>NC_064277.1:4006363-4314545 GCF_003254725.2 Canis lupus dingo
ATGAAATATCTAGAATTATTCCTCCAAATATTTGGAAACTCAAAACACAACTAAATGACCCATTAGTCAAAGAGAAATCACAAATGAAGCTAAAAGATAGCTTCTCATTGGGTGATAATGAAATCAGAAGACATGAAAATTTCTGGGATGTTGCTAATGCTGTACGTAGAAGGAATTTTATAGTTTTAAAAGTCTATGTTAGAAAAGAATAAAGGCTTAAAGCCATGATCTACATTTCTACATTAAGAAGTTAGAACAAAAAGAGCAAGTTAAACTCGAAGCTAAGTGGAAAGAATTGAAAAGTAGAAATCAATAAAATAGAAAATGAAAGAATTAACAAAGCCAAGATTGATTCTTTGAAAAGATCAATGAAATTGATAAGGCACTAAAAAAAGACTAAGCAAGAAGAGAAAACATAGATGATCATATCAGAAGTGAAAGAATATTATTCTGGGGGCCCCTGGGTCGCTCAGTTAGTTAAGTGCCTGCCTTTGGCTCAGGTCATGATTCTGTTGTCCCAGGATTGTGCCCTGTGTTGGGCTCTCTGCTCAGTGGGGAGCCTGCTTCTCCCTCTGCTCCCCATTTGTGCTATCTCTGTCATTATCTCTGTCTCTCTCAAATAAATAAATAAAATCTTTTTTTTTTTTTAAAAAGAAAGAATATCACCATGGATACTATAGTCATTAAGATGATACTAAGGGCATAGTCTTACTGCCAGTGAAGCACATTATTTTAGATGAAATGGAAACATTTCTTAAAAGACACAATTTACAAAAACTATTTCAGGAATAAATTGAATATCTGAATATCCAATATCTATTAAAGAAATTTATTTTGTAATTGGAAACCTCCTGTCAAAGAAAACTCTAAGCTCAGATGGTTTCACCAGCTAAATATGTCAAATTTTAAGGAGTGAAGAACACCTGTCCTATACCATTTCTTTTAGAAAATAGGGAAGCTATGCATTCTGTCATGTTTTATGAGACTGGAATAATCTCATACCAAACACAAAGACATTATAAGAAAAGAAAATTACAGACCCATATCCCTCATGAACACAGATGCAAATATCCACAATACAACATTAGCAAATTGAATCTGGCAATGAATAAGAACAGATAATACCTTATGACCAAGTGGGACTTACCTGGGAATATGAGGTTGTTGCAATGTTTGAAAATCAATCAGGTAGGGATGCCTGGGTTGCTCAGTGGTTGAGCTTCTGCCTTGGGCTCGGGTCGTGATCCCAGGTTCCTGGGATTGAGTCCCACATGGGGCTTCCCATAGGGAGCCTGTTTCTCCCTCTGCCTATTTTTTTTTTGCCTCTCTCTGTGTGTCTCTCATGAATAAATAAAATCTTTAAAAAAAAAGAAAATCAATGCATGTAATGAGATAAAAGAGAAAAATTATATCATCATTTCAAAATTTTTTAAAAAGATTTTACCTATTTAATCATGAGAGACACAGAGAGAGAGAGGCAGAGACATAGGAAGAGGAAGAAGCAGGCTCCATGCAGGGAGCCCGACATGGGACTCGATCCCAGGAACCTGGAATCATGACCTGAGCCCAAGGCAGACGCTCAACCACTGAGCAGGTGCCCCGAAACATGGAGAAATTTAATACCAATTCATGACACATAAAAAAAAACAAAGAATTCAGCAAAAGGGGAGTAAAAAATGACTCCCTCAACTTGATAAAGGATATCTTTGAAAAATCTATAGCTAATCTCATGCTTAATGATGAAATATTGAATATTTTCTCTAAATATCAAAAACAAGGTAAGGATGTCCACTTCTATCCAATACCATATTGGAGATCTTGGCAATGCAGAAAGAGAAGAAAATGAAATAAAAGGCAGGCAGGAAGGAAGAAGAAAAATTATTATTATTATTTTTTTTGGAGATGATATAATTGTATCTAGGTCAACAGTTTGTTAACTGAATACCAATACTCCTCTAGCAAGGGTGTTGCCTACCATGTACCACAAGGGAACTTTAGGAAAAAAAGGATAATCTTTTCTTATTATGTCTTTGTGTTTGGTATGAGATTATTTTAGGCTCATAAAACATGATTCAAGCTGCAATTTTGGAGCTTAGAGCTCTATTCTAACAAAGTAAGGCAATTGTTTTAATACACACATTTATTGGGGTCTTCTATGGTCCAGGCCTTCTACTAGAAGGTAGGGGCAGTACAAGAATGGTCTTTGCTCTCAGCAAGGTGTTTACATTTTATGTAAGGCAGACAGATAACATAAACAGTCATTAATACCGAGTCAGAACATATCAAAAGGTGGGTCAGCTCAACATTGTCCATTGGTGGTTCTCACACTTGAGTGTGCATTGTGCTCATCCAAAGAAGGACTCTGAAACACCAACTGAGAGTCCTCACTCCCAGAGCTTCTGATTCAGTAGGAATGAGGTGTAACCTGAAAATTTGCATTTCTAACAAATTCCCAAGATGAGGGGGCAGGGATGCTGCTGGTGGTCTGGGGATCTCATTTCAAGAACCGCTGGTGTAGATGAATAATTCTCTACCCTGGTTATATATTAAAATTATTCAGGGAGCTTAGGAAAAAAATAACTGGTGCTTGGGGCTCAGTCTAAACTAATGGAAGTAGTCTCTGAGGGTAGTGCTGGATCACCCTTTAAGAAGTTTCCTCAGGTGATTCCAATATAAAACCAGGGTGGAGAACCACTAGGACAGATGCCACTTGTGTGACCAACCATTCAGGTTTGCTCAGGACTGAGGGTTTTTCTGGGAAGTGGGACTTTCAGGGCTAAACTAGGACAGTCCCAGGCAAATGAGGGCGAGGGGAAACCCTAGATGCTATAAAGAGGATGTATGTCTAGGTCAGTGGTCTTCAACCTTGAGTGACATGGAAATCACCCAGAGAGGTTTTTTTTTTAAAGATTTTATTTATTTATTAATGAAAGACACATACAGAGAGAGAGAGAGAGAGAGGCAGAGACACAGGTAGAGGGAGAAGCAGGCTCCATGCAGGGAGCCCAACATGAGACTCCATCCCGGGACTCCAGGATCACGCCCTGGGCCGAAGGCAAGCGCTAAACCACTGAGCCACCCAGGGATTCCCACCCAGAGAGTTTTAAAGAGTAATGATGCCTGGGCTCCACTCCCAGAGATTTTAATGTAATTGAATTGTTCTGGGTGCAGCTAGGGCATCTGCACTTTTTAAAGCTGCACAGGTAATTCTAATGTACAGCCAAAGTTAAGACCCACTGAGCCAGATGAAGACAAGAAGAGGTTGGATTTTGCACTTAAAACTCCACTGGTGACCTCTGAAAGATCCATTTCCAAGAAGTGTTTTAAATAATAGCCATGTTTCAGGGACCAGTGTATATAAATGTAGGAGCGTGGGGAGAAAGAGGAGGTGGTGAATATAAGACGTTATTTTGAAAAGTTTGGCAGAAAGGAGTGAGCTTGATTGGAAAGAGTTTGGCCTTCTTCTGTGCATGATACAAAAATTTCCATCCATATATACGCTCTACAGTTAAATCTACAAGTACTTCAAGGGCTCTTGTGACTTGAACACAGGAACCAGGAGAGAGTATACTGAGGTCCCCAAAGCATGTGGGGAGTAGGCTTTGAAATTCACATTTTTGCATCCATCCTCCTATGTCCGCACTGGGTAGCAGCAGGGCAGCTTGGGGTATAGACTATTTCCACAGAAGGGCCTTTGAATAAACCAACTACTCATGATTAATTCCTCTCCCTTTTCATTTTTTGGGCTCAGGAATCCAGACCTAAGCCAGTTTGCAAACGGCATTTCCGTCACAGTAGATACTAGTCAGAAGTTAGAAAGTGACCCCAGAAGGGAAGACTCTTGTTTTATGGTTGGAGGAGAGATGCTCGCCTACTGAATGTGAGCCAGTATGTAGCCAGGATCGCCACCAGGTGACCTTCAATATCCAAGGGGGAACAAACCAGCCTTAGCATAGCACTGACGCTGAGGACAATAGATGAGGGACATAGAGGAACGTAGCTCTTGGTGATGTCATTGATGCGTGCAAGCCTATTCTTACTTGAAGATTCCTGGTTGTGTGAGCTAAGCAACTGGTTTTGTATCAGCTTTTCTATTATTTACAACTGAAGACTTCCTAACTGATATGTGGGATCAGAGGGACTCTGAGAAGCAAGTGCTGGGAAAAGCAGCCTCGTTACAGAGGCAGCTTGATGAGGGCAACCAGCCATTTCAAATCACGGTACATTCGGGGGTGATTCAGACAAGCACTTGGTGCCACAGGAGCCAATCTCATGGAACAGGGCACAGCAGCAAGAAAGCAGGCTGTGGTGAGACACTCAGAAGCCAGGTAGACTGCGGTTACATTCCGCATGCCCCGGACCCACGCAGCAGGCCCAGCCATGCAGTGACACAATGCAGCCCTTGGGCAGGAGTGGGAGGTAAGGCGGGGGTACTTGCAAGAACTAGCAGTTAAATGATGACACCTGCTGCAATGTATTAAGGCCTTGCCACATGTCAGATGCGGTGCTGAATGCTTTACATACGTTATATCACCTTGAATCCTCTTTAAAAAAAAAAAAAAAAAACAACCCTTAGAAATTAGTCATGATTGCCCCTGTTTTCACATGAAGAGGTTTAGCATTTAAGTGAAGTTGGTTCGACATTCAAAAACTACTTCATGTCACTCACCGTATCACAGACCTAAGGACATGACCATCTCAATAAATACAGAGAAAGCATCTGGCAAAATTCAACCACCATCTATGAGAAAATCTCTCAGCAAACTAGGAATTAAACTAGGAATTTCCCCAAATTGGTAAAGGGCATCGGCAAAAAGTACAGCAGCTCACATCATACTTAATTAGCAAAGACTGAATGCTTTCCCCTCAAGAACAATAACAACGCAAGAATGTCGACACTTATCCCTCCTATTCAGCAATTTACTGGACTCCCTAGCTAGTGAAATACAGCAAGAAAAAGAAATAAAAGGCATCCTAGGGACTAGAAGAGGAAATAAAACTCTATTTGCAGATGATATGACTGTCTACACAGAAAATGCCTCCAAATCGAGACAAACATAACTAAAACTAATAAGTGAGATTTTCAAAGTCAGAGAGTACAACATGAAGGTACAATCAATTGTATTCTTATATATGAGCAATGATCAATTGGAAATTGAGATTAGAATTAAGCGTGGGGCCACAGGTGGGTAGTAGAAATCCAGAGAGTGGAGAATCTGGTTGGTTGCTGAGTACTATCCTGCCTGCTTCCGGTTTCTCCCTATACTCATTGCTAGCAGGAGGCAAGGAGACTTGCACCTGATGTGTACATGGGATCACAGCGCACGTCCCTGAGCTAGGTGCTGTGACCTTGACGCAACGAGACTGGATTCCAGGCATTTAGCTGCTGGGACCGAGATATCTGACATGGTCCTGCCCTCAAGATTGCCTCAGGACTACAACAGAATAGAAGCCGTAAGACGGGGGCTCTAGACCCAAATTCAAAGATGTAAGAAATGGGCGGTGGGGACTGACAGTCTTGTTGTGAAGAGACCATTTTTTGGCAGATGTTTTTTATCCAGGTTCCTGCGAAGTCACCTAGTGAATCCCCTTTTTCCTAGGTTAAGTGGAACTCAACTGGCTTGAAAAATGTCATGGTGACCCAGCAGGCATGCTGGCTCCCACTCACAGTTTGGGCAGGAGGAACCTCAGCAGCATATGACAGTCCCCACTAAGTGAGGACAGAAGTAGATGGGGACAGAGGTGCCCAGGAGGAAATGGCCAGGCAGAGAAGAGACAAACAACAGGAACGTGAGGTATCCAGGCAACCCAACCCAGGTGTTGGAGTGGGCACCATGCTTGAAATAACACTTTCGCCTTCTGGGGAGTTTGACAGCAAATCCATGCTGACAGGGATGGCCAGACTGGTGCAGAGAGGGTAGCGTACAGCGCCCAGAGATGTGACTCAGCCACAGTGAACCACGAGCTCAGATGTTCCCTTTACGTTGGCAGAGTGGAGGGATGAGTGAAGGAGGGGGATGAACGTTTATGGGGCCACTCAAGATGCTGTCATGATGCTCAGTACTTGCCTTATTGGATAAGCTGCAAGGCATCCAGGACGCTGGTTCTGGCCTGCCAGCCCTCGGGTCTGTGTCCAGCTTTCCCTTCCCGTGCTCTGCACAGCAGGCCCGATCCTGCAGGCTCTGCTGCCCAGACTCCAGTGTCATCTGGCTCCCCAGCCAGCTTCAGTCAAAGGAAGACACTGGCAGGAAGATGGAGCAAGCTATGTCTCCTTCCTCTCTACCTCAGGCATCATCTTGGACCGCCTTCTCGGGACGCATTTCCCATCCCCCAGGTCTACTACATGATCCCAGCTCCTGGGCTGCAAAGATACAGCCTCCTCCCTTTGTCTCTCCAGTTTGGGACTTGAGTTGGCTTCCTGTTAGTGCCAACCTCTAGGTAACCTCACCCTTGTCTGCTTGGCTTCTTGCCTGCTGCCCCACTTGCCTGACCCATATCCTGCATCAGATCCCTCTGATGGAAAGGTTCGCAGTCACTTCTGTTTCCTTGGTTCATCTCTCACACTCCTACTAAGCGTCCAATAATTCAGAGTGGTTTTCTCCTATACTGTTATTATCGCATCATTTATTCACCAATGGCCTGAAAAATAACCATTATTCCCCCCGTTTTAAAGAAGAGGAAACCAAGTTTCAGATATATTAAGTAACTTGCTCAAAGAGAAGATAGAATTTAGAAACAGGTCTTTCAGACTTTCCAGGTATAATTGTTCCCACCGCGCTACGCCATCTGTCTTGTTCATGATCTTAATTTTTCAAAGTGTGGAATATTTCCCTAAAGTTTCAGCAGGGATGTTGACTCAGTCAGAAAGAATGTCAGAGGAACAGCGGCATTCCATAAGAATCTACAACTTCTAAATCCTGCTAGACAATGCACCCCAGACGAGATTTCTTCTATTACCTAGTAAATTAGTTTTGCTACCAGAATATTTTATTCCTTTCCAGGATCGTGATAGAAATGAATCTTCAAATATTAACATCTCAATGGGCACCTGTCTGCAACCAGCTATAGGAGTGCTTCTGCAATTGAATCATTATGTTCGGAACAGCCTCCCAGCACAGCAAAAAAATTACCTAGGTCATCTGTGACCTTAGATGTCAATTAAAAAACAAACAAACAAAAAAAACTAAAACTCAAAACTACATAAAAAAGTTTTCTGAAAACCAGAGTCCCTACATTTCTACTAACAAGATTCAAACTTAGAAGGAAGCAGCACCCAGCATCTGGGACTTCCATCATATTAGGCACTGGTCTTTGTAGTTCCCCGGGGAGTAGAATGCATGCAAACAAATTCATCATGGAAATGGCGATTTCTAGAAAAACCTGTGACCCAACAGAATTTGTTTCATTTGAATGCTTTTAATTCTGCAGGTTTATGTCCTCTCAAGTTTGGTAAGACCTCATGAAACCACTTACACCAACCCTCACTTCCATCTTCCACTGTCATACTTGCAGGTCTCTGGTAAAGCCCTCAATCCTTCTTCTTCTTCCTCTTTTTTTTTTTTTTTTGAAAAAAAAAATACCCAGTTTTACTAAAGCAAAACTGACTTACAGTAAATTACACATCCTTAGAATGTATAATTTAGTAAGTTTTGACATGTGTCCATAACTATTAAACCATTACCACAGTCAGGATAGTGACATACCCACCAGAAATTGGGGGTGGGTGGTAGATATGTTTACTCCTATTTTGGTTAAGTACAAGTAATTATGTTTACATATTTTGTGAATTTTTTTCTTTTGTTTTGACTTGTTTATGTATTATTTTAAAAATCATATGTTCAGTGTTCTGTAGCGGTCACATGGCGGTGCTTTCACTACCACTATCTAATTCAAGAATATTTCCTCAGCCCTAAGAGAAACCCTATACCCATTAAGAGTCATACACTCGCTCCTCTCATTCCTTCCTGCCCCAGCCCTTGGAAATCACTAATCTACTTTCTATCTCTATAGATTTGCCTATGCTGGACAGTTCATGGGATGGGATCATTCGTCTTTTGCATCTCGTTTCCCTCACTTAGTGTACTGTTTGCAAGGTTCGTTGATGTTGTAGCATGTGTCAGTGGTTCATTCCTTTTTATTGCTAAATATTATTCTAGTGTATGGACATACCACATCTTGTTGATTCCTTGATCCATTGAGAGACATTTGGATTGTTTCCACTTCTTGGCTATTGTGAATAATACTGCTATGAGCATAGCAGAACTCATGCCAGAACTCCTTATAAAGTGTTGAATAGCAATGGTGAAGGTGGGCATCCTTGTCTTTTCTCTGGTAATTGAGAGAAAGCTGTCAACCACTAAATAAGACACGATGGTGGTTCAAACTGGAGTGATAGTAGTAGGGATTGTAAAAGGTGGTCTGATTCTGAATACGTTTTGATATGGGATGTGAAGGACTACATGTGATATATGAGCAAAAAAGATTGCTATACAGTGGTACCAAGATTTTCACCCCAGAGCCTGGAATGAGGGAGTAGGTATTACATGAAGACTGTGAAGTAGGGCAAGCTTAGGTGAGAAAGACCAGCAGTCTAAAAATCCCACTTGATCTCAAGAAGTATGCCATCTTTGACAAACACTGTTAATTACAAACCCAAAATCTATTCTCTCCTTGTTGGAGTGGCACTGATTCTGGTCAGGGTGGCTTTATGCTCAACCAAACAAACTCGTCATTTTCAAGCCTCCCTTGCTGCTAGGATTCAGAATTCTAGCCAATTGGAATTTTGCTTAGGGAAATCTTAGGGCATTCTCGGCTTTTTGACATAGATGCTTCTCCATATTCCTTGCCATTTACTTAGCCTACTTCCTACCTGAAATCTGGATGTGTGGCTAGAAGTAAAGCACCCATGAGGTACCCAGAGAATGAAACCCACATAAGGGATGACACAGAAGAAAGAGAAAGTGACCAGAGCCTTTAGGACAGCATGAAACTTGGACCAGCCCTAGACTCCTTCTGTTGGTTTTCCTGTTGATTGTCAAAAATAAACTCCTGTTTGGCTAAGCCACCATTGTTGAGTGTCTATGACAAGAAGCCAAAGACAATCTATGTTAACACCATGGCTTTAAGTCACCAACTTCAATAATGGTAAGCTGAGCTCTACAGGTCAGCTCTCCTTAGATAGGTACAACCTCTACTTTTTCATGTTTTACGCTGAATTCAATAACCATATTATCATCTATCCCTTGAAACTGCACTGTGTCCACAAAGACATAATAAGGAGTTCTGTTTTCTAGAAATCCAAATACGCTGTGCCCATGTCTTTTTAGTAATGCTATCTGAGTTTAGTAATGTTATCCAAAAAGGGTCTGCAGTTTCCTGGTCTTCCTTGTTCTTGGGTGAACACAGCTGCCCGTGCCTCCTCTTCTCTTTCTAAGAGTTCACAGGCCACTTATTGGATTGTCTGTATCAATGCTTTTCCTAGGATCCACGTCAAGCCTGCTGGCCCATAATCTGTGGCACTACATTCTTCCCATTGTTCAAAACAAGCACCACGTCCCTTTCCATCTCCGCTCTCAAGATGGCTCAGCAGACTTTGTGTTGTTTGTCAACATCACACTATCCACTATTCCTCTTTCTCTTTTTGTTCCAAACATAGCACAGATGCCTCCTTGTTGGCATGACAGGCTGCATGTGGGTTCTAGGATTAGACTTCCTGACCCTGTCCTTATAGATCATGGCTCTCTGTCGTGTTCATTTTCAGGATTTGTCCTTCCTCCACTTTCTGTGTTCATTTTCTTGACTAGCCTCTCTGCTCTGGGATAATTTTAGATTTACAGAAAAATAACAACCATAGTACACTGAATTTCCATATACTCCTAACCCAGTTTCCCCTAATGTTAACGTCTTATGTAACCATGGCACATTTTCCAAAGCTGAGACATTAACATTGGCACATTACTATGAACTCAACTACAAACTTTATTCAAATTTCTCCAGTGTTCCCACTAATACTTTTATTTTGTTGTTGTTCCCAGATCCAGTCTAGGATGCCACATGGCATTTAGTCTGCATTAATTTGTTTAAATCTCTTTTCAAAATCCCTTTAACAATTTGTTTTCCCTCTTTGTCAGGATTATTTGATTTGGACTAGAGGGATCACTTTGTTTCCTCTGAAGTTATTTTAATTTGCCAGGAAATGGAGGTTTTTGTTTGTTTGTTTGTTTGTTTTCTTGAAATGCTATCTCTCAAGGAGCTCATGGCATTGAATGAGTCCCAGAGATCAATGTGCCTGGAGCACATGCCCCCTCCATGATTGATGAGCTCCTTGGCTGGCTCAGAATTTGTGGCAAAGTGGTCAGCTTATCCCAAGGTTCTATTTGGCTCTATTTTACCAACTGTTCCTCCCTGGTGGCCAAAAGCACACCTTCAGTAGGCATCCACCCCAGTGATTCCTTCTCATCTTCTATCAATTGTGCCTAAGGTGATTTGCTCTAAGTGGAAACTGAAAGATGTAGAGAAGCCTCGGCTCACTGTGTAACTGAGGGAAGGCTTCTCTTTCAGAGTCCTAAGGAGAAGCTTCCCAGCGGGTGTGTGAAGAGAGCAGCAGCTGTCTCAAGCACAGCATGTGCATCCTTGGGCTGCAGGTGATTGTCACTGAAAGAAAAATCTTTAGCTTCCCTAAGTTAATAAACTTTTAACTAGGTTAAAAGGTAAACGAAGTGTGATGAGCACAGCCAGGAGTCTGATCCCGTCAGAGACTTGTCAGGGCCTCCTGCCTGGACAAGTGACAAGTCTGTGATTGGTTGGGACAGTCTGCCTGCCCAGAAACCTAGCTGTAGGAAGTTAGTGCAAAATGGAAACCAGTAGAGGTATTGTATAATGACTCCATTGTGATTTAGAAATTCCTGATCATTTCATATGACATTTCTTTTTAATCACTTAATGTGAATATATAAAGAGTTTGACATTTGTTTAGATATTTTTCTCCTTTTGATGCTATCTCTATGCATCAGGATAACTGAAATTCTGAACTGGTCAGAACTCATCCCGAAAATACAGGTAGTCTTGAACTGAACTGGACTAAATTGAATTTCTAGCACCTGCAACAAAATGTAAGATTCTTGGCTGTGACTATTAGAGGCCCCGGAACCCTACTGATGAAGTTGTTTTGTGTGAGAGTGAATGTCACTTGAGGGCTGGGAGTGGCCACAGTCATAATATCAGAGAACAAAACCTGAATAGTTGCCAATATGCCAAGTAAATAAGACATGTATGTCAAATACTCACACTATTGAAGTTCTATGCATTTTTTGAGTCCTGCTAAATCAATCCATAGCTACCAACAATTGGTTCAGGAGCCACATTTGTTGGAAAATAAAAGATACTGATATAAAACATGCCAGAAAATTTTCAGAATTTTACCCCTAGGGCTTAGTTCCACGTAAAGCTACATGGATTTGCATTTTCTTTGGAAAGACAAGAACCAGAATATGATTGAATTCAATGAGGTCTGGAGTAAGCAGTGAGGAAAATAGTCTCTTCTACGGGACAACAGAGTCAAATAAAAGAAATGGCTCCAGGCACACAGGTAGCATCATTAGGGATTAGTCACGAGCCTCAAAGTGTGACTAATGTCTTCTGTAAGTGATGGGATGGTCCTATCCTTTAGCAGTGCCCCTAGGAAACTACCATCCATTAAAGTGAAGAATATTTTCCTTAGACACAGACATTTCAAGTAGCTGGTATCTTCAAGAAGCCTTCAATTATTTGTGATGTCAGCCTGGAAAAACTTCACTCCCAGAATTTGGGCACTAATCTTAGAGAACAAGTTGGACAAGAATGAAAAAAATAATGAGGGGAAATGAGAGGCATAATATTAATTTTTTAGCTACCATGTCAAAATGCATATAGTTATTCACTCAAAGAAGCAAAAAAGATTGACATATTTTGGCGGATATTAAATTATTGCTGATGTGGCTACTTAAGCAGGCTCAAGAAATTCCCACAAAGAAAGACATATTTGGCTAAGGCTCAGAATTTTTATTTGGAATATGATTCAAGGAATTACAGTAGTAATGACAACAGATTCCCTTTATATTCATGGGAAAAGTGATATGGAAAGTCATCCCTAGGCAGGTGAATGTGATGAATGCAAAATCAGTTTGACAGGTGGGAGTTCAAAATCTACAATGGAGGGGCACTTGGGTGGCTCAGTCATTTGAGCTTCCAACTCTAGGTTTGGGCTCAGGTCATGATCTCATGGGTTTTGATCTCATGAGCCATGGTATTGATCCTCGAGTTTGGCTCCTCACTCAACAGGGAGTTGGCTTGAAGATTCTGTATCTGCCCCTCCTTCCCCTCAGGTGCCTGCACACGTGAGATCTCTGTCTCTGAAATAAATACACAAAGCTTCAAAAGAAATCTACAATTGAGAAATATTCAGATTCAAGCATTCATAATGGCTTTCTAGTCTAATTCTGCATATATAGTTTATTACTACTTATCAAATTATAATGTTTCATTTTTATTAAGCACTTATGTACTAGGTGCTCAGCTAAATGCTTTATATGTAGTATCTTATTTTATTCTCAAAACAGTAACATGAGCTTGAGCATATTATCCCCATTTTGCAGACTGGGAAACTAAAGCTTGAGGAGTTAACTAATCCAAGATCATATCAAAGTAGATCTGGGCCAAGATCCAACAAATGAGTGAGATGTGTATTCTAATTACAGCAAATACCAGGTCACGTGTGTGAAATGCTTAAAAACAAAAGCATATCTAATAATCAGCCTTATAATATGAAGTTTGATTTATAAAGAGCTTTTACATATATTAAGATCTTGTTTGGGTGCCTGGGTGGCTCAGTGGTTGAGCATCTGCCTTTGGCTCAGGGTGGTCCCAGGGTCCTGGGATTGAGTCCTGCATCAGGCTCCCCTCAGGAAGCCTACATCTCCCTCTGCCTATGTCTCTCTGTCCCTCTCTCTCTCTCTCATGAGTAAATAAAATCTTAAAAAAATTAAACTCTTGTTTAATAAAATAGTCCCATATATATATATATATATATATATTCAGTAAGTTACTTTTGGTTTCAATGAAAACCAATTACAGCTATTTTATGCATAAAAACAAAAATTTAGAAATGGTATTGGTGCAGCTCATAAAATCCAAGGCAAGAACCGAAAGCTCAATCCTCGAGAAGAGTAAGAATGAGCTTCCCAAGCCCTGACAGTGGGAGATCCTGAAAATGGCCCTGAATATAACCCTCTTCCAATAATGCTCAGTTTCTGGGTCACTGAACAGTTTAAAATTCCCAGGAGAGAAATGAGGATTGGCTCAGCCTGTGCCAGAAACCACCTCGCATAAGTCAGCGGTGGCCAGAGGGGAAGGACCATGCAGCACAGATAGGGCAACTAGGTCCACCTCCAGGATTGGGACCTTTAAGAGCAGAGACAATCGGTGAGTGCTTTGTAATCTAAGCATCTTCATTCTCTAGACCTTTTTTCCCCCTAGAGAAAGGGGACATTCTATCCCCAGAGGTAAAATCAAGCCTCTACCTCTACAGCCTGCCTGCAACTTTTTAATGTTTTGCCCTTTCCATGCCTATATCCATCTGGGTTTTAATGAATTCTTTGGCACTAAGTGCTGGGCTTTACAAATAAGAAATAAAGCTCAGGAAGCCTGAAAGATTGCCCAAGGGCACTTGCCTCATTAGTCTAGAGCTGGGACTCATATCCGTGTCTTGTGACCACAACCCCGTGCTGTTTGCACTAGGATTGAATGCTGTCCAGTACAGCATCTGTCCATCAGGTGACTCATCCCACAGGGGCAGAGCATTAGGACAAAGGACAAATAACAAAGCTTTAAACCTTAAGCTACAGAGTGAGTCACCAACTGGAGTACTTTCTGGCAAAATGCCTGGCATCAAGCAGATGCTTCTTAAATATTTGTGTAATGATTACGTGACTTCATGGGTGATTATGGGGATGCATTAAGGAAGCAACGTGGAAGAAGTTGTTTAAAAGACAGGAGACTTTTTTTGGTACGTAGGTGCCTTTCTTCCCCACCTGGATTTCTTGGTTGAGGTTTAGAAAGACTGAACATTACGTTTCTTCGGTGGCATAGTCACCACTGGTGTGAAACCAAAGACTTTCTCCAACTCACAAGTGTTTTCAAGAAGGATTTTTCTCTCTAGGCCACCTGAACCTGCCCGAGCCCATTGACAATTTTACTGTGAAATTTAAGCCTTAACCCCATTCCAAGCCCCTGGGGAGGGTTCCGGCAGAGTGTTCATGAACTCATACATTTCTGTGAAATCTGCTGGTTTGATAGTTTATTAACTTTTTTTCAAACTTATATGATATTTCTTAGATATTTAAAATTGTAAAATGACAAATTCAACCTAAGAGCAAAACATACAATAAAAGTCAATTGCTTAATGTAAATCAAGCATAGTGAAAATAAATAAATAAATAAATAAATAAATAAATAAATAAATAAATAAATAAGAGAAAAGGGCAAAAGCCGTGTGTTTAACTTTTCCAAATATGTTAACTGTAGTCAGTTAAAACTGCTGTCTCTTTCCATCCTAATTGCCCCTCTACATATTTCTCCTCTTGTAGGATAGAAGGAAAATGCAGGTATTGCTGAGGAAAAGTTAAGTTGAGAAAACATTGAGTGTAGACTTCAGATATGAACAAAGGTGGCAGTTACTTCCATGCATGGTTAAGATACTGTTAGCCACACAAATGCAGTAGTGGCTTCCAGAAAGCCCCGACCACCCACTGCACCAATTCACCAGATTCATGGTGAAAGCGTGTGGTCAGATTGTAGCCCACAGTGCACATGAACCTTGTGTGGTGCTTGCAACAGAAACGTGTGCGAATGGAGGAGAAACAGGTTGGAATGTGCAGGGCCAGAAGCTAGTCTATGGAGAGCTCATCTACTTAACTGGACTTGTCAAATTGCAAGTAAAGGATCAAGTTCTAACCAATACCTGGGCAAATTGGAAATTCTCTCCTGTCAGGAACATACTTGATAATCCAGCATATATAATAGGAAATATACTATAGTTTACTTTTTCTTTCTCTTGGAAGTTGTGTTAAGTTAGCTAGGACTTCTGGCACAGACTACATGGCTTCACCAAACAGATTTTGCTTGTCACAGCTCTGGAGGCTGGAAGTCCAGGAGCAAGGTGTGAGCAGGGTTGCTCTATCCTGAGGCTTCGCTCATTGGCTTGTCTTCTCGTGGTCTTCCTTCTATGTGTGTCTTTGTCCAAATTTCCTCTTATAAGGATATCAGTTACACTGGATTATGATCCAACTTAGCCTCGTTTTAACTTTATCACTTCGTTAAAGACATTATCTCCAAATAAGGTTACATTCTTAGGGACTAGGGGTTGAGACTTCAACATAAGAGTTTGTCGGAGGACACAATTCAGTTCAAGACATATTGGAAATAGAATGTACTTGAAATCTTGGGTAGCAGCAGCGTTAAGCAAATCTGTGTCAAGTCGCTTGTTATATGCATCCCACCATCAATAATAAAAAGCCAAATTTTGATCAGCTACACTAGAAAGACAATTGACTTCTCTTTCCAAACTCTCTATAGAAAATAATATGACAAAACTGTTGACATAAGAAAAAACAATAAAAAAAGAATGCACAAAAAATGCAGGACAAAAATATAGAAGTATGTCTAGCAATTATTTGATAAAAACATTATTTGGGGCACCTGGCATCTGGCATCAGTGGGCTCAGTGGTTGAGCATCTGCCTTTGGCTGAGGGCATGATCCCGGGGTCCTGGGATCGAGTCCCATATCAGGCTCCCCATGGGGAGCCTGTTTCTCCCTCAGCCTATGTCTCTGCCTCTCTCTCTGTGTCTCTCGTGAATAAATAAATAAAATATTTTTTAAAATTAATAACAAAAACAGTATTCAAAGGGAAACATGCACCCTGATGTTTACAGCAGCATTATCCACAACAGCCAAATTACTGAAACAGCTCAAGTGTCCATAGCCTGATAGAAAGATAAAGAAAATGTGGTTTATATGCCATGGAATATTACTCAGCCATCAAAAGAATAAAACCTTGCTTTTTGCAATGATGTGGATGGAGCTAGAGTATATTATGCTAAATGAAATAAGCCAGAGAAAGACAAATATATGATTTCACTCATATGTGGAATTTAAGAAACAAAATAAGTGAGCAAAGAGAGAAAAAAGAGAGAGAAAGGCAAACCAAGAAATAGACTCTCAACTCACTGATGGTTACCAGAGGGGAGGTGAATAGGGGGATGGGGGAATAGGTAAAGGAGATTAGGGAGTACTCTCATGACGAGCACTGGGTGTTGTATGGAAGTGTCAAATCACTATATTGTACACCTGAAGCTAATATTACACTGTATGTTAAATAATTAGAATTTAAATAAAAACTTTTTTAAAAAGAAACAGCTCATTATGTTAGTTGTCTGGATTTTGTAGTATTTTTCAGCTTTCTAAAATGTGTCATTAATTTTTATTTTCTGATCCTAAATAAATATTCACTTTTATGACTCAATTTGTATTTGCAATGCTGTGTTATTTTACTTAGAGAGGGCCTTGAAAATTATACCATCTTTGGGCCATGCAGAACCTGGATCCACCTTGGTCTGTCACAAATCGGCCAATTCCCACCTGTTTTTCCCTCGGAAATATTGGTCATTTAGACTTTAGTCACATACTCTCCCAGCAATTTCACCTGCAGTGTGAACTTTGTAAGGGAGAAAGATCACCCACTCAACCCCCTGTTTTTCACAAGAACCTTTAACTGAGGCCCACGGAGTAAGAAAGAAATGCCTGAAGTCCATGAAATGTTTCTGCTAAAACATCTGACACAGGATCCTTTGAACAGGCTGAGCCAACTTTGGTTCAAGGGAGGCAACTGGTGAGAGCTCTCAAAGGCCCTCTCTGTCTTCTGAGGTCCTACTGCTTCCCGGATGCAGGGGTCTGAGAGGACAACTTTCTTACATGATCTCAGCTGGGGTCTACGCTGACTTTCCCATATTTCCAAACACTCTCCAGAGGAAAAGAGATCCTGGGAGATAGCTTCTCCCAGGACAGAGCTATGTGGTCAGGAAATGGATAAAAGTATTTAGAAGTATTAAATGTTAAATGTTAAGTTAACATTATTAACATTAACATTATGTTAAGTTAAATGTTTAATGTTTGGGGGAAAAAAAATCAGAGAGTGTGACAACAAACATGGCAGCCAAGTCTCAACTGCCAGCACCTGCGGGCAGCTGGAGGGGGCAGGGACCCTGAGCAGGTGGCAGAGCTGGATGGGGATGGGGTGGAGGAGTGGCTCAGGGGACTCTGTGAGCCATACCTATGGTGGGGAGACACAGCTTGAATACTGAGGCCCATCCCATAAAAGAAACTTCTCAGTGGAGCCTTGGTGTTTCAGCCCATGAGAGGCGTGGTACAAACTCTTCACATGGAAAAGGAAGATGGACCAAAATCATTTAATCAGAATCCAAGTGATTCAAAACAGTGATAGAACTTGTTCTTTCTTTGTTAAAATGTGTATTTTTGTCAATGCTGTTGAAGATCTTTTGCAAACAACAGGAAGCCACAGAAGGATGTTGCACAGTATGATGGAGGAGGCCAGGATGAGGACAAGAAGCCCTTCTAGACTCATTCTGCTACTTTCATTGTTTTAAATAAACACAACCATTACTCTCAAGGTTTCCTCCTGCCATTTGTAGTCTCTCTCCCTCAGCCCCATCCCCAGGCAACTGCCAATCTGCTCTCCATCACTATGGATTAGTTGCCTTTTCTAGAATAGTATATAGACAAACTCATACCTTATGTCATCTTTTTGTCTGGCTTCTTTCGCTCAGCATAATTATTTTGAGATTCACCCATGTTGTTCTGTGCATTAATAATTCATTCCTTTTCTAATTTTTAAAAAATTTTTAAAAATTCATTCCTTTTTATTAACTCTTGAGAAATAGAGGCAAGTGAACGATTAGAGGATGCACAGAATCCATTCAGGAAAGCTTGTTCCAGAACCTGACTTAAGCTCGGTAGCTCTTCGGCCACATTTGCCTTCTGCAATCCCTGGATCCTAATGGCAAACAAGTCAACAACTTGACACGTGTTGCACACGCCAAGCGCCAGGCATGGGTTTGACGCTAGGGAAACCACGGTTAGCAAGTCACCTCTCTAATGTCAAGGAGTCTTTTAGCCTGGTGAGAGAGAATAGCATCTGTGGCGAGAAACCTCAGACTTTGTGAGACCTAGAAGTATCTCCTGAACAAAAGGAAGATTAGATTACTTTACCCTTAGTGATAAATACATTTTTTTGACATTTTGATGTTTTTGCACTAAAAAATAATGTATTAGTTATCTGTTGGCTGTATAACAGATTTCTCCCAAAGTTTAGCAGCTTAAAAAAATCAACACTTCCTATTATGAAGTTTCTATGGGTCCAGAATCCAGAAGCAGCCTGTTGGGTGGTCCTTGCTCACGGCCTGCCAGGAGGTTGAAATCAAGCTGTCAGCTAGTGATGCCGTCACATGTGAAGGCTCAAGGGATGAAAGATCTGCTACCAACCTCACTTACATCATTGTTGATGGGCTTTACCTCTTCACTGGTTACTGGTCAGAGATTTCAGTTCCTTGTCACAGGAGCGTCTCCATTGGCTGAGTGACCTCCTGACATAGATCTGGATTCCCCCAGAGTGTATGATTGAAGAAGCAACAATCTTTCAAGAAGTGCCATATTGAATTGACTGCACAGACCAATCCCAGTAAGATGAGGAGGAAAGGACTATGTAAGGCCATGAACACCAAGACGAGGCCATCTTGGGAGCTAGCTAACACAACAGATAACTTTGAACAGATGTATTTACTTAGTCATCACACTTGATTCTGGGGTGAATTCTGTATGAATGGAAGTTTGATATGATTAAATCTGCCAAGAACATTAAAATATCACAATGGGTTTGAATATGACAGATTGCTGGTAAAAGAGGGAATATTGTTGCCATACCATCACTTTCATCCCCATTTATTTACATGTCACGGATTTGTTTCACTAAGACAGTCCCCTAGTTACCATGGCAACAGTCTTCAGAGGTAAATTTCACTCAAGCACAAATGCAGTGTGAGAAACAAAATTAAGGAGACTTGGAACAAAGAACAGAACAACTGTCTTTATTTTTACCAATGGACCTGGGCAATTTAAAGTTAGGCAAAAAAGGCCAAAGAGAGCCTTAAAAGGAGATTATGCAAAGCTTCTTTTTAAAGAAGTATGACAGACACATTAAAAAATTGAAATCTTGATAGAAAATATTTTCAGCATCCACAGCATAGGCATTACACAGAAATTTTAAAAGGACCCTGGGGTGGAGTGGGAAATGGAGGAAGAGTGGGAGATGGTGGGTGAGATAAGGAGTGAGGAGTCATGAGAAGGAATTGGTCCCAGACCAGATGTCCTGAATTAATTCTGTCCAATGTTGGGTTCCTGGTGAAGTCTGTGGTTTCAGCTAAGTCAGTTGGCCCCTCAGTGTCATGGACTCCTTGCCTCTAGCTTCTTCCCAAACCTGCTTTGAACAATATGAAACGCACAACTGAGGGTTCTCAAATGAAGGCATGTAGTCAGTTGGAGGCCACCAGAGACCTCTGAGTAGACCCCCAGTGCCTGTTCATTCCATGGTAGAATGAAAAAAGGAGATTGATGCAGGTCATGTAAAACAGGTTCATTGGGAAATGATCTCGCCATGTGTGCGGTAATAGAAA
Organism: Canis lupus dingo; assembly: GCF_003254725.2. NCBI lineage: Eukaryota > Metazoa > Chordata > Mammalia > Carnivora > Canidae > Canis > Canis lupus. The sequence continues at coordinate 4,026,144 of NC_064277.1, forward strand.
ATGTATATATTGCTCTCTGCCCGCAGTTCCTGGCACAGTGCTCCTGAAACCCTTGTAATTTCCTAAGTGATAAGAGCAGAGGAGCATCTTTTATTCTATTATTTTGTCCTTGACCCTGGTTTCTGGAAAACCTTGTAATATCATGGGTAATAGGAGTGTCTTTTGTACTAATGAGGCAACACTGGGTGGGGTCCTGGAGGGAGGCGGGTCACAGGAGAGACCAAGCCATGATTAGAAGCTTGGGATTTTCAGCCCCACCCTCCCATTCTCATGAGAAGGGACTGAAAATGGAGTTAATAATTGATTATGCCTATATGGGGCCTCCACAAAAATCTCAAAAGGATGGGGTTTAGAGAGCTTTCAGGTAGGTGAACACATCCACAGTGAGAGAGTGACACACTCCAACTCTATGCGGGCAGAAGTTCCTGCACTCTTGACCCTTCCAGACCTTGCCCTATGTATTTCTTTATATCAGTGTTCATCTGTATCCTTCATCATACCCTTTAATAAAATCGTGAATATGAATATGAATAAGTGTTCTCCTGAGTTCAGTGAGCCACTCTAGCAAATTACTCAGACCCAAGGAGGGTGGACATTGGAACCTTCCCGTCTATTACTGGCCGACCAGAAGCACAAGTGATGACCTGGGCTTTTAACTGGCATCTGAAGTTGAGGAGGGGCAGTCTTATGGGACTGAGCTCTTGACCTGCCACCTGCCAGATTGTGTCACATGACCTGCCATGTAGATCTCCCAGTAGATAGGGTTAGAACTGAGTTATTTTAAAAAACTTTTTTTATTGGAGTTCAATTTGCCAACATGTAGCATAACACCCAGTGCTCATCTCGCCAAGTGGCCCCCTCAGTGCCCGTCACCCAGTCACCCCAACCCCCCGCCCACCTCCCTTTCCACTACCAAGAACTGAGTTAAATAATAGGACACTCAGCTGGCGGGGCAAAGAATTGGTGGCTCTGTAGGGAAAACCCACTCCCACAGTGTAGGGTCTTAGGATCAATACATCATGCATAAATTTTAGAATCTGTGTCTCAGGAAATTGAGCTATGAACTTCTTCTAACAGCCTGCTCATGGCTTTCCTGGAGCAATGGATTCCCCCACCACTTCTTAATGGCATTCTGTTATCTAGTAAGAAAAGGGCGACTAATAATGTCTGACATACTCATTAGAATTTCCAGAGATCATCATGAGTTTGTAAATTTCCCCTTGTAATTGTGTCAGTTTTTGCTTTGTATACTTTGAGGCTATGTTTTTTTTAATATATTTTTTAAGATTTTATTTATTTATTCATGAGAGACACAGAGAGAGAGTGAGCGAGAGGCAGAGACACAAGCAGAGGGAGAAGCAGGCTCCATGCAGGGAGTCCAACACAGGACTCGATTCCGGGTCTCCAGGATCACACCCTGGGCTGAAGGAGGTGCTAAACCGCTGAGCCACCTGGGCTGCCCGAGGCTATGTTTTAAAAACATATAGATTTGCCACTTTTATGTATTTGTGGCTGCTTTGTTTGTTTTTTTTTTAACCATTAACTTATGACTTTTTAATCCCTATTCCTGCTCTTTTTATAACCCGCTGTTTTCTGATATTAATTCTGCTATATCATCTCCCTCTTAGTTATGGTCTTTTTGGATTATTAAATTTTAGGTGTGTTTCTTATAAAATCAATTGACTGGATTTTGGTTTTTATCCAATTTGAGAGTCTCTGTTTTGAAATGGATAAGTTTAACCTGTTTACATTGATTGAATTATGGATATACCTGTACTTGTTCTACCATTTTCTTTTGTATTTTCTATTTATTGTGCTTTTTTCCCTTCTCTTCTTTTGTTATCCTTTCCTGCCTTCTATTGGATCAAGTTTTCTTTATTCCCTCTTTCTTCTATTATTTTTAAAGTTGAACATCCAATTTCTATTCTTCTTTTGATTATCTCATTTTTGATATGCATTAATAATTTATATCTTAAAAAGGCAAAAATCTGATCGATACGTTTGTCTTATTCTTCAAAAAGTCAGGCACCTAGCCTCCCTTCCACTTTCTATTTTTTATTATTGTCTACTATTAAAATTTTACCATATTTTTAACTTTCTTTCCAGAGTGACTTATGATTAAAATTTTAAGAGCTAGTTTTTTATGCTGGTCTACCAGCAGGTCATTCTAACATTTTTGCTCAACATTGCTTCTTGCCCTCTACTTCAGTTTTGTGAATTCACTTTTCTTCTTGATAAAGTGCATCCATTCATGGCTCTTTGAGCAAGAGATCAGTAGGTAGTAAAATCTCCTAGATTTTGTTCATCTGAAAATATACTTATTTTACTTTCTCTCTTAAATGATAGATTTGCTAATTACAAAAATCTAGGTTTTCAATTATTCTCTTCTATCACTTTGAAGATATCCTTTGTGGTCTTCTGACATTTATCATTGCTAATGAGGATTCTGATGGTCCTTCCTTGGTAGATAATTTGTTCTTTTCCTTCAGTAATTTTAAAAATATCTTTTTGCCTTGGTTTTTTTTGTTTTTATAAATTTATCTATGTTATTCTGCTTATTTGTTTTCCTTGGGATTTGGCACAGTTTCAATATAGTCATACAGATTATACCATTAGTATTATCAGATTACATCATTAGAGGTAACCTGATGAGCTTGGAGTTGCAAAAACATAGAATTAAGTTGTCTAAGCACATAAACTTAGAAGCATATTTTTAAAAACATAAACATACAATTATAAAAAGACAACCTATAACACAGACCAGAATCTTGAGCAGATAAGAGAATTTGCTGTCCATTTAGTTATGGAAAAGGTTCTGCTCTTAAACTTCTACAATTTTGTTTGCTCATGCTGAGGGGAGCAAAGAAGAGAGAGGTAATATGTTTGTAAAGGAAATGACTAGATGTATATTTAACTAATATAATGCCGAGCTATTGAACAGAAGAGAGAGGCAACATGCATCAGTTATAATGATAATTCTTAAAAGGTTACAAAGAAGGAATCAATACTATGGTGCTGGATTTATAGAAAGTATCAGTAGTAACTCATGTATCGAGAGAGAGAGAGAGATGTGTCTATGTATGGGTTAGTATATAGACATTTATTTTCTAGTCTCGTTTGCTTAAAGGGTTTAGAAGCTATGATACCCCAATAACAATGAACACACATAGTGCCCAGATCTTCATTTCTAAATGACACTCCCCAATAAAAGAATTAAGTATCCATGAAGAACTGATTGATTTCAGGACTGGGACAGGAAAAAATACAATTAAAAAATCTCTAGAACATTTTGTGATGCCTGAAAGTAAGGAAATTTTCAAAACGGATAGAGCTTGTCAAAAGGGCATGGAATGAACCTGAAGGGGCAACCAATGGCCAAAGTAACAAAATAAGTAACAAAACAAAACAAACAAAAAAAGTAACAAAACAAAATATTTTGTTTAGCAACAAAATAAGTAGCAAGAGCAATAGTTATAGCCCACAGAATAGAGTCAGTATTCATGAGTCCATACTGATAAATACATAATTGAATAAATAAAAATTATGGGGAGAAAAGACAGCAAAATCCACTTATTAAAGGAGAAGGAATCAGGAAAATAGAAAATGGCCCTAAGAAACCACAGTTATGGTTATTGCAGACAAGATCCTTTGATGGGTGTCAGCATTAGTGAGCCAAAGTTTGAGGAGAAATGGGGTATTTGCATAGTCTCAGAGTGTCTCCCCCCGAGGATAGTATTAATTACAAAGGGAAAGATAATAACTTCAGAGTGGAGAAATCCAGCTGACATTACTTTAACCAAGTGATCAAGGTCAATAGCAGTAATAGAGATTGTGACATTATCTTCCCTCTGATATGATGCGTTGAGGAGGCATATCACTTCTTGATATTCTTACCAAAAAGGTATAGCCTTAATCTAATTATCAGATGAAACCAAACTGAGGAGACATGCAACAAAAATAACCAGGACTAGTATTCTTCAGAAGTGCAAGATTATGAAAGACAAGGAAAGACTGAGGAATCATCAGAGATCAGAGGTGACCAAGGAGCCATAACACCCAGCACAAGGTGGGAGTGTGGAGTGAATCTTGGACTGGGGGGGGAAAAAGGCATTAGTGGGAAAATATGAACAAAATCCGTAGTTTTGTGCTGTGTCATATCAACGCTAATTTCTTAATTTCGATCCATGACCACTAGTTACGTAAGATATTAACATTAGGGGAATTTCAGTGAAGAGTGTATAGGAATTCTCTGACCTATTTTGGAAACTTCCCTGTAAGTCTAAAATTATTTCAAATTAAAAGTTTTGGCTGTTTTTTTTTTTAATGGAGGCAATATTTATAGTTGTGAAGAAACAGTAGTTAGGAAAAAGCTAATCACAAGAGTTTGGGCTGCTGCTGAGAGTCCCCTGTGACTATAATCTCTTCCTGGGTCTGTGCAGGCAGTAGGACAGTCATTGTGCCAGGGAACAACAGTGGAGAGTTACAAAGAAAAGATACTCATTAATGTAGGAGGCTCAAGAGAGTTTTGGGATTTAAGACTCTCTCGTTTAGGATGTTTAAGCCCAACATGAAAATGTAGATATGTGATGAAGCTTCTGAAAGTCTCACTGCATCAAACAGACCAGGTGAAGGGTAGGAGAGATGAGAGTGGTAAAGGAAGAAGAAAAGGAGAGAAGCATGTTCTAGGGGAGCCAAAGCTAAGTGATTTAGGATAGCAGGGGGCCTGCTTCTCCCTCTGCCTGTGTCTCTGCCTTTCTCTCTGTATCTCTCATGAATAAATAAATAAATTAAATCTTTAAAAAAACTTAAGAAGTATTAGATTATAGATAATAATGTAGGGTGGTTAAGGTAACTATCTATATTTTAGTGTTCAAAATTTTTTGAAGATTTTATTTATTTATTCATGAGAGATAGAGAGAGAGAGGCAGAGACACAGGCAGAGGGAGAAGCAGGCTCCATGCAGGGAGCCTGATGTGGGACTCGATCCCGGGTCTCCAGGATCATGCCCGGGCCAAAGGCAGGCGCCAAACTGCTGAGCCACCCAGGGATCCCCAGTGTTCAAATTTTTAAAGAAATCTTGCTCTAAGTTGAATTCTATATTTTGATGTAACAACGTAAAATGTTCTTGTTTAATCATTGCACTAAAAGCTTTTGTTTTTATTTTGAAGTGAAAATAGGATTGAACTCAAAAGCATGTGAAGCGCAGCTAACTGTACCTCCTGGAAGAGCCATAGCCTCCTTACCCTTTACCTGACAGGGGCTTATCCTAACATCAGGTATAACATCACAGAAAATGAGCCATTTTATACAAGCTGGTTTTATAAATCTGCAGCTTTAAAAAGGCAGCCAACAGCACAGACCAGAAGCCTGAGCAAAAAAAAAAAAAAAAAAAAAAGATTTTGCTGTCCATTTAGTCAAGAAGAAGGTTTTGCCTTCACTCTACATTTTTTTTTTCCACACTGAGAATCATGAGAAAAGAAGCAGCAGAGTTCAATCTTCTCTCATGAGCATCAGCAGCCTAAGAGGATGGGACCTTACCTAGAATTTCCCTCCTTCACCAAGGATTCTGGGGGCAGGCTCTTCAACCCCCCTGAGATCCTTAAGTAGATATTCCCTTAAAATAGACAGTAGGTTCTCCTCATTACTCCAGCAAAGAACGGGCCCTCTACCCAATGGAGAGAGTGCCGTAAGAGAGAAGACTCAGGAGTTCAAACTAGGACTCCTTGTTCATAGAAATGAACGTCTCTGATGTTCAGATGAGACAAAAAGTGTCTCATCCTTTTTTCCCTTGGAATAAGATAAGTAATTCCATGGGTCCATGAGATGTAGTCTTCTGGTGACTTTGGAAGAAGGGAATCTTATGAGAAAACCTTTTTATTCCATCATCTAGTCAAGATTGAAGTAGTGTCTATATACCAAGCCCAGCACTAAGACAGCTTCTTATGAGAATAACTAGATGGTGAGTTTTGTTTACCAAAAATATTGATTTAGAATTTCTTGGAGGAAAGTTTTCAGTGCTAGTGAAGGCCTACACACAAGAAGCAGAAGTCCTGATGGTACCCTTCAGCAGGGATGAGTTGGAAGGTGAGATGGAAGGAAAATAGGAAGTGGGTGGGAAAGTAGCATGGCAGTGCAAAACCAGGTGATAGGAAAAGGAGAAAGAGTGGCTGCCCCAATACGGAACTTTGGAGTCGGATAATATCTACAGGTTTCTGAGAAGCTTACTCTAAGGTACATCGTGGAAAACTCTTGGAAGGGCACTCATTAAAGCAACAACAAGCTTAGAACAAAGTTCTCTATTATTCCCCTGAGCTTTATGTTCCTTGAATTCTAGTCCATGTAGAGACTGCACTTGAGGGACCCTGGCAATTTACTAGGGTTCGAAAGGAAGGATTCTGATGTTTCTTCCATATATAACATTCAGTGATTAGATGCTTCTAGGAAATGAAGCTAAGACCAAACAAGCAGATAAAGTGAAGAATGGAGACCGTATCTGACTATTTGGAGCCACTCAAATACTGCTCTGGAAAGAGTGGGGTGCCCTGAACTGTCTGGAATAGACCAGTGGCCCATCTTTGCACCATGACATCATTAGTCTCTCACTTCACTGGTTTGCTATTTTTATGAATTGAAATAGTTATTTTCCCTTTGGCTTGGTCATAAGCAGAGGATGGTGGAAGCTTGTGAACTGAGCCTTTAAGGCATCTGTCAGGTCCTCCTAGAGAACCTGGAGTCCTCCCCCTGGAGTCAATCCTCCCCTCCACAATGCCTTTTAATGTTCAGTAGGAACTAGGAATTGTCTCCCCACTTCTCTATCCAATGGGCCCTGGCACTTCTCCTTTCTTTTTTTCCTTTCCCTTTTTTTTTTTTTTTAAAGTAATTTCTCAGGTTGTTAGACATGAGAGAGACCAATCTTTCCACATTTTGTATTTTTGGCCTTTTTCAACCTCAACTTAGAGATAAATTCACACCCCTTACTGCAATTACATGCTGACTCATCCATTCCTCTCACCCTCTCCTTCCCAGACTTCATAAGACTCATGTTGCAAAGGAGCGTCATGGAGCCAGAGCAGGCTGGGTGATTTTATAGACCTTCCCAGCAGTGTTTTCTCAGCAGTCACTGCAATGAAATATGAGAAATGCTGGAAATGTTGAAGCCTTCAGAGTATACAGGACTTCTGTAATTTAGTCCCAATATCACTTTCTAGTCTATTCCCCGCACTGGTCATCCACTTTGTCAATACCTATTAAGTCATTGTAGGCTCCAGGTATTGAGCTACCTGAGAGGTTACAAGAGAATAAGAATGACAAAAATCTTGACTTCACGTAGTTTAGAGTCTAGTGGGATCAAGGAACATTCAATGTTAAACTGCATAAATAATCTATTTCAGCTGTAAAAAGTGCTACAAGAACTATATCTAGGTTTTATCCCAGCTCCAGGCAGAGTTTCAGAAAATTTTGGTATTTCCCCGAGTGACAAGAGTGTCTGTGCTATGCTAGTGAGGTGACCCTGGTGGCCCCTAGATAGCTTCAGGTTGGGGCTGGTGATTAGAAGGTTGGAATGGTTAGCTGCCCACCCCTCAGAAAAGGCAACGGGGCTGACTTCAATTGCCTGGCCGGTGATGTAGTCAGCAATACCCAAGTAATAAGCAACAAAGCTCAGTGGAGCTCCTGGTTGGTGAGCACTGATGTGCTCAGATTCCAGATTCCAGAAAGAGAGGGCATGGAAGCTCTGTGTTTCCCCCCTCTTCCCATCCTTGCCCTGTTCCTCTCTCCATTTGGCTGGTCCTGATTCGTATCATTTACAATAAAACCATATAAATAAGTACAGCACTTTCCTGAGTTTTGTGGGTCATTCTAGGAAATTATCAAACTTGAAGGGAGGCTGCAGGAACCCCTGATTTTGTAGCCAAGTCACACAAAAGTGTGGGTGGCCTGGGGAACCCCCAAAGTGCAGCTCCCATGTAATGTGAAGATGGTCTTGATGACACTGTGCCCTCTGATGTGTGCAATCTGATGCTAACATCAGGTAGTCAGTGTCAGAATTAAACTGAGCTGTAGGATACCCAGTAGGCATTGGAGAACTGGCATCAGAATATCACAACATGGGACAAGGGGGAACTGGCCTCATGGAGGGTCCAGGGAACGTTGAGTCATGGCATTTAAGCTAAGATCCATGGATGAGCTGGAGAGGTGGAGGGAATATCCGTGTCTCCGGTGCTCACTCATTCAGAACTTGCACCTGGAATGCCTCTTCATCCATCCCTCCAGACCCAGTGCAAACTCACCTTCCATATGCTTTCTGTGGCTCAGCTTGAGCCCCAGAGCTCTCACCCCTCATGTCAGCTACCTCAGCCCTTCTCCTCCACTTTACACACTCAGTACTGATGGGATGTTGTTCATTTGCTGATGTGTCTGTTTTGTTCAAAGCCTAAGCACTTGGATTTCAAAGGCCATGCTTCCACACAGTGATAATGATCCCAGTTATAGTCATATCCATTGCTAACATATACTGAGTAGGTAATTTGTACCAAGTCCTGTCCTAAACCCTGTCTGGGAACACCTCACTTAACTTGCACAATAAATGAATGAGGTAGATATTAGTATTCCCATTTCAGAAATAAGGAAACTGAGGCTGGGAGAGGCTGAATGATATGAAGAGGTTTCTACAGACATTGAAAAGAGAGAAGAACTATGAGGGCCCTTGAATAGCTCTGTGAGACGAGGGGGCCACTGGAAGCAGTCACTTGTCTTCTCCTAGCAGTACTTTGATCGGTGACAAGGCCTGCATGAAGGCAGTTGACTTTTGATAAAACAAAACCTAAAACTTTTTATAACTGTGGTGATTGCTACAAAGTGGTAATTGTGGGGTACTAATGCCAGAGCCCCCTAACCTATATGGTGCCTCTGCATGAATTAAGAAAAGGTGCCCCTTTAAGTGAGCCCAGGGCTTGACGGCAGGACTTGTGGAGTGAAGAGGGGCCTTACCTTTGGGAGGCTGCCCCCCTCCCCTCCCTGGACCACAGAGCACAAGTCTGGCTATTAGCCCAGCTCAGGCCCCCAGCTGCCTGCCTTGAAGCAGAGCCCTGGTTCTGCAGAGCTGGAAGTGCCCACAGCCCAGACTAGCCAAAAGCAGGTCTAGGGGGTGTCGCAGAGTGAGAGAGCCCATAGCAGGGCTCTGGGTCAGAGCTCAGGCCTGAGTCATATCTCACTCCCTGTGCCTCCTTGAGCAAGAAAATTCACTACCAAGCTCATTTTCTTCAACTAAAAATGAAAAATAAGGGAAAAATGGTGGTGATGACGAAGATGGTGGTCATGGTGGTCATGATGAGACTGTCCCACTCATAGTGTTACTTTGAGGATTAAATGAGAAAATCCTTGTGAAGCCCTCAGCACAGGGCAACTCTTAATAAACCTGAGTTCTCATTGTTTTCAGTAAGCCAAGACCTGAAGGGTGGATGACACCTGAAGGGTCCCCAGGAAAAGAAGGGGTAGAGCCAGTCAGTCAGTTAAGCATCTGACTCTTGATTTTGGCTCAGGGCCTGATCTCAGGGTCCTGGCATCAAGCCCTGTATTGGGTTCTGTGCTCAGCAGGGAGTCTGCTTGAGATTCTCTCTCTCTCTCTCTCTCTTTCCCTCAGGTCTTCCTCTTGCTCATGTTTTCTGCCTCTCTCTCTAAATTACATAAATAAGTCTTTTTAAAAACCTTTAAGGAAAAAAAAAAAAAAAAAAAAAAAAACCTTTAAGGAGCGGAGGGAGGCCTGCCTTCACCCACAAGTCCACTGTGAGCCGCCACCACTAGCTTGTGGTCTGCTGACACTTCCAGGAGCCACTTTCCTCACCTGGACACCAGCTCTTCCAGGAAAGGATGGAGCCATGACGCTACTGCCTTGTCTTCCAGGGACAGCTGGGAAACTCATCCCTCTTCCTCTCTACCCCAACAAGGGGATGGCCAGTGAATTCTAAGGCCTGCCCTCCCTATGGATCGAGCTAGTTGAGCTCAGCTGTGTGGCAGGAGCCAAGCAGCAAGTGGGTCCTCCAAGTATCATCAGAACTCTGTCCACACTCCTGGGCATTTTTCTGAATTAAAACTAAGACAGTAAACACACCTGCTGAGTGTATGTATGTACGCGTGTGCAAGTGAGTCTGTGTGTCTGTGTGTGCCTGTGTGTATGTGCCCATGTTTAAAGAAAGATCAAGGTCAGAGGTGAGGTGGGAACCATTTATTTAGACATGTTCTCCTCCAGCTGTTCCAGGAGTTACCACCTCTGGAGAAATAGTGCATTCACAGCCCAGTGTAGGGTGCCTGTAGCCCGCGGGGGGCCCTGCAGCCACAGCTTAATCAGCCCTCCCGACGCTCCCCTTACTCCTTTCACCCGCGTAGTTATACAAACAGAACCCACAAGTAACATTTCCCTAAAGACTTCTCTATGCCACCTGGTGGGACCAACCTCTCACATCAAGAGAATAGGAGTTTGGAAGCACTTCTAGAACCTACACTTAAAAACTCAATTTTATTCAGATACAATAATCCCTAAGTTCCCAGGGAAGAAAGGTCTGCTCTATTACAGCTTCGAGGTCAGGATGGATCCTAGAACCTCACTTCCCTCTGCAGGGCTGGGATGGGCTTCTGCTATGACCCGAGGGAGTGTTGTCAATGTTTTCCCTCTATGAAACTCAGGAGCCACCCTAGTTTGCTGGAAGAAAATACACAGACTAAATAACAAACCCGTGGCCTGGCTTAAAATCTCCAAGATCTGATAATTCTCCTCAGCCTTGTAAATGTATTGAGCGCCTATTCGATGCCAGGCGCTGTGCTAGACCCTGGGCCACTGCAATGAACTGGAACAGACACAGCTCTGATACCATAGATTTAGGTCTCACGGGGAGCAGGCAGGTGCTAAATATGGGACAAACAAATAAATACCAAATTTCACATTGTGGTAAAAGTCATGAAGGAAAAAAGAACAGTGCACTTTGGCAGAGATAAATGGGGACCTGACACAAAGTTGACCTGAAGATGTGAAAGTTGAGAAAATCAGAGGCTGAGGATGGAATGGGGATGGGGGACAATTTAGGTAGAGGGAAGTTTGCCTTCCATGTCCCTGAGGAACTGAGAGGTCAGAGTAGCTAGAGAGAGAGAGGGTAGGAAGTGCTGCCAGGGAAGCCACCCGCAGCCAGGTTGAGGAGCTGGCATTTCACTTCAGGTGTGTAATGGGAAGAGATTATAGGACTTAAAGCAGGAGGCCAACACAATCTGATATTAGTTTCTAGAAGGGAACTCTAGCTTCTGTCTGGAGAATGGCTTGGAGAGAGGAGAGAGATTGCTGTAGTTCTTCTGAAAAGAGATGGTGATGACAGGGGAACTGGCGACAGCATGTAGCTGTGGGGATGGAGAGAGGTGGATGGATGGGACATATAATTTGGAAGTAAACTCTACAGGATTTCCTGGTGGCATGATTGTGGGGGAGGGAAATGTTGTGGGGTGTCAAGGATGGCTCCACAGATGGAGCAAATGGATAGATGAAGGTGTCATGCACCCTAGATGCAGATTGCTTGGGGGAAAGTCGATTTGAAGAAAGAAAGAGATAAGTTGCTTTGGACAGGTTAAACCAGAAGAATATGAAATCAGGGATGATGATGATGATGATGATTGTTTTGTGGTAGGAAACACTATATCACATTGGCATCCAACGGATGAAGAGGTTGAAGAGGATGAGAGAAGAAAGAGCAAAGGGAATGAGATTCTTGAAAGACTGAAAAGGAATGGGATCAGGAACTCCATGTAGAGGGATCGCAGTTGAGACACTCCTGCCCACAAAGAATAATGGAGAAGATGAGGGGAGATGCAGATAAGTCTGTGGGTTTGGTAGCAGGAGCTCCCATCTGATTCCACCTTTTGATATACACCTAATGTATATGGCTTCATTTTTTTTTCAATGGAGTGTGAAGTAAGGTCAATAGCTGAGAAAGAGTGTGGAGAGGGGAAGTTTTGGGAGACATGAAGAAAGTAAGGAAATCATTTTGGAGCGTGGAAAGGTCAGCTTAGTGGGAAAAAATAGTAAGACTATAGGGTAGTGCTAACTATTCATTTGTGATAATGACTATGAATTTTGGTGATACAGGTCTGCTCTGCTTTCTCCAGATCCATTCTACTGAAATAAAAGGATTGAACAAGTTAATTCACATAAAGTGCTGAGAACTGTGTCTGGCTCGCAGTGAGTACAGTGTGCATTAGCTATTATAATCTTAATGGTTGCAGCAGCAGCAATGGCGATAATAGTAGTAGTAGCGCATTAGTTCAGGCAGGGAAAGGCAGACGATTGGGCACACAAGCTTGTGTGAAGAAGTGAGAAAGGAGCCAGGGAGTTGGGAATGTTTGCACAAAAGCAGTGATGATGATGGACCACAGAAGAGAACCCAAAGGAGAGGGCCGAGAAGAGCTCTGTAAGTAAAGAAAACATTCGACTAATAGAAAAACCCATCTTAAAATTGATATGGAATCTTAAGGGATCCGAAGTAACAAAGACAAGATGGAAAAAAAGAGCAAAGGTGAAAGGTTCATACTTCCTGATTTCAAAACTGGCAAAGCTACGATAAACCGAACAGTGTGGTACCGACATAGAGACAGACACATAGATTAATGGAATAGAGTCCAGAAATAAAACCTCACATATATGGCCAAATGATTTTTGGCAAGTGTGCCAAGATCATTCAATGGAGAGAGGACAGTTTTCCAATAAGCAGTGCTGGGAAAACTGGTTATTCACAAGCAAAAAAATGAGGTTAAGCCCTTACCTTAGGCCATATATAAAAATCAACTCAAAATGTATCAATGATCTAAACATAAGAGCTAAACTCTAAAACTCTGAAACACATAGGGGAAAAGTTTCATAACACTGGATCTGGTAATGATTTCTTGGATATGACACTGAAAGTCCAGGCAACTAAAAGAAATAGATGGCTTGGACTCAGAATTAAAAATTTTCATGCATCGAAGGTCACAATGAACAGTGAAAAAGTAACCCACAAAATGGGAAAATTGTAAATCATATAACTGATAAGGGGTTCATATCCAGAATATGCATTTTTGTATGTATTTTTTAAAACCCAACCCAACAACCACAAAATAACCTGGTTGAAAAATGGGCAAAGGACTTGGATAGATATTTCTCCAAAGAATGTATCCAAACAAATGACCAGAAAACACATGAAGAAAAGTTCAGCATCACAAGCCATTAGGGAAATGCAACTGAGAACCATAATGAGAGACCACTTCGCACCCATTAGGGTGGCTATTGTAAACAACATTTAAGTAAGTAAATAAGCAAGTTGATAAAAATTACAAATATTTGTGGGGACTTGGAGAAACCAGAATTCTTGTGCACTATTGGTAAGGAGCGTAAAATGGTACGGCAGCTATGAGAAACATTTTGGTAGGTCTTTGAAAAGCCAGACATAATTACAAGATGGCCCAGGAATTCCACCTTTCGATACACACCTAATATGATGGAAAGCAGAGACTCAGAAAGATGTTTGTAGACTCATGCTCATGGCAGCATCATTCACAGTAGCCAAAAGGTGGAAATAACCCAAGTATCCATCAACATATGAATGGATAAACAAAATGTGGTCAATACATAGAATAGAATTTGATTAAATCTTAAAAAGGAAGGACATTCCGACCCCTGCTACGACACAGGGGAATCTGAAAGATATTGTGCTAAGTGAACTAAGCCAGTCAGAAAAGGACAAATACTATATAATCCTAAATATATGAAGTACCCATGGAATAACCAAATTTATAGAGACGGAAAGTAAAATAGTGGGTGCCAGGGGCAGGGGGGAGGGGGTGGGAATGGGAAGATGGTGTTCTATATGGACAGAGTCTCAATTTGGAAAGATAAAAGGGGTCTGGAGAGGGATGTGGTGATGGTTGCACAACAGTGTGAATGTACCTAGTGCCCTAGCACTGTGCACCTAAAATGGTTTAAATTTTTTTTTTAATTTTATTTATTTATGATAGTCACACAGAGAGAGAGAGAGGCAGAGACACAGGCAGAGGGAGAAGCAGGCTCCATGCACCGGGAGCCTGACGTGGGATTCGATCCTGGGTCTCCAGGATCGCGCCCTGGGCCAAAGGCAGGCGCCAAACCGCTGCGCCACCCAGGGATCCCCTAAAATGGTTTAATTGGTGTTTAATTATGTTGTGTACATTTTACCACACATTATTTTTTTAACAATAGGGAATTGAAAAGCTAAAAAGAATAGCAAGTTGCAGCCAGAAGGTGATGTGTTTGGTTTTATAATTTTGGAGCTGGTAATTAGATCATTAGAGTCTAGAGTGTTGCCATGAGGGTGGGTGGCCGAGGGGGAGCCGGATGAAATGTTACTGGAAGGCCACAGCTCCAGAAGCTAAGGCTATAATGTCACCCTCCCTGTGAGTGAGGAGAGAGGATGGGCGGTGAGGAGGGTTGACCCCCGGAGGTCAGGGAGGACCGTGGGGATAGAGGAGCACCAGTCTCCTTTGTGAGGGGGGAGAGCCTACGGTGTCTGCCCATAGTGTGCAAAGCTTGCAACTTCAGGGCTGTAGGAAAGTGAGCGACCATCACTGAAAGGGGTCCAGGGAAGGAGGTCCTGGGTGAAGGAGCCAGGTGAGGAGGTGAAGTCGGGCAGGGGAGGGGTGCAGGGCCCTGGAGAGGCTGCTCCCCCACCAGGGTGGGCTATCTCAGAGAATCCCAGCTACCTTGCCAGCAGAAGGAGTCCACATTTGTCTTGGGGTTGAGATCCCTGTCCTTGGCTCCATCAATTTCCAATCTCAGGCACTCCAGGCTGGGAGGAGAATTTGTGCCAAAGATCTGGTTCACGAACACATTTTTACAACAAATGATCAAGAATGCAAACACATAAGAAATCTTGGCAGAGTTCTCACCAATTTAAGACCAAATATAATCTGGCCCCAGGAGCCGTCCCCCCAGGGATGGGGTCTAACCACATTTCTCCTCCTTGTCCAGAAAATATTGGCAAAGTCCCTCTTCACAGCGGCAGAGAGCCGTACTCTGCAGTCAGTGTTAAGGAACCCCTGAGCAACCCCCCGTCCATACCCAGAATAAACCATCGAGGGGCCTTGTCTGCCCTACCAAACGTTGTTCACACAGCCCTTGTTTACTAGTAAACCCGTAGTGCACACGCCAGTTCATCGTCTTGAATAATTAATCCGGCACATATGAATAATTAAGGCTCAGTTGAGACCTATAGCTGAGAAATCCTACAGTCATTAGGCTTTTTCATGTGGTGTAATGGAAGGAACCAACAATTCTTTGACAAAGGGACAGTGACAGAGGAGGAAACGCTCATCCGGGGAGCTGGTCCTGCAGGGAGCCAGGTGAGGCAACGACTGACCACCTGCTGCAAAAGGACGCGGTCTCTCCCCCTCATCATTTTATAGCCCAGTACTTCTGGAGCTGGAAGTGCCTCATGCTGTGTGAGGCTTCTGGCTTCCTCCATCCGTATTGGCTGCAACATTTTCTAAATTC
The DNA here is from genome assembly GCF_003254725.2 of Canis lupus dingo. Taxonomy (NCBI): domain Eukaryota; kingdom Metazoa; phylum Chordata; class Mammalia; order Carnivora; family Canidae; genus Canis; species Canis lupus. The sequence goes on from NC_064277.1 coordinate 4,041,679, forward strand.
CAGAACATTCACTCTTTGTGAAGGAAGGAGAATTTACTAGCACTTTAATAATAGGAAGGTGGGTGTTCACAGTACCTTGGAAAAAGAGAGTACTGGGGAAAGGGTAGCCAGTGCCACAGGGCCGCAGTGTGCCAGCCCCGCAGAGGGCACTTCGGATTCACCGTGGCCTTTCGCTGGTCCTCTTGAACAATTTTGGGAAGAAGCCGGTAAACGAACTGTGCCAGATCAGTCAGGGTCAAGCTCCTTCCTGCTCAGGGGCTGTGCTCACGCGGGACCTTCCCCTGAGCTGCTTTTTCCTACCATTCACCTCCTCACACATCCTCCCTCCACACTTCAGCTGAACCACCGCTGCCTCAGGAAAAGCCCACCCAGACCCCTGGGCTACACCAGGCTCCTACCAGATTGGCATCCCTGTCGGGATCAAACACTGCGAGGTGCTCCTCGGCTAGAATGCCAGCTGCCCAGGGCGGAGGTCCCCTTCTACCCCTCTTACACCTGCAACCTCAGGGCCTGGGGCCGAGGAGGTGCCTACACATGCTTACAGGTTGAGCGAACACAGGCCGGAATGAGGATTTCGCCCCACTTGTGTCTGACTCCTAAGTCCAGATGTTTTGGCCACACCAAAGGGCAGCAGAAAGAAAGAAGGGGGGAAGACGAAGGACTTCAGCGCTCACGGTCACAGCCACCCAGTGGCTTCATGTGAACTAAAATGTCTGTGCCCTCCTGGAAACTTGTAGAAGCTGCAGCTGGAGATGGCCGTGATAGAGTGAGGGCTTGCCTAACCCGCTTGCCCCACGGTCAAGTCCAATCATGGGGGAAACTGGTTCCTCACAAGTCCCGAGGCCACAGCTGGCATTCATTCCATCATGGCTTTGCTAAGACAATTTGAGACCCGTGCCCAACACTATTTCAGTGTCAGCTTCTGGGTATTGTCATGATACAGAATCCCCACACTTCCCCTGCCCATAGAGACGGAGCCCTGAAATCCTACTGTCTCTCTGCCCTTTGGTTTGAGATTTTGATCCCCTGAGAAAATGTTCAATACCCAGAGGAGGGATGACACCCTCTCCTATAATCAGGCTTTTGTCTCCCAAGGTAAATGATGAGTCTGGTAGTAGTGAGAGACGCTGCCTGTGAAGACAGGCATGGGGGACTCGGGGTCAGATGGCAGATGAGCAACTGACACAGTGGAAGACGGGCCACACCAACTGATGAGACTGCAGAGCCACGTGGCGCCAGGAGCCTTTCCACAGTGAGTGTGCACAGTGACAACAGAAGGTGGGTAAAGCAAAAGTGTCCTTCACTTGTTCCTTGAGCGTATTCCTCAGATGCATGTTGAGTGTTTTCATCTGAATTATCCATGAAAAGATCAGTCAGTCCAATGATTTGTCCAGCTCATGGTCACCAACAGAGAGCACGAGGATGCCCATGGGAGGGCAGCATTTGTTCCCACCTCAAAATCCAACAGGCCTTTGTGCCCATTTCCTCAGCCTTCCTCTGAAACAGCTGTAGACATGCAAAGTGCAAGTCACTTAACCCTTCTTGAACCCACTTAGAAATAGAAATCTGTATATATATATGAACAGAGTGCTTCATCTTTAAGGAAATGAATATAAGCTGTTCTGGACCAAATTCCAATATAAATTGCTTCTAAAATATAAGCTGTTCTGGACCAAATTCCAATATAATTGCTTCTAAATAATTGGCTCAGTCAGTTGAGCATATAACTCTTGATCTCAGCTCAGGTCATAATCTTAGGGTTGTAGGACTGACCCCTGCATCAGGCTCTGTGCTTAGTGGGGAGTCTGCTTGGGATTGTCTCTCTCCCTCTCTCTGTCCCTCCCCCTGCTTTCTCACCTTTTTTTTCTTTATTTCTCTCTCTCTCTCTCTCTCTCTCAAATAAACAAGTCTTAAAAATGTTTTAAAAGAAATTAAAAAATAAATTGCTTCCAAAATAGATGCCCAGAGCAGAATCTATCTACTGCCCACATACTATCTTCTAGATACTACTATTAAGAGTTTCACGTTCCTATTTAATTTACTACTTATAACAAATCTGTAGAGGAGGTATTATTGTCTGTGTTTCCAGGTGAATAAACTCAGACTCAGAGATGTCATGTGACAGGCTGAATTTGTGGCCGTTCAGTGGTGTAGCAAGATTTGAACTAGGTCTCAGAAGGGGGTCTACTTGGGATTCTCTCTCCGTCTATGCCTCCTGCTTGTGCTCTTTCTCTCTCTCTCTCCGTCAACAAATAAATAAATCTTTAAACAAAAAAATTGAGAAAATAGAACTTCTTAGGAATGCTCTCTTCAATTCATCACCAAAACTTGTTTTTACCTCGCTGTGACAGAGCGAGAAGCACAGGATGGATGATGTGGGTTCTAGGCCGTGTGTTTGGGGGTCGGAGCAGAGGCAGATTTTAAACAAAACATATGAAGTAATAAATCTACTGGAAATCAGAAGTCCCACTCATGGTGAGGCAGTGTTTTACTGTTGGCAGACGACAGGGTGGCACTCCGCGGGCCATGGGGATGGAGAGGACCACAAGCCACAGTGACAAGTGTGGAAGTTGGGTGTCTGGCAGGAGACGGGCGGACTGTCAGGGCTCCACACAGAACAACTGGATTCAGGCAAGGCCCCACCCTGCCTGGTCCCAGACTAAAGCCCACCTTCCCTGGTGAGTAGATACAGCAGGGGCTGGGGCAAAGCCAGCGGCTCTTGGCCCGTTTGTGCTCCTGGGCACTCAGATTACAGCCCAGCTGCTGGTGGGGAGGAGCTCCTAGTATCCAGCTGCTCCCTGGGATCCCCTGAATCCAAACTTCCATGTTGTTCCTAGTGATCCAAGCAGACCAGTAACATCAGCCACAGCCCCAGGGCCTCAGCTGTCCTCAGGTGCCCATCACGACTGTTTTCCTACAGCAGATAAGCCAGACATAGAGAATGTACAATTTACACTTCCTCATTCTTTTTTTCTTATTTTCTTTCTGGTGAGTGAGAGGAGAAATTCTTTCTGGTAAGGGGCAGGTACAAACCCTGCCCCCATACCCTGACCCCATACCCTGACCCCGCGTGGACTATGGAAGATCGAGTTGAGCCAGATTCCCAGAGAGCATAAATACTCCCCCAGGCACTGTGCGTGTTTGGGGAGAACATACTAACCTGTTCGGGCCACAGTGACATGCTCCCTTGACGCATCACTGATTAGCGCCTCCCAGTGCACGAGGCATCGTTCTAGGGCCGCTATGACATGGTGGGCAAGGCACACTGGGCGTCTGGTGTCATTTGATCTGATCCAAGGGATTCTGATGGGGTTCCTGAGACTTTCAAGGTACTCAGCTCTAGTCTGCATGCCAATCAACCAGCGGGGAGCCTGGTGCTAAAGAAAGGAGTTCCTGTGCAAACCCCAGCACAGAGTTCAGACCAGGCTCAAGGATGAAGACCACATTCGGTGTGATGCTGCGTATCCGGCCCCACAATTGAGACTGTTCAGACTATTTTGTGAGGTGCCTGTTATCTCGAAGCTAATCAGAAACTGAAGGAGTCGGGGCCCTGTCTACAACGGTGAGAGTACCTTCAGGTGCCCTACCACAGACTTGGGCCACACACACCTTCTCACTATCCTTGCTTTACTGCAATTATTGTTTTCTTTCTTGTCCTTCTTTTCCTTCTTATCTCCTCCCTCTCCTTTTCCTCCTTCACACTATGCTTCGTTCTGTGTTTTCAGAGGCTGGCTGTTATCTACTCAGGACTTAGCATCTTACACCTCTCTAGACACACGTGCATTGAGCGGTGCCTGGGACATAGTAGATGCTCAACACATATTACTTCTCTTTTTCCTCTTCCTGCTCCCTGTTAAGGGCCTTCTGTGGTTTCCCAGGCCTGGAGGAGGTGACAACAGTCATGCCTTATCAACCTTCATGCCTCAGTGGTTGGAAGGCATTGTCTAAATTCACAGACGACTAACATCATGGATTTGGTTGCGGGCTTCTCTCTTCAATTCAGGAGGCTCCTGGGCTGACTTAATCAAGTCAACAGAACACACGAAATGAAAAATAAATAAATAAATTGAGTTGAGTTAGAATTGAGAGTTAGAATTTTCTCAGTGAGTCCAAATTTCAAGTCACTGGGGAACTTTTAATCCAATCACCCAACTATTCCTGTGCATTTCTGAAAGCCCTAGTTTGGATGCCGTGTGTTTCCATTTAAACATATTATCAGCTGAAATCAGCAAAAGTCAAACCCTTCCTGCTGGGTTCCATGGGATGCCAGAAGGATACCTGGTCATCAAGTTTTTAAGTGAGGAAAACAAAGTTCAGAAAATAAAATGTATTTTCAAAGCCGCAAAAATGAAGTGCTTCCCACATTGGTTAGCAGCCTTGCCCCTGGCTCTCAGTTCCACTAAATCGCTCTCTCTGCAGAAGAAATAAACTTCAGAGGGAAAAAGCTCTACACTTGAAACTGTGCCTCAGACTCAATCAAGTACTTGGGAGATCATAACTCATGTGTCTCCCACCCCAGCACAGTACCTGGCTTTATCAGTAACAGGGACCAGAGTGACCCCAAATGCTTAAAGCAGAGAATTAAGATTAGGCCCTTAAGGAATGTTGTGGATTCATTGCAGTACGGGTTCCAACTTGTTCAAACCTCCCTGTACCCGTGTTGTTGGTAGTGTCTTCTTACATTGACTCTGGGCTCAAGCCAGTGGATAGTAACAGATGTGATGGGAAAGACTTAAAAAGCACTTGCACATTGGGGCTTGCCCTCTTGCTGCCCCTGTAATCCTGAGTCCCCAGGTGAAAAAGCCTAAGCAGGCCAGGTGGGGGAGGATAGAACATGTGGAGTAGGGATGATGAGCCACCCCACGAGCTCTCCTACACCAGCTTTCCCACAGAGACCACTGCCAAGAACAGTCAAGACTGGTTCCAACCAGTAGAACTACCCAGTGAATCCCAGAACACATTGCTGACCCACAGAACTGGAAGCTAGGTAAACAGCTGTCCAGTCACTAAGTTTAGAGCTTGTGTTATGCAGCAAAGGTAAGTGATACAAAGGCTAATTTCCTTCATTTAAAAACAAAACAAATAAACAAAAAAACTCCTATGTATCTGTCACATATAAAAATATTTCTATAGCCAATAAGGCCTTCTTCTACAAATACATTCTTATTCATGAGAAATTTTCTATATCCAGGTATACCTTTGCTTCTTATGTTGCAATGGCAAAATATTTGAAGCAATCTCATTTTCCATCAATAGAGGCCTAGCTATATTCATATGCATAGTTGGTGGCTGTGCAAAGTGGTCTGGATCCTATGGAAGACAATTTGACAATGTCTACCAAATTATGAATTAGTGTACCCTATAACACAGATGTCCCACTTTGGAGGAATTGCTCTACAGATAGATCTACATATATACTGTAAAAAGGTTATTCTCTGCGATATTTTTGTAATAACCAAAGAAGATCAGAAACAATGCACATACCTGTCTACAGAGGACTGGTTAGGGTACTCTCACAATGCGCTGTTGTGCAGATGCCAGCCAAGGATGAGGATGTTCTTTCAAAGTGGATAACTAAAGATGCTCAGGGTAGCTTGATAAGTAATTACATATTTACAAAATTAAAAAGGAAACAGAAACAGAGAAAGAATTATGGGGAAATAAAATAAAAAGGAAAATGTTGCTTAGCTAAATGAATGCATGTAGGTAAAATGAATGAGGTAACTCTATGAGTCTCCAAACCAAATTCTTTTTCTTTTTTTAAAATTTTTTTTCCAAACCAAATTCTTAAGTAAAAACTCCAGGTGCATATTTTTAAAAAATATATACGTGTTCATATATGCTTCTGGAGTGTACTCAAGAAATTGGTTATAATATTGGTCTCTTGGGTACCTGGGTCATAAGAATGAGCAGGAACTTGCTTTTCAAGGAGCACCACTTTGTAGTATTTGGAATTTTGTACCATGTGTAAACAATACCTGCTCAAAAAATAAAATCAAATAATAATAAAAGGTTGACATTGTGAGTTGTACTCCAAAATTAATACTTCATTGATTAGAACTGATATGCAAATTCTCCTTTAATAGGAAGAAGGGATCCCATGTCTTGACTGTAAGATGTGTCTGAATTATTCAAATATCTGAAGAAAGAGTATGTCTGTGAGGAAAAGAGTAGTCAGCCACAGTAGCATTGTAGAAGTAAACTTGTTCAGTGCCTACCCAGCACCATCCAGTGGAGGAATCTTGACCAACCCAACCGACTCTGAGCGTTTGGTCCAGTAGGAAGCCATAATTCCATCCAAAGAATATAAAGGGAGAACATTCCATCGAAAAGAACGTAAAGGATGAAAACTTATGAGCCCCATCCTCCCACCAACAAACTCTTCCTGAGAAAGTTTCCCTACTGAGCAAGGATGCTGTACGACCAAGAAGAGGGTCCACCCTTCTATAACCCCCATCTGAATATTTGAGTCACATCTGTCTATAGGAAAGGCCATCCTGACTTTGGAGATGTTGCTGCTTGGTTTTTCCAAGGTGAGGTCATCTCTATCGTCTCTTCATTCAGCTCTGGGGTTTCCAAAAATCTCATTGCTTGTCCATGACAAATTTTACTTGTCTGCAGCAAAATGAAAAAAAAAAAATAACACAGAACAGTCACCTTTAAAAGCTGTTAATCTGTTGACTTTCTGTGGTGTCAAAATGCATTCCATAGAACTCTAAAGTCTTGGTATCAATGATAATTCCAGTAGTACTTAATCCAATTAATCTCCTCTCTTCTAATTTCCATATTCCTGAACAAGTTTTAGGTCGTTATTCAACGTTTCCCACTTGCCAGAAGTGGATACACGGGCCAGCCATAACGTCTAAGGATTCTGATTTCTGGATCAGTTGTTTCTGGTGTAAATAAATAAATGGCCTGGCATGTTGGTCTTTAGACACCTGTCTCAAGATTGTTTAATGTGAATATGCCCACAGAAGAAAAATTTGCTCTCAGGATTTACCATCTTAAGACCAAGAGCAGCTCCTAGTTTATGGCAAATTCATAACCTCTGTCAATTCCTCCCACCTCTATCTTTTCACCCCACCCCCAAAACAGATAGGAGCAAATAATAGAAATCCAACACTTTGCCCAACAATCTGATTAAGCATGTCTAAGGTATGATACACCGTGCACCTGCCAAGTCCTTTAGTCATTCATACTCTTTGATTAGAAGCAAACTTTACCACACTTGAGCAGACTGAAGTGCTTCAGGACACATTGTTATTGACCATGAAGGCTAAGTTATATAGACTTCAGAAGAATTCTTCTAGTTATTGTCTTAAAAATATGTATGTTCATATTTGCTTGGTATTTTCACAAAGAAATATTACAGGTCTGCACTAGAGACTAATCAGTGTTAGGGAGCATAGGACGGGGATGGGAATAGGAACAATACTTTCTGTGCAAAACCCTTTAAATCATTTTGAGTTTTGTATCGCCGGAATATATTACCCATTCAAATGAAGAAGGAGCAACTTTTGATCTGTATGGAGTCTTGTATCTGTTGTAAGATTTTTGCAAGAGGCATAAAGTTATGTCACAGTTTTGGTTTTCTCTGTGTCCTCAGCAGGGGATAAAATCAGATCCCTCTGTAGACCAAGGACTCATAGGGATTAATATGTGTAATAACTGCATCTTCTAGTTTCTATATTTGATCCTTAGACATCTAGGGGCCTTTGCTCATGTTGGAGGGACTGCCTCTCCCAGGATTAGCCAATTCCTAGTGAACAACTTGCCTTTGAGCCCACCTTTTATATGCAAACCAGCCAGTGCATGGTCCACACTCCACCAGCTGCTTTGTGGGCTCTCACACTTTAGGCCACCATCCACTGGCCCTAATCACCCCAAGGACAATATCAGACAACCAGGGGTAGCCCCTGGACCCCAGAGCCCACTGAAATTATTCAACCTGGACAATCCGAAACCTGCTTACCCTGCCTTACCTGTTCCTCTCTGTAGAAATCCCAGTAAAGGCTCTTGCCCACAGCTCTCCCTCCCTGCTTTTCTCTCTGCCTCCTGACCAGCCCTAGTGTTCCCCCCAGTGGCCCTGGGTGGTGGTGTGCCTCCCTCCTCTTGGGATCTGTGAGTAACAAACTCTCTTTCTGAGGGTCTTGCCAAACCTGTGTAATCATAAAATCTACATTTCAAAACCGTATCCCTGAGAAAAGAAAACTGGTCTGCAGGAAGTACTTTAGCACACCCGACACGGGTCAGAAATCCTCACCTGCAATAAAAATGCTTGTAATTTGACAGAATGCCCTCTTAAATGAAGCCCAAGCATGCACTGGGTCCCCAGGAGGAGAAAGCCAAGGTTAGGACACACTGCTCGGGGCAGTTTGGCTGCCAGCACCCCTGCATATATTTCTATTAATGAATGCTCTATCCGTGAGGACTATGGGCTTGTTACTGAGCCCCCGGTCTGTTCGGTTACCGGGTAGCCTGTGCCTGTCTGTGGTCCCACAGCAAGGACAAGGACTGCCCAGCGTGTCAGTTCTGCAGGTTCATCCCAGGCCGGACCCAGGTGGTGTAGCCTCACTTGAGGCAAACCTCACCTGTGACATACAGCATCTATTTACAACACAAAGAGCAGACGACCCCCCTGCCTATAAATAGCATTGGCTGAAGATTCCTTTCAAATAGGAAATTTAGGTGACTTTCATTTGATTTGCCAAAAAATTGTTTTAGCCGCATTCTCCTTTGCTGGGGCCTATCTAGTGGAGGACAGGAGTTTCCTGATATGATCCAATAACGAGGGGAGTGTCCAAGGCCCTGCTGCCAGGGGCCTCCTGGTTACCAGGGCAGTGCAAGGGACATGGCACAGAGGAAATATGAAGAGAGGCAGGTGGTTCTAAAGCAGTCTCTGGAGAAACGTGTGGGCAAGAGTGCAAACTTGCCACATGCACTTGAACTCCTCTGATGTCAATTCTTTGAACCGGTGGTTTAGAAGCTGAAATTTCCTCATTCTTTTTCTTGGAAAAGTTTCTCAGCATGCTTGTTTTTTGTAACACTTCACAATTGGAATAATTAACAAAAAAGGAGGATTTCTGGCTCCTAGTGAATACCTGGGAGGACAGGCCACAGTGGGACATCCCTAACTGGAAGGGCCTGGGGTCTGTTAAACTGAGCTCTACGTTGGCTCCCACCCCAGCACTCCACTCTGGCCCTCCCATGGTGAGGCTGAGGGCCAGCCACCAGGCACCACTGCGCTTAGAGAAATATTACCTGTCCTTCAGATTCTTTCAAACATGGCAACGTGAAGAATGAACCCACCTTGTGTGTTTTCAGGGAGAAAAAAGAATAGGAAGCCAGAGAATGCTCTGATGTGCTTCCCAGGAAAACAAATATCCAAACATCTGAGTCCTGGTTGGGAAATGTCATGGTGCACTGATGGGAAAGAGTGAGGCTTCCTGGTTGAAGAAGGCTGAGAGGAGGCCTGTGAGGCCAACCTTGGGCCCTGGTGGGGAAATCTGGCCCAAGCGTGCAGAGGAGTCGGGTCAGCTTTGGGACAGCAAGGGGGAAGCCCCTGGGGGGAGTAAGGACAGTGGAACCATAGATAATGACCAACTAAACACGGTGAAGGATTCGAACCCTAACTGCTAGCTGGGCAGGCCGCCTGGCCCCGGGAAGCCCGGAATCTACGCCACAAGGGCAGAGAGGCAGCTGGCTGACCCCCTGGCCCCCCTACAGCCCGCGTGAAAGCAGGATGGTGCCTTACACTGAGCACAGCTGGAATTTCCCATGGAAATCCCAAGTGCTCGGCAGTTGGGTCACCGAGGAGGTTTCCTGGGGCTGCCGAGAGGCACCGGGGGAGCGAGGCAACCCTCAGTCAGAAAAACAAAAATCCAAAAACACAAGCTGTTTGTTCACTTCTCCATTTGGACGGGTCATTCCCTGGGGTGAGAACAGGACCCATTTCCTACCTGACGACGGGACCAGGGTGCTCGGGGCCAGCCCGGAGTTGGCAGGGAACAAAAAGAGCCAAATGTCCTAAGTCCACGGGTAGAGTAATATGCTTTATTTAATTAAAATAGATTAAAAAACAGACTGTGTAAAAGAATTAGGATTCTCAATAATTTACTATTATTTACATTAGCAAATGTTGGTCGTTAGTAGACACCGTGAGGAGAGAAGCACACAGAGCCCAGACCCGCGGCGCCCGCACCCCAGGGGCAAAGGGGGGCTCAGTGCCTTCCTGACGACCCCCTCCTTGCAGGTCGACGTGGCGATGACGTCACTGAGGGCTCGGTAAGCAGCTCGGACAGCCTTGGGGGGTGGGGGACAGCTCTGTCCCCAGGCTGAAGGGCTGAAGACTTGCTGGCAGGCCAGGCGGGAACTCTTCCTCCTGAGGAGAACCAGCGCCTCCCAGTCCCTGCTCACGGGCACCCGATGGGCCACGCCGTCTGTCTGCGGAGCCAACACGGTTCTCCACGAAGCTTCTGTGAAGAGCGCTCGGGCTGACACAGATCCCGCAGCTTCCGGGGAGAAGATGAAAGACAGAAATGCAAGCCACACATCCCGGTTCCGGGGACGTCCTGGATTAGCTAACACCCCCGCCTGCCACCGGGGCTCGGCGACTTGTAGTGCGAGGCGGTGGCGGGTGGCGGGGGAGGCCGTGGGCCACTGCGCCAGGCGAGGGCTCCCCCCGGAGGCCCGGCCGTCCGGCGTCCCACGTCCCACGTCCCACGTCCTGAGGCACTTGGGCTCCCCGTCACCCGGGTGGGGAGCGGGTCCGGGCATGCAGAGACCGGGAGGGACGAGAGCCCTCAGAAGCAGCAGGCTCGGTGACTGGCTGCCACTTGCGGGCGACCTGGGGTCGGGCCTCCTTCCTGAAGGCCCCCCGGCCCGGCAGGCCCCGCAGAGCCGCCCCGACCCGGGCCTGTGCCGCCGGCAGTGGGGGGCCGGGGGCGCCCAGTGGAGACTCAGTCCAGAATGTCCGTCTCGAAGGGGACCAGGTGGTAATAGGACAGGTTGGTGACGTAGGCTGCTGGGTCGTCGCCATCCTCGAGCTCGGAGCTGAACTCCCCGCCACTCTCAAACCTGCAACGGAAACGTCCAGAGGTGAGCGCTGGGGCCCCCCCGAAGTGGAGAGAAGGGCGGGAGGTCGCGGCAGGAGGGCGCCGAGGGGTCAGTGCCCAGCGCCGTGGAAGGGCCTCAACGAAGCTCCTCCCGCTGCCCGGGCTCGCGCCACCCGTGGGCACCGTCTTCTCAGTGCTGGGGGCGTGGGGAGCAGCAGGGTCACTAACCCCCAGCGGGCACTTCTCCAAAGACTATCACGGCTCTGGACGCCGCTGCCTTACAGGCTGTCCGCGCTCACCGTCTTCCCTGCGCTTTCCTTCACCCACGCACCCCACGACGGTTCTTTTTCTCTCTCTGGGGATCGCTGTGTCGAGCTCCGGGGATGCGCAGTGAGCAAGGCAGGGGACCGTCTGCGGGGCGGGAGCCCCCCACGTGCTGGCCCGCAGGCCGCCGCCCAGACCAGTGAGGAAAGCCCCCGAGGCCACAAGCTCGCGCCAACCGCATCTGTGGCACAGTGTGCCCTGGAGGCTCGGGGGACGGGGAGCTGGGGCGGGGGTGCAGGGGCCCCGGCAGGGGGAGGGCTCCTGCTGGACAGGGTGGGGGACGGGTGGTCCGTGGGGGGGGCAGGAAGTGCCGGGAAGGATATGTGCTCCAGGCACAAGGTGACGGACGCCTCCTGAACTCACTCCCCCGTGAACCCAAACCATTTCCACTCCTGTCTCACCCAGACACGGCCTGGGAAGCTAGAAAAGACACACAAGTGCCTGAAGGACATTCTCCCCAGAAAGGGGAGCGGAGATGCTGCTTGTGCTTTTCCCACTTTCCTCAACTAAGGATCAGCCCAGACTAAGCGGGCAGCGCGGAGGTGGGCGGAGGGAGGCCGTCCGGGGGCGGGAAGGGCCCTGGGAGCCCGCAGCGCACTCCTGTCCCTGCGCCGTCCTGGCCTCGCTGACTAGCAGGCCCGAGCGGGCTCCACCGGGAAGGTTCTGGGGTGACCAGGAAGGAGGACCGTGAACCGAGCAGGGGAGCGCCGGCGACTGCTCCGCCTGGGCCAGGGGGCCGCGTGGGGGCAGAGGAGAGGCCCAGCCCCTGCACACAGGGCCCACCGGCCTGGGCGGCAGCCTGGGGACAGACGGGCCCGAGGGGGGCACACTTCCTCTCAGTCTCGCTTAAAAGTGGAGGAGAGGTTGGAAATCAGACAGAAAAGGTGCAGAGGCACGTTTTCCTCTCCGTCCACAGTGAGGAGGGGGTGGCGATGTGTGGGGCCTGCCCTCATCCATCACAGGGCAGGGACAGGGGTAGGGGTAGGGATACAGGCAAGGGTAGGGGACAGGGGCAGGAGTAGGGGTAGGGGTGGAGGCAAGGGTAGGGGCAGGGGTAGGGGTAGAAGCAGGGCCAGGGGCAGGGCCGGCTCTTCCTCCTCGTACCACCTGCCCTGGGAGCCCTGGGAGCCCAAGGCTGGGGAGAAGGAGCCCTAGGCCCGGGCACAGGGTGCGCAGCCTCTGAGGCAGCAGGTGCACGGAGGTAAGACCAGCCCCCCGACTTCATTACAGGACGTGCGGTCTCCTCCCCAAAACCACCGTTGGCAAGGTCCAAGAGGCCTCTCAGATGCAGGGAAGGTCAAGCAGGGCCTGCGTGCCTGCCTCCTCTGCAGAACTCCTCGCAGCCCAACCTCCTGCAAACGTGGCCTGGGGCAGGATGGCCTCTGAGGCCCCTGCCGACAGGAAAGCTGCCCTGGGATACTGCGGAGTGAGAGCCAGGACCCGCAGGACCCTCAGGATGAGGGGGCCCCCACCTGTCCCTCCCCCATCGAGGCAACCCCTCACCAGAAGCTCGTCCAATGAAGCTGAAGCATCTGTCCTCAGGTCGTGCACCTGATGCGCAGCCATCTGGGCCCTGGTGCCCGCCCCGCGCCAGCCTGGCGGCCCCGCAGCTCAACCAGTGAGCTCTCTGCACAGGCCTATGGTGGGTGGATGCCGTGGCTGTCACGGCAGGGCACGCCAGGGACAAGGCCATTTCAGAGGGGGCCACCCCCGGCAGCCTGAGCAGCATATCCTCTAACCCAAGCGCTTCATGACCTGTGTCGTGAGGGAGCCTGTCCTCGTGCGTGTTTATCTGCAGCTCGGGGCAGGCGGGGGGACAGGACGGGGAACTCCAAGGCCCTGGATCCCGGGCTGGACTGCTCATGGGCCCACGGGGAGACGCTGGGCACCCAGCGCTGCCTGTAGGCCCAGGCATCCCACCGTCACCATCTGAGATGTTTACGGTGACCCAGGAGAGCACGTGGGGCCCCACTGCGAGGAGAAGAGAAGCCAGGAGACGCTAAATAACTTCCTGGAGCTCGTAGAACCAGGGAGAGCCCTGGGGTGGGCCCCGCCAGGCGGCAGAAGCCAAGCTGTCGTGTCCTCCCAAGCTGCTGCCTGCCAGGTCCCAAGGACCTGACGGAGAGTGCACCCAGGAGGCTGGGCCTCCCAGGGACCCCAGGTGTTGGGCTTTCCTACAGCACTTGTCATGGTTAGGAGTTCTGTCTCTCATCAGAGGAAGGTGGTCTTCGGCTTTCCCGCCTTCACTAATCAGTCATATCCTCCCTCCCCTCAGAGCAGGCCCGGCAGGGTCAGGCTCCCTCCAGCCCGGAGCCAGAGAGACGCCCCCTCAGAGCCTGGAGAACCTCCAGCCCTGTGATGTGAAGCCATGCAGGTGACACTTCTCCCTGCAGAAGGCCAGGCCCTTGGAGTGAGGAGGCTTACGGCCCCCGCACCTCCCCACTGCCCAGCACAGCCCGGCCCTGGACACCTGGCAACTTCCCCTGCGTGCCGCCTCACAGCCAGCCACCTGGTCACGGATCACAAGGTCTAGGAACCAAGCCCTCGCCGTCTTCTGGAAAAGGCAAATGCTTTAAATAAGTATCCAGGGATCCCTGGGGGGCTCAGTGGTTGAGTCTGCCTTCGGCCCGGGGCGTGATCCTGGGGGCCCGGGATCGAGTCCCACAGCGGGCTCCCTGCATGGAGCCTGCTTCTCCCTCCGCCTGTGTCTCTGCCTCTCTCTGTGTGTCTCTCGTGAATAAATACATAAAATCTTTAATAAATAAATGAATAAATATCCAAATAGAGGTAGGATGGCTCCGTGTTTCTGGCCATACCTACTTCGTCTAGAGCTGTCTGGGCAGTGAGCTCCAGTGTCTGGCGCCGGCTGGCAGTCCCTGGATCCCTTCTATAAAGCCATATTCAAATCCGTGCACTTACAAATGCTCTGTTGGGTCCACACCCAGGTGCTGGTCTTTTCCGTTTGGTATACTGTGGTCGATAACGATGGTTTCCGTGTTTGCTAAGCAAAATCCGTTGGACCTCATGATTTCTGAAAAATGAAAGCAACAAAATAAAGATTCGAGATGGGCCAGATTTTGAGCTTTTGGGCTTATGCCCATCTCCCTACTTCCCCTTCCATCTACTGCCCCAAGTTCTCCCCCACACCCCAAGAGGACGCTCTGTACCCGAGGCCCATTCTGGAACTCGGCCACATGACGCCAACCTCCACAGGAGCCCCACCTAAGGACCCTGTGCAAGCCAGAGGCACATCCCTCCCCTCCCCCCAGTGGGTTAAAGCCGGGTTAGACAGAGTGCTGAGCTCACGTCCACCGGTCTGGGTCCATCACACGCTGCCGTAACGCTTTGCACGGGCTACCCCATCTTCCCTGTGCTTGAGACGGGGATGGCACCGGCCACCAGCCTGGCTCGCTATGAGGGGCAACTGAGATCAGGATGCACTTTAAACCAAATGGGCAGGGGCACGTGGGGGGCTCGGCAGCTGAGCACCTGCCTTGGGCTCAGGTTGTGATCCTGGAGTCCCGGGATCGAGTCCCGGGATCGAGTCCCACATCGGGCTCCCCGCAGGGACCCTGCTTCTTCCTCTGCCTGCGTCTCTGCCTCTCTCTCTTGTCGCTCATGAATAAATAAATCATTAAAAAAATGTTTTAAACCAGTACGCACAAATTTTGGTAATTTAAAAAGGCCAGCAAAAAAAAAAAAAAGCGTCTTTGTAGTCTACACCAGCTGCGTGGGGTTAGCTTCAGAGGGTGGAAGTCTGGTACTTAGGCAGCACCGGGAGAGGAGAAGACAGGCCGCCATGGCCCAGGCTGGGAGCCCGGACACCGCAGCCCGGCCCAACCAAGCGCTGCACGATCTCGGGACTCTGTATCCTCAACTGGAGGACTTCAGAACAGTATTGGGTGATCTCCAAGGATCCCTTCCACTCCAGACTCCCATGGACTTCTGGATTCCATCACACCATCTGGTCCATTAAGGATAAGGAGCCCATGTGGCTTGACTGACTTCTAATGTCTGCTGTAGCTTTTATTTATATTTCCCCAGGGAGTGTGTTTCTGTCACTTTGGTAGATTAAATGCACTGCGAGAACTGAGCTGCTGCCCTTGACCAGTTCTTGGTGTTGGAGGTCTCCGGCCCTCCGAGAGGCTGCCTCAGCCCCTAACCGCAGCTCCTAGCTGGCCCTTGCCGGTCCTCTCCCATCACGCTTACCTCACCTTCCAAAACATGCTTAAAGTCAACTCCAAATTTCCGGGGCATTCTCAAATCCAAAGGATCATCCTCTTCCCATTCAGGGCCTCACAAACAGAAACACACAGCTCAGGCCAGCTCTCCGCTCCTCCCGGCCCGGCCCAGGCGGCGGAACACCCGTCCCTGCCCACCGTCTCCAGGGCATCTGCCACGGGAGTCGGGGGGATTGTTTGCTTTTCTCTTTTTTCTTACATCTTATCATTATACTAGATTATTTTATTCCCATGCGTGGCTGTGCTTTTCTCCCAAGTATGACTGTAACTTCCTGTTTATTTTTAATCTTCCCAGCTACCTGGTTCTCAGTTGGTCGAATCTCACTCCACGCCAAGAGAAGTAGGGAAACTACACAAAAACGAAGGAAGAGAAAGAGAAGATTTCCTCCTCACCCCCACAGGGAAAAACACTCTTCAGCAGTCAGATCGGCCAAGTAATTGCTACGACTCCACTTGACTCTCTGCAGAAGTGACACCTCCCGTCTCCTTGGTCCTTTGAAGCCCAGCAGGGTTAGTCGCACCATGGGTGGCATCCGCACGTGGCTCTTCCCTGCCCTCCCCACCCCTGCGGGCTGAAGCCCACCCGGAGCCCCCCCTGCCCTCCCCTGTAGGGCCTGAAGTCATGAGCCGGGGGCGGGGGGGCACCAGAACTGTGCACAGTCAGTGCTTGGAACCCTGGGGGTCAACGACATTCCTACGTGTGAGAAGATGTTTACCCAAGTCTGCGGGGACAGACTCTGGAGATGACTGCATCGTAATAAGAAAGACCAAGAGTCCCCCGCCTCGCGAATCAAAACGTGCAACAGCACAGAACCACTTTCTGTATTACTTTTCACTAACTCTGCCTCAAATGTGTCTGTCTCAGACGCACAGGAGACCCCAGCCTGCTGACAGCCTCTAGCCCTGTCTCCCACCCCTTTGCTAAGGGACTTTGGAGGGGAAAATCCCACATGTGAAAACAAATGTCAGTGCAGCACATTTCTTTCTCTTTCTCTCTCTTTTTTTAAAAGATTTTATTTATTTATTTGCGAGACAGTGAGAGCGGAGAGGGAGACGCAGACCCCCTGCCGAGCCGGGCGCCCGATGGAGGGCTCCATCTGAGGACCCCGGGATCAGGACTGAGCCAGAGGGAGGCAGACGCTGCACCGTCCGAGCCTCCCAGGTGCCCCGTTTCTGGATGCAAAAAAAAAATCTATCTTACACATGACATCTGAAGGTCTGAGAAATGGGAGTCTTTACCAGCCCCCCCAAAAACAGATTTGTAACAAATCACTCCTTAACGTCCCTTGCAAAGAAACCTCTGTTCACAATCGTGTGGTTTAACTGTTTGAAAGGCCAGCTGTAAACTCCAGCTCTGCTACTCGTGCCCGGGAGCAGGTTCCCGCTTGCTCACTTTGTTCATCTGTGCAATGGGCATGAGGTACCCAGCCTAAAAGCACAGGTGGCGATGAAACGAGCGGGCATTTGTAAAGAACGTAACGAGGTGGGGCTCTGGGTAAACGCCAGGGACGCCTCTGTTGTCGCCAGCACCTCGTGTCTGCCGGGCCACGCAGACAGAACTGAAGAAACTGTTAGGGTTACAGGGTGTGCTCAGCTCTGCAGCGTCTCTTCCAGCCTGCACAGAATGCGGATGTCCCAGAAGTCCGCTTAGCACCTGTAGCAAAAGCCAGTGGCCCGGGGACTTGTTTTAATCCCCTCCGTGACTGTTCCACGAAGCAGCTCGCTTTCAAGCTGCTTCCCTGCGTTCACATTGTTGTCACACGCGGAGCTCTGCTTCGCCGTTTCTGGACTATTTTGAGCTGATTTTCAATTTCAGAAAAGTCACCCAAACGGCACAGAGCTGTGCCGTGTCCGTCGGCCCCTGCTGGCGATGCCGACACTGCCCGTAACTGGGGTGCAGGGATCAGAGCTGGATCTGGCCACATACCTCCTGCACTCGGGCATCGCAGCCCCTTCCACTCCTGTCCCTTCCTTCTGTTCCAGGGTCCCTGTTGCGTGCGTTGCCGCGGCCTCGTTTCGTGCAAGCCCTGGTGGTCCCTTGGTCTCTCCTCCTCTCTCATGAAACGGGCTGGGGAGTGACTCTGTCCGTAGTCCCACCGCGTGTCTGACGCATCCCCTCCCCGCATCCGTCAGGGGCTGTGTGACGTCAACAGGCCTTGCTCCTGGGATGTCCCTCAGCATCACTTGCATGAGGAGCGTCACCATGTTTACGACTCTTTGCAGTGAACGAGTTATCTCGGGGGAGATGCACTGAGGCTGTGCAAAATCTGTTCCTCCTCACACTTTTCCCGCTCATCTTAGCCTCTACCAAAGGCTCCTTCCCGCAACAATGACAGTTGGCGTTTGAACAAACCAGGTTTGAACTCCATAGGTTCACTTCTATGTGGATTTTTTGGGGAGAAATACAGTACAGTACTATAAACGTATTTCCTCCTCCTTAGATTGTCATAATAACATTTTCTTTTCTCTAGCTTACTTGTGTAAGAATATAGCATCTAGTGGATATAACATGCAAAATATTTGTCGATCAACTGTTTATGCTGTTGGTAAGGCTTCTGATCAATAAATAGTAGGCTACGATAGTTGAGCTTTGGAGGAGTCAGCATTGTACATGGATTTTTCTTAAAGGTTTTATTTATTTATTCATGAGAGACACAGAGAGGGAGGCAGAGACACAGGCAGAGGGAGGAGCAGGCTCCATGCAGGGAGCTCGATGCGGGACTCGATCCCAGGACCCCGGGAGCATGACCTGAGCCGAAGGCAGACACTCACCGCTGAGCCCCCCAGGTGCCCTGTACATGGATTTTTGACTGTGCAAGGGGTAGAAACCCCTAACCCCTGTGTTCAAAGGTCAACTGCACTACAGTGGTGTGTGCTTGGTGATGATTTTTCTTTTCTTTCTTTTTTGCTGCAGCCGTGTTTTCATGTGCCCCATAGGCCATCATCATTCCTTCAGTTCCGTAATTCCTATGTTCTTTTTCTGCAGACATTAGCTCAGTCCTGAAAGCATTCGCACTGTAGCTTCCCTCTGTCCAAATCCTCTTTCCCATCACATTTTCAGTGTAGCCCAGCGATAGAACAGAACCCAAAGCACTGCCTTTTTATTAACTGGCGACCTGGACTAACCACGTACGGTGAAAATTAAGGTTGAGATTGTACAGATGCTTGGTGAATAAAATATGAAATTAGAATTCATTTCCAGCCTGTCCGCCCCCCCCAAAAAAAATCTGAATAATTAGATTTGGGGAGTGTATGTTGATTATATCAAGTAGGTGGATCACGACTGGGGTTTATGCTTCCCTTTTTTTTTTTAGATTTTACTTATTTATTCATGAGAGACACAGAGAGAAGCAGAGACCCAGACAGAGGGAGAAGCAGGCTCCATGCAGGGAGCCCGATGTGGGACTCGACCCCAGAACCCCAGGGTCACGCCCTGGGCCGAAGGCAGGCGCCAAACCGCTGAGCCCCCCAGGTGCTCCTTTATGCTTCCTTTCAAGCATAGACCCGGCCACCGTGTAGAAAACTATGTGTAAGTTTTTCTGATTCCATAAACACTTATTCTCAGGGGAGGAAGCCTGTGTAAGGCTGCCCCCGCTTCCCCAGGAGGCCTCAGCGTCTCCCTGGCAGCGGCCCCAGGATGTGGCTGGTGCCTGGCGCCACCTAGCGGAGCCCGGGCCACCCCGCCCCTCCGCGTGTGCAAGGAGCGGCTGTGCTTTCAGAGCCTCTGTGCACGCCTGGGTGCAAAGAGACACCCGGGACAGCCTAGGTCAGCAGCTGTCCCCCACGGTGCCACATCAGCAGCCCAAGAAGGCATTAAGAAATCTGAGAGCGGGGAGGAGGAAGGCGGGGAGCTGCAGGCCGAGGCGCTGCCCGAGGGAGTGCATTTAGCAGGACAGGCTGGGTGGGCAGGGTCTGTGAGATCAGATCAGCAGAAGGAAGTGGGGCCCACAGCCCAGCAAAACCCCAGCAGGGGGAGGCTGAGGGCCTGGAGCAGAGGGCCTGCGCTATGACAGGTGACAGCATCAAACAGCTAGAGCGACCCACACTCTGGCATCTGGCATGCCCAGAACGACCAGAGCCCGCGGCTGTTATCATGAACGTAAGGTTTCGAGAAGATGAGTGAGTCCAGGGAGTCGGAGTCCCGGGATGCCCGGGCTCAGCATTCAGGGTCTGTCCTGGGGCAGGGGGAAGGCTGAGGGGAGGCGCGTGGATGCTTCCGGGGGCGGGGGGCGCTCTCCAGGGCCTGATGCTCTGAGCCCGGGGGTCCCCGAATCTGTGAACACCCATGAAGGGGAACAAGACTAAATAACATGGCTTGTCCATGGTAGACCAGTTCTCCAAAGGGATGTTAGTGCCATTGTAGACACAGGTTTCACCAAAAAGTAGTTTGGAATTGACCATGGTTCATCGTCTCAATATATTTATTTCGTCACTCAGTGAATAAGGAAAGTGTATCTCATGTCCCGGGGGAAATGCCCCCTCCCCACCTGCACATCTGCACACTCAGGTAGCGGGAGGGCCGCTAGGCCTGGAGCAAACACGGGAAGGCTGGAAGCTTCCAAGGGAGAAGCCTCGGACTTGGTGCCCAAGCGACCAGGGTGGCTGAAGAGGAGAAGCTCCGGGAGACAGAGAATCTCAGGTCTGGACGTGGGGGAGAGGCTTCTCCCCGCATCCCCCCTTGGGAAGAATGCGGGGCCCCTGGCCTCTGAGGGGATGCTTGAGGCTTTCAGCAACCCACCTGCACTAGGTGTTCACAGACCCCGTCGTAAGGCAGCTCTGGTCGTTGCGCAGCGCGCCGTGCGGAGCCAGAGTCGCTGCAGCCACTGCCACCCATGGCAGCGTCCCTGCAAGCCAAAACCTGTCCTCAGCCCTCACGAACGGACCCGGAGAATGCACTTCAAAGCTCACATGAGATGCTACAATTATCCCTGTGAAATCTCCCCTCATTATTTTCAGCCCTTTCGGATAAACATGGGTCGTGCGTTCATCCAAGCCACAGGTCAAAACAGCACAGCGGACAGAGGGCTGGGAACGTTCCAGGTTGCTGCGCTCCAGGAATTAATCAGCAGCAACCCCACGCAGCCTGGGTCTGTCCTCGTGCTTGGGGCCCTCAGGGTCGACCCAAAGCAAGGGTCCAGCTCCTGTCGCCAACGCAAGGCCCCCAAACAGTTCTGTTGCTCTTTGCTCTCTTATGTGCTCAAAACAGAAAGAAATAAAGCAAAACAGAGACACCAGTGCTGGGACGCTCCTGCTCAGGACCAAAGAACAGAGACTTGCCCAGGCTTTAGGTGACAGCATGGAAAACCCACCAGCACTGATAATTAAGGTCCTAGACCTGCATCCTATAAGACTGGAGTCAACAGACAGCCAACCAGGATAAATGGCACCATTTCTCCTATAAAGAGGGTTCTGGATCCTAGGTGCCAGCGAAGGAGGGATGCCCAAACACCCTTGTTCTTCTTCCTAAGAACACACAGGAAGCCATGTGGGGTGGACATCAGATGTAGCAGGCCCCAACAAACCAAGGCCTGACAGCCATCCTGTCCACATGCAGTCATGTCTAAATATGCTTTGCATTGCACGCCCCCACAACTTGCCCCCCTCTTCACCTGTCCCCCACATGCAATTAGGAATCTCATCCCTGCTGTGGCATGTAGCTCAGCAAGTATACTTTTCCACCAGGGACGTCGCCGCCACCATCCTGACCTGTCGTCCGTCTCCCCATCACTGTGACCTCCAATGCCTTCCTCGGACGCAGCTCTGGGCTCAGACGTGCTCTCCTCTGCTGATGTTCTGCATCACCGTCCTGGGTCTTCCTCCTGCCCTGTCCCTTCTGCTCTCCTCCTTCCTCTGCTCAGAAATAGAACACTGGACGCAGGTCCCTCCCCGCCCCCTACAGATCAAGGCCCTCCTTTGGCCCAGCTCTATGTCCTCTTACAGCCGCCTTTTCTCCCTTTGCGCCGGCCACACCCCTGCAAGACCTCCTCTCATGCCGCCCCTCGGGCCAAGCCACGCCGACTCTCCACTGCCTGGGGGAGCCCCGTGTCTGAAACTCCTGGGATGGAGCGTTTTCACCCAAACAGTAAAAGTCCAGTTTTTGAACAACACGTGCAACCAGACGTGGGAAGCTACCGAACAGGGCGAAGTGGCAGCGCGCCCTCCCTTCGCACCTACCGCCCAGCTGGGCCCCGCAGCTCCCCTCGGCTGCCGTCCGCTCTTACTGCCACCGCCACTCGCCTCCTCGGTGCTTGAAGGCATGGTCCAGCGCCAGCGCCGGTGACATCCGAACCGCGCTCCCCGGCCTGTCCTGGGGCCCTAGAGCCGCATTCACTGCAGCTGTTTCGTGAACTATATTATTTAGCGGGATAGACAGCTGATGGCAGTAGTTCGCCTCCGAATGCCTCATTAATGTTTTCATCATTACACGATTCCTTTTTTTTTTTTTTTAAAGATTTCATATATTTATTCATGAGAGACGCACAGAGAGAGAGGCAGAGACACAGGCAGAGGGAGAAGCAGGCTCCACGCCGGGAGCCCGATGTGGGACCTGATCCCAGGACCCCGGGGTCACGCCCTGAGCCCGAAGGCAGATGTTGAGGCTCAACCACTGAGCCACCAAGCGTCCCCCATTATACCATTTCTTAAGGAGGTTCCCATTCATAGACCAAGTTACTCGCTTTGGAAACTGGAAAAGTGCAAACTCCAGGCAGGTGGATAGAAAACACAGTTTCATAAAATCAGGTAACAGCCTCCACCCACTCTTATCATTCTTCTGGATCGTCTTTCCAGATCCCAAGGGTAGAAAGTGTGCCCAGCCATGAGACGGTGAACTGGAAAACCATTACCGACAGCAGCCCTGAGCCCCCACGCCTCCCCTGCAGCTCTTACCTGAGATTTTCACCGGACTCTGAAAGCTGGGTTGAATTTTATGTACGTTGTCATTTTTTAACACCTGATCCAAAGGAGATCGTTCAAAGAAGGTGAGCACAACTTCTGACCTAGAATACTGGGAAGGAGTGCATTAGTTACTAAAAACCAATCGTCCTTCGAGGGGCCCTGGTCTGATCCTAATGCCCCCCTCCCCCACTGTTCAGACGCTCCTTGGAACCGACCACATCGATGAGGCCGTATTCCATTTACGAATGGCCTCACGTGGCAAAAATGCAAGGCCCCAGGGCCAGACAGGATGGAGTTACTGGAAGCAACGATGAGTTCCTCTGAGCACTTGGTACGCGCCAGTGTTTTGCACACATGTCCCTTCCCCTTACAATAAACCGAGTGCGCTGACTTTCCCCAGGCACAGTGGAGGAAACGGACGTCCCGGGACTCAGGCGGGCCCAAGTCCACCCGGGTTCTTAATCACTCCTCCACACAAAGCTAGCAAACTTCATTTAAAGGCCGTCTGCTGGTGTGGATGCTAGCCCTCTCCTTGGCTCCCATCCACCTTCTTCCAAAACACTCTCTGCAAGACTGGTGGGCTTCGGAACGGAGGCAAGGACGCAAAGACCAGGCCGTGGAGGGACCATGTCTCTTCCTACTCAATACCCCCTTGGCCCCTTACTTTCACTTCTTAGCAAGGAGAAAACAATAGGGCCATGAGACCCCGAGACCCCGCAGAGGCCTTCCTTCCCCCGGTCACAGCCGCCCCTCCCTGAGGTCTGATACCTCCAGGCAGGGGGCAGGCAGTTAAGCGGGCAAGCGAGCAAGCGGGTCGGTTACTGGGAAGCTGGCAGATGCGTCCCCAGCTCCACTCCCAGCCCAGCCCAGATCGTACTTACTTTGCACGGCATGCTTATGATGGTCTTGAGCAACTTCTCCACCTCGTTAAGCCTGGTCTCTATATCGTGGGCATCCTTTATGGCAACCAGTCCTAGAATTGAGACAGAAATGCCTAAAGTCCAAGAACCAGACCAGGAAACGTGCTCCTACGTTGAACACAGAGCAGCAGACATCGCAGTGACAAGGAGGCTGCTGCCCGGGTCACCCTCCACCAGATGCCCGGGAGTATTTACACAGCTCTCCCTGAAAGCCCAGCTCTCAACCTCATTCCAAGTTTCAGTGACCTAATGAATGACTCACATGTGTGCTGGGGTGGACGACGTCCACCCACAAGGAGAAGTCTGGCAGCCGGGGGACGGTGGGATGAGTGGGAAGGTAGGCGGAGGCCAGGGATCAAAGTCTGGGCCAGCCCCGGAGGCCCCCGGGCGAGGCCACAGCCTGGCCAGGGAGCTGCGGCCAGGGGAGGCTGCCCAGGACCTGCCCAGCCCCAACCACGCAAGGGGAGGGGGGCTTGCCTGGCTGGCCTCGGCTGACCTCCCCCCAGGGCCTATGCACATGGAGGCCGTGTTCAGACAGGTCATGTAAATGCTGCATTTGGAAGAGGAAAAAGGCCGACCTTTACCCAGAAAACTGCCAAAGTGGGTATGACTCACAGCACTTTCTAGGAATCTGAACAACGACCTGCATTACGGGTAAGGGGGTCCTGAGCGGCCCTTAGGAAGTGTAGCCTGGTGTTTGTAGGATGCTACAGCCGGCAGCCCGGGCCAGGTGTGCCTCCCCTCCGCAGCGTGAGGAACGCAAGTTTTCCCAGTGGGTTTCTACACAGCGACTTCTCGGGCTGCAGGAATGACATTCCCACGGACACTGGCCTCTTCGCCATCCTCGGTGGGACCCAGCAACACGGTCCCCAAGAGCCACGACCAAACCAGATGCTGGAATCAGCCCGGAACCAGCATCAGTTGCTGAGTTTAAGTTTTTCAGGTCTGGTTTGGTTTGGTTTTGCAGGAGAAAGGCTTGCTTTTCAGGCAATTCATTGATTGAGACGACATAAGTAATGCAATTAATTTCCTAAATGACGTTAATTGAAATAAGAGGCCCAGAACATAGAGTCCAAGGAGCCGGGGCCCCCCAAACATAGGGCCAGGGCATGTCTGACAGCCTGGGCTGTAGCAGGGGATCCTTCACACCGGCCTACATCCGGGACAACTTCTAGGGAGTTGTTCCCTCACCTTCCTACAGCACCGGCCACCTCGGTGTCCGAGCGGCTGTCTGGTCCTGTCCCCTCCTCAGCCACGCAGGCCCGGGAGGCCAGCCAGCTGCTATTCAGGGGGCAGGAGCCCTAAGGTGGCTGGGGGGCCGTGGCTCGCCTGCTGAGAAGCCTGGGGCCTCTGTCCACACAGCCCAGGGACACACCCCAGCGTGACACCCCCCCAGTCACCCCCGCAGTCACAGGGACTGGGCCTTCTCCACGCTCTCCCCTCTTCCTCGGGTCACCAGGCCCCACCACGCCACCCTGCACAGTGTGCGAAGCGGAGAGAAGGAAGAAAATAGTGCCAGATTCTCAGGATGCTTCTTCCCCAGGCCCCAAATCCCTTGCTCGGACACACACACGCACACATGCACATGCACACGCACTCTATGCTGCCCTCTGCACCAAAATGCTTTCACCATCTGCTTCCTACAGGGGTGTCTACACAGGAAAAGGGGAGTCTACACAGCAAAACCCTCCAAAACATCATTTTCAAAGAGGGAACAATTTATTTAATCATCCCCACCGAGTGCTTCTCGATTCTAGAATGAACAAAACTATTATTAAAGTTCAACTTTCATTACCTCTAGGATACAGGTTTTAAATCAATCACGTTTATGACACAGTGATTGCGTTTTTTTTTTATTGCGTTTTTATATTCTGTAAGCACATTTGTAGGAAAATTCGCCTCTTGGATGGTCAGTGCATGCAGCGTATCTACACCCGCTTTCTAGTAAATAAAGCATGATTTAATGACCTTAAGTTATAGAGAGGTTTATAATTCATGCATTTTTGTCTTAGCGACATATTTTTGGTTACGTCTTTAATTAACGTTCAGCCCGTAGTTGGGTTCCTAACTTCAAACTTACATATACAGTTGGTTAAATACATTCTGCTATATATTAATTTTTTTTAGGATGGCTTGATTTAGCGAATAAAACACGGAACACCTAGTGAAATATGAATTTCGGATAAATAGTGAGTAATGCAATAGTATCATGGGTAGACTTCTACTAAAAAAAATCATTTGCCGTTTATCTGAAATTCAAACTGAACTTGGTGTTCTATATTTTATCTGGCAACCCTATCTTCCTGGTAGGGTATTCTATTTTCTGGAATGAAGCAGAAAAGGGCAAGGAGTACCCCCCACCCCCGATTGGCCCCAGCGCACCTCACAGCTCTGTGCCCTGCGACCCCCCATACCCTCGTGCCGATCTCCAAGGTCCACGTGACCCAAACACAACCCCCCGACCTTGCCCCAGCTCCAGGCTCACATGTGGGGACACCCCACCCACCCCTTAAGGGGTGCACCCATGCCACCTGTTCTGTGAAACCCTGACCACATCAGACGGCGGAACCCCAGCTGCCTCTGGACTCCCAGAGATCTCTCCAGACCCCTGCAGCATTCACCGCTCAGCACTGCGACTGCCCCTGCACCTCCGGGTCTCCCCAAGTCCCCCCCAAGACAGCCGAGGGGAGCAGGTGCCGCGGCACGTCTTCCCGCCTCATCCGTCAGCACAGGGCCCAACACTCGCAAGGGGGTCCTTGTTCGTCGGCTGCTTGTTGGCCGAGGCGGGTGGCCCGGGGAGCCCGGAGTCCAGCCGCAGCCGCCCCCCGCGGGTGGCCCATCGTGCACGGGCAGGACCGCGCTCGTGCTCCTGGGCTCCATGCTCGCCCGGCCGCCTGGGGCACGGGCCTCGCAGGACAGCGGCCAGCGGCACCGTGGAGGCGAGCAGGGCCAGCTGCCCCCGCCACCTGCCTGCACGCCCCTTAGCCACAGCCAGACGCTGCTCCTTGGAAACGTGGACACGCCTCAGAACAGAAGGGGGCCGAGGAAACTTCACCAGGCCAAGGAAGCTGCTGGAATCACTCACTGCGAGGACAGAAATGACAGATGATTACCTTTCAGCGGGGGCACACACTATCATTTGCTCCAGCTTCCCCGGTGGCGACCGAGCTGGCAATGTGGATCGGCTTGCTTTCTTTCTTTCTTTTTTTTTTTTTTAAGATTTTATTTATATATTCCTGAGAGACACACAGAGAGAGAGAGAGACAGAGACAGAGACACAGAGAGAGACAGAGGCAGAGGGAGCAGCAGGCTCCATGAAGGGAGCCCAACGTGGACTCAATCCCGGGTCCCTAGGATCACCCCTGGGCTGAAGGAGGCGCTAAACCACTGCCCCCTCCCCCGGGCTGCCCTGGATCGGCTTTCTT
This sequence comes from Canis lupus dingo, assembly GCF_003254725.2. Classification (NCBI taxonomy): domain Eukaryota; kingdom Metazoa; phylum Chordata; class Mammalia; order Carnivora; family Canidae; genus Canis; species Canis lupus. The sequence continues at coordinate 4,068,540 of NC_064277.1, forward strand.
AAGGTGTGGTCCCCCTTTTCTGGGGGAAGGCATCTATGAGGCACCAAGCAGCACAGGCCTCTCGCCCCGCAAGGGCCTCAGCCAATAAAAGGCTGAGAGAGTCAGGGAATGACGGATCCAGCTGAACGCTGTGAACCCCCTCCTGGCAGCCAGCCCCCCAACGCCCTCTGCGCAGGGATGAAGCGCTCTCACCTCTCCAAGCATCTCCCTGCAGCCTGGCCCACCCGCCTCTCCCTTCTTCCCGGTGCCCTGGACATCCTCCTTCTCAACTGTTTCCAAAGTGCCTCCCATCAGATGGCGGGTGCCTTAAATGTGTTAGGAAAATATTCTTCAGGAAGACCGACCCCAAAACGGCCACAGTGCATATATGAAAGAAATCTCCATTTCAAAATTTCATACTCACTGGGGTTCCTCCCTCCAGATTTCTCAGTTTCACAATGGGTGGAAAATCTAAACACCTGCTGCGACACCCCAAATTATCCTAAGTTCTCAAGATGCAACAGCAGCTGAAAGGTGAAGTCGTGAGCAGGATGCACACGTGGGACACTGGGTTACTTTTCAGGGGCAGGTGGCAGGAAGCGAGCCCATGGAGGACTGTCACCCTACACGCGTCATGTGCCCGGGGGTCTCCTCCGACCCTATCTGCTTTATCTTGCCTTTGTGACCAAGCAGCTTTGGTCTTTAATGGCTGGTAAAGCTTTTCCAAATAGCAACTGTGCACGGTAGATAACTATTTGAAACCTTATTTTCAAAAACAGGCTTCCATGCAATAACGTAAATACTTTTGGCTTTTATGTTCTAAATATTGTGGAGGGAACGAGATTCCACGTCAGGACAGGGATGCTAATAACAGAAACTGCAGGCGGGCAATGCTGGCGATCTCACGCGGCCGTGGGTTAGGAGACGGTCACCGCAGACGTGGCCAGCAGGGGATGCTAGTGCTCCGTGGAAGCCGCGGGGACCGCCTGCTGCGGCCCGGAGGGAGGCCTGTCCACCCGCACGTCTTGTTAACAAGTGGACTCCCAAGACTTCACAACCCCCCGGGGAATTTTTCTAATTTCTGATAAAAGCATAGTCACTAATATAACCTCCGTTTGTAAAATTCCTCTTCCACCCTGGTTTGTGGGGTGGAGGTTTTACCCAGAGCGGCCTCGAACAATTAAGGATCTGGATCCCAAAGACCCGTATACATGAACGTATATAAAATCACAGTGCGCCGGTTTAAACATAACGGGGAGCCAAAGATCGATTAGCCATGGGCAGCCAGGGTGCCCTTTTCTATCTATACTAGTTTAGCATCAAAAATTAGGAACCTGGGACGCCCGGGGTGGCTCAGGGGTTGAGCATCTGCCTTTGGCCCAGGGTGTGTTCCTGGAGACCTGGGATCGAGTCCCCCATTGGGCTCCCTGCATGGAGCCTGCTTCTCCCTCTGCCTGTATCTCTGCCTCTCCCCCCCACCCCCCCCCGCCCCGTGTCTCTCATGAATAAACTAGTAAAATCTTTTTTTAAAAAATTAGGAACCCCAAATGTGAGTCTGTGATTTTCAGGATTAGCTTCCTTATGCAAACATAAACACCCGACTTATTCCTGGAACCCAAACTGAACATGCTGGAGTCAGCACAAAGGCTTATCAGTGGGAGGAGAAGGTGAACAAACCAGTTTCCTAAGCTCAGAAACCCTGGGTACAAAGTCCCACATTTTCAGTAAATGGAGGCCTTGGGATGAACACCTCTGGGACCTGCGCCAGGCCTCCCCTGCAGCTCGCCTCAGCATGCTGGAATCACACCTCAGTGCCTTCTCCCGTCATTCCAGAAATAAAGACAAGGTGCCTCTTGGATCCACTGGGAAGGAAGAGTGTCCTTTTGAAAGCACATTAAGAAGTGCCCATTACCCCAGGAACACGAGTGTCTTGAAGGACACTCACCCCATAGGGCCCTAGGGAAATTTTCTGTAAAGCAAACTTTCAAATGGAGTCAAATAATAAATTACATTTAAAGAGTTCCTTTTCCATTTAATAAATGTGTCCATCAACACACTAAACAGCAAGGCAGATGGCTTGGGTGGGGTGAGGAGAGCAGGGTCATCCTGCATGCATAAGACATATGTGTTCTTGGGCAGCCTGGGTGGCCCAGCGGTTAGCGCCGCCTTTGGCCCAGGGCGTGATCCTGGAGACCCGGGATCGAATCCCACGTCGGGCTCCCGGTGCATGGAGCCTGCTTCTCCCTCTGCCTGTGTCTCTGCCTCTCTCTCTCTCTCTCTCTCTGTGTCTCTCATGAATAAATAAGTACAATCTCAAAAAAAAAAAAAAAAAAGACGTACGTGTTCTTTAAGGGTGGCGTGTGGCAAGAATTTTAGAAGCAGAATACTTTAAATCTTCTAGGGACGTTTTCAACGCTGATTTCCTATGTACCTGTTTCCTAAACAGGTAGTCGACATTCAAGAAGTGGAGAGGAAGAAGTGATCTTCCTTGGAGCGTACCCTAGCTGGTCACCCTGCGCACACCTAAGCATCCCAGTGGGAGTCCTAAGTCCCCGGGAGCCCACGGTTACTCGACTCTGTGCGGGTCTCCCGGTTCCCATGTGTGTGGCCTCACACAGCATTTCTGGAAGGACAGAAACCCTGTCTGCCCCTCGCTCCCGGCTGCTGGTGGTGCCCAGCGGGTTCCCCGTCCGTGTCCACGAGGCTGCCCTCGTCTGGCGATGCTCACACCTGGCGGGAGGAGGTGGGGATGCTGCTGGTGGTTAAGCTCTCCTCTGCATCTTTCCGAGAATGAAAAGCGGGGCAGAGGAAGGAGGAGGAGGACACAGAAGAGGCTTCCCTGTGGATCCAAGTACTTCCCCGAGGATCCGAGGAGGGGCTGAGAAAGGATCCTCCTTTCCCTGCTTCCTCCTGCACCTGCGAGGTGCTCCCTTGAACCACGTGCTCTCGTATGGGCAGGAGAGAGCGGGAGCCGGGCTCCAACGCACTGGCCTGGACGGCGCCCCTCCCGGGCCCCTCCTGGGCCCCTCCTCCCGGTGCCTCTTCATTATGCTCTCCCCATAAAAGCCCGATTCCCTTACTGAGGTTCCCACTTAGTGCATGTCAGAAGCCACTCGTCAGCTAGTCTGTCTTCAAACATCAAAGGTATTTAGGCCACACCATCCTCGCAAAACAGGAAGCACGCGTTCCCCCACTCATCCTCAGCTACCCGCCGATCCTGCTCTGCGCCCAGCGCCCTACCACGTGGCAGGGGTACCGTGGCGGGCAAGACGGGCAGGACCCCCGGCTCCCCAGAGCTTTCCTGCTAGCCGGGACGATGGACATGTGGCAAACGCTGGCCACAAAGAGTAGGGTGTCACCTGGGCGGGGGGCAGGGGGTAGGAAGACTCACAGCGGGGGACCACCCTCTCCAGGGTCGGCGGCCTGAAGGGTGAGCAGACACAGGGGGGCAGGCAGGGAGGAGAGCGACAGGCAGTAGAGTCAGGACGTACGTAGGCCCCGAGGAGGCCAGATGGCGAGGATTGAACGAGCAGGGCCTGGCAACCCGCGTTAAGGGCTTCGCCGCGTCGGCTCCGGTCACAAGAACTCCACCCACTTGGCAGTTGTACTTCTCATAGTGATACATACACCTGCCCCGAGATTCCACAGCGCCTGCCCCTTGGGACATTGCCCCCGGAGCACAGTCCCCAAGCCTGATTCACGTCAAGCACCAAATCCTAGTTTCTGGATCAATAAGGCCACAGGCTCCGTCTGCAGGGGTCCCGCAGAGGTAACGGTGGCGAGCCCCTCTGTGGGCTCTCTCTTTAGCCTGGGCAGGGGCTATCACCACCCCTTCCTCCTAGGTACACCAGGATGGGGGGCCACCAGGAAGAGGATGCCATCAGGAGCAGCTGGTGGGGCGCTGGACCAATGAGCGCCCACCTGGATGGCTCTCGGTGGGGACGCTGCGTATTCCGGAACAAAGGACAAAAGCTCTGGGGTCCTCCGTCCAAGGCCGGCAGCTCTCACAGAGAAGAGGCTTCCCTGTGGATCCAAGTACTTCTCCAAGGATCCAAGGGGTGTCCAGCATGGTTCTGGGTACCCGGTGGCTGTCACTGCCTGGGTCCTCCTGCAGCCCTGCCCGCAATACCATCATGCGATTTCATCAATCATGCACCCATGGCTCAGGGGACCAAGCAACTGCCTGAAGTCACTGCTCTAGCAGCAGGGGACAGAGCCAGGGGCATCTGAATGCTCACCTGTCTGCTTCCAAAGACCATGCCTTCAACCTCTCGGCCTGAGCCTCTCGCACGGGGACTGTGCATTACCCCCCAGGGAGTCACTACCCCTCCCGCCTGCACCCTGTATCCCCAATCTTGCAGGGCCTTGGGGATTTTCTTCCCCAGGAAGCAGGATGGGCTTCTAGTGGGGTTAAGACACTGTCTGTAAAAGTTTTAACCACGCTGTTCCTACCCTGGGCCCTCCCTACCCTCTGTCCAATTACTGCTCCTACGATTTTTCCTGCTGATTCTAAGTTGCGTATCAGCAAAGGGTGATTAAGATGTTTTGTTCTTAATACAAATATGAAAACTCGCCAGTATAAATTAGCCGAAGGGCTAAGTGGCTCTGTTCACAGTCATGACTCAGTGTAGGGGGTGGGGTAAGGAGGGTGGACAGGAGGCATCTGGGTGGAGGACAACGTCAGACAGCACGTGTGTCTGTGCTGGGGCGCAACACCACTGCGCTGCCACCGCAGTGGGAGGCCTCAGTTTGGCAGAAGAGAATGGCGCGCAGGCCCCTCGCCCCACCCACCAAGGAGAGGACAACGCCCGGGGAGCTGCTCAGGGCACGGACACGGGGACCAGTCTTCAGTGATGACAACCCAAAGTGTCCAGTGGATGCCTACTGTCACCCAAGGAAAGTAAAAGTGAGCACAAATAGCAATAAAAAGCGATTTCAGTGGACCAGCAACGCCAACCCTGGTGAGGACGCGCATTTCAGCCTGCTGTGTCCGGCACTCGGTCCCCAGGACGCCACAGAGGGCGGCCTGTGGCCGAGACCACTTGGGCAAAGTGCATGCGGGGTTCACGCTCACTACCGGCCAGTCCTCACTCTCCAGAACGCCACCCCCACCCCCACTCCAGAGCTTTGCTGAGAAGTGGCAAACAATCAAATCCCCGTAGTTTCACCAACTTTTGTGCATGGCGCGGTCACCTTCCACCGGCACTTGGCAGCTTCCCTCTCCTTGACCCTTCACAATGCAGAAACACCTTCTGCCTTTTAGAGGAGTGTTTGTCAAACAGCAGAGAAACATGAGGCCCAGGCTTGTTTTAAAATGGAAGGGGACCTGGGTCCCTGTGGGCCAGCCCGGGGGCAGCCAGGGGCCACCAGGAGGCTCACCAGGCTGTCTGCCGAGAAGCAGGCCAAGCGTCTCCTTGGGAATGCGGTGGAAAGTAACTGTGACCTAGAAGCGACCTCCCTAACCACCGATGTAAGTCTCTGACCGGCTCCTTCTCTAGCTGCGAGGTTAGGTCGGGTCACTCGGGGCCCACGGCTGCTTCTGGGATCTGATGGGACAGGATCGCAGGCCCAAGAGCCCATTGAGCCGCGTGGCCACTTGCAGAGAAAGGAGGGGGCCCTGGAGCACCGGGCGGCAGCAGGGTGCACCTCTGGGAAGGGGACGCAGCAGAGGGCAGAGAGAAGGGCAGGCCCCGGGGAGGGGGACACGTGGCACTGGGCCGGGCCGCCCGGGGCCTGGGAAAGCTCTCCGGTGCACACACCGCGTACGAGAGGAGATCCAAAACTACACCTGTGAGTCAAACCCCCTGAGAAGTGGAAGCTGCCCGCCAGAAGGGGCGGGAGGCCCTCCCGAGGAGCACTGCACAGTGTTGGGGGGGGTGGGGGCGTGTCAGAGCCAAACAGGACGCAGCAAGAGACGGCCTGCTGCCCCGGACCCCAGTGGCAGCCGATCCTTTCCCAGCCACTCTCACCGGGAGAGTGGGCCCAGCCGCTCTGCAGTTTATCTTCCCACATTACAGGGTGTTCTCCCCTCTAGTGCTGGGAAGGGAACAGACTCCTCCCCTGCGGCCCCTGAGAGACCGAGTGGGCAGGCTCAGGGAGCACGGGGGGGGGGGGGGGGGGGGCGTGGAGCTGGGCACGTGCATCTGCGTCCAGCCCTTTCCGATACTACCCTGGGTGCCTTGACTCTGCTCCCCAGAAACTCAACTCTAAGAGCGTGGATGAGCACGCAGCTAGGCGGGCGTCCTCAGTGACAGGGACGACACGGACCTGTATGATAGCACATGCCCGGGCCCTCAGTGATGGGCCTTACTTGGAGAAAATGCTGGAATGCTTCATTCCAGCTGAGTCCCGCTACTGGCCCTCCCGTAGGCGCCCGCATGCCTCCCGGTGAGGGGCAGGTTCCACTTCTCAGGCTGAAAGCTGCAGACTGGTCCCGACACCCCTTGCCCCCCACATCTGGGCTGTCAGTAAATGTCTTGCCTTTCCCTGCCAGACACATCAGGGTTTGGCCACTTTTCATACCTGCAGCTGCACCTGGCACGACAGCCTAGCACCTGGCCCTACCCCCATCTCCTGGCCTCCCCTTTGCCCCACTCCAGTCTTTCTCAGCACAGAAGCCAGAGTACACTCAGACCTGCCCACTCCCTCTGGCCTGATCACCTACTCCCCGCATCCCTCCCCCTGCTCCAGCCAGGATGGCCTCCTCCTCACTACTGGAAGCCCCCGGTCCTAGGTATTGATAAAGCGGCTTGTTCTCTCCCTTCCTTCAGGTCTGGACTCAAATCACTTCCTTTGAGACTTTCTGGAGAACCCTATTGGAGGAAAGTTAACTCCTCCCCCTAGAAGTCATAGCCCCTCTCCTTGTTTATGTTTTTCCTTCTGAATACTTATCGCTGTCTGATGTATTATTTATTTATCTTGTTGATCGGTGGATTTCTCCTCATCATGATAGGAGAATGAGGACAGGGGCTCTTTTGGTCTCTTCTGATCACTGCTGGGTCCCCACCACCTAGAATGATGATGCCTGGCACATAGCTGGCATTCAGCAGACACTCGCTGAATGAATCAATGTGAAACTGAAATGCTGGATCTCACAGTAATTAAGAATCAAAGATCACTGACTACTTTGGAAATAGAATCTCTTGCTGGTAACGTGGATGGCTCAGACTTCACAAGGCCTGACACTGGTGCTATAAAAACAAAACAAAATCAAAATTGTCAAAGAGCCCCAAACTGTCAATCAGAGATTCTGCATGTCTGCTTTAATGTGCAAACCTTCCCAGATGTCAGAGACGGAACAGGCAGGAGACCGTGAGCGTGGTCAGGAAACCCTGAACCACGTAAGTATCATGTAGAGGGAATTCAGGCTAAAGACTCAGCCCCACTGGTGTGGGGTGTAGAAAAACCAAAAGGAACCCTTTGGTTACCCCCAATATAACATCCACGATATCCACAGGAACCAGCCGTCTCCATCTCCTTGGGCTGGGGCACGAGAAAGGCTGGGGTGGGTGCTTCAGATCCAGAGGAAGAAGGGGGTGAGGTAGGAAGCTGAGATTCTAAGAAAAAAGGACGGGGGACATAGCAGGACAAGTCCTGAGGTCAGCCCTGCCCAGGAGAAGGCCAGGAAGGTAAGTGAGTGAGCACTGTCCCTCCACGCGTGGAAGGCTTGATGTGCCTTTACACGTGTGCTGCTGTGAAATGTTCAAGGCCCATCAACGGTTGCTGAGTCTAACACCACAGTGGGTGTGCAAAAGGGAGAAAAAAGCACAATCTCTCCACATAAACATTCTTCCTCACTGCAATACTTGGGAGACTAAGGAAAAGGGCTCAGCACCCCCTTGATGGCAGGCAGATTCCAAAATGCAAGCCGGGGCCAAGGCTTTCACCCCGCGAGACGGTTCACTCAGACACGTATAAGAGCTACCAGCCTGCTGCCAGCCTGAGCGCTGAAACCCAGAGCTGCTCACAAAGCTCGTTAATAAGAGTGGAGAGCGCACATCTAGCCCAGCCCAGAAGTAGTTCAATAAATTTCCAGCCAGAGAATCTGATGGGGTATTATACTGAGAAAACCTGGCAGTCCCCGTACAACACACGCATCCGGTTGCCTTTTGTATTTACACGTGTTTATCCAGACCGTCTTTTAATGCAAATAATAAATCAGCATGGAAATAAAGTAGACTCTTCTCCTACGTTACTATTAGATATGTGACTCCGTGAACAAACAATTTCCCTGGACTTCAAAGAACCGAAGAAAGAAAAAGGGCTTCCCCTGGGATTGTACAACAAAACTCAAGTGGTGCTGGGGGGGAGGGGGGTGCAGTACCAGCGCGCCACCGTGCAAAGAATCAAAGACCCGGATAAAGAATTAAGGGCAGCCCTTCCTCTGGTCCCAGGTCCCCATGTCCTCCCCTCCAGGGGGTGCTGGGCCAGCCCTCACGGAGGTCTCTGTGAGCAGGACTCCAGCCCAGGCAAAGAGGGCCAACAGTTGCAGCACAGAGCCTGATCCACCCACCCAACCACTGGTCTTCTCCTAAGCACCTCCACCACCCCCTACCTCCCCCAGCAGCACAGCCAACACCCAGTACAGTCTCTCCCTCCTTGGGACACTTGAGCAGCTATCCTACCCCGCTGAGTCTTCTTTTCTCCCTGGGAATCCCCCTCCTCCTAAACCTTCCCTCACTTGTAAGCACTTCACTCCTCACGGACACTCTCCGTGTCTACACTTCAGGAACCCAGAACTGACCCAGCACATCCAGCACGCGCACAGAGAGGTCAGAGCCAGGGCGTGTGCAAGGCAGGTCCAGCGCCTGTCACTCAGCACCCTCCTGCCCCAGGCAAGTCGTTCTCACTACCAGATCCCAGGGCCTCCTCCTCCTCCACACTGGCCACAAGCCCTGCCGGAAGCAGCTGATGCCGAGGGTGACAATAACAGCTAGCATGCAGGGAGGACCTACTATGGCCACACACTATGCAAGGCATTTTCATCCTCAACAACAACAACAACAACAAAACAAAGTAGGAATAGTACTGTTACAGGGGAGGAGCCCAGTTCCAGCCAGCTGGCCTGCCTGGGGCAACAGCGGAGCTGTGCCACCTGACCCCAGTGCGACCTGGCAAGGGGAGGGGAGGGGAGGGGAGGTCACCTGCCCTGCCAGCTTGCAGGGGCTCTAATTTGTTAATGGCCAGTCTCATTGCAGCAAGGATGTAAGTCGCCGCGTCAGCTGTTTCTTCATCTAAGCTCCCCTTTGTGGGCATTCATTGGTTAAAAAGAAAAATAAAATAAAGAAAGTACAACATACACACCCAAACAGCAAACCCAAGGAAAACTGCTGCCCCGCTTGGAATAATACTAAGCCATCTCCAGAATGGCAGAGAACGTGAGCATCTGGGGAGCCAGGAGAAGCGCGAAAGGCAGGCCCTGTGGCTCGGGGCTTTCAAACTTGCTGGCTTTGGGAGCCTTTCCAAAGGCCGCGTCTGCCAGAGGATGTGTCATGAGAACTGGGCTAATTACCCACAGGATTCAGACACGGGGGCGGGGCAGTCAGCAGGGGACGGAGGGGTTATCTTTAGGACCTGGGGGCAGAGCAGCAGCTGAGGAGACTAGTTTCCAGCAGCCTGAGCTTCAGTAGAGGCCCCGGAGGCCGCGCGACCCGCTTGGAAGACGGGGAAGGACGGCCCAGGTGAAGCGCGTGGTCAGAGCGCAGGTGCCGCACCTGGTGAGGGCGGGGAGGCTGCTCGGGGCCCCGCAGGCTTCCCGGGCCCCTTCCCCCCTGGGGGTCCCCAGGAGCCGGGCATCCTCGTCCCGGGGGAGGTGGGGGGACCCGAGGCGCAGCCCTTCCAGGGGCGCACTCCCAGGGCGGACCCCCCTGCCCTGGGCCGGCCAACGACGGGGCCCCGGGGCCGGTCTGGGAGTCGCCGGAGCGCCCGGAGCCCCGGAGCCGGCCCCTCCGCGCGCGCGTCCCCGACCCGACCCGGCCCGGCCCGACCGGCCCCACCTTGGCGCAGCGGCGCGCGCGCTAGCTCGGGCCGGTCCTCGGGGAAGGCGTCGCGGAGGCGCTGCCACAGGCGGCCCAGGTCGGCGAGGCTGCGGTGCAGGTACAGCACGCTGCGGTCCGACCACTCGGTGCGGATCTCGAAGAAGTCCTCCTCGTCGCCGCGCCGGCCCACGATGAGCCTGCGGACGCCGTTCACCCAGCAGCCGCGCACGAACATGTTCACGAGCGACGTGCCCTCGAACACCGCCGAGGCCATGCCGCGCCGCGCATGCCCCCGCCGCCCCCGCCGCCCCCGCCCGGGGAGAAGCGCTGCCCGGGGTCCGTCCGCGCCCGCGGCCTGGCCGGGGTCTGGCCGGGGTCTGGCCGGGGTCTGTCCGCGGCCGGGGTCTGTCCGCGGTCTGTCCGGGGTCTGTCCGGGCCGGGTCTGTCCGGGGTCTGTCCCGAGCCGCGGTCTGTCCGGGGTCTGTCCGCGGCCGCAGTGTGTCCGGGGTCTGTCCGGGCCGGGTCTGTCCGGGGTCTGTCCGGGGTCTGTCCGGGCCGGGTCTGTCCGGGGTCTGTCCGGGGTCCGTCCGAGGTCCGCCCGCCCGGTCCCGCCCGCCGGGCCCCGGCCTCCGAGCGCACTCCCGGGGACGCGCGCCGAGCCGGGGGCGGCCGAGCCGGCCTTTATAGGGCCGCTCCGGTCGACGTGGGGCCGCCGCCTTCCTGCCTCCTCGGGCGAGCGGACGCGCCGCGGGCTGGGGCGGAGGGGGCGGCCCGGCCCGCCGCGCCCAGGCCCCGGCACCCCGGCCGCCTCCCGGCCCGCCCCGCCCCGCCCGCCTCCCCGCCCGCCGCCGCCTGCCCCGCCCCTCCGGCCCCGCCGCCGCCGCCGCCGGGACTGGACGAGGCGCTGGGGACGCGGGCGGGCGGGCCGGGCCCCGAGCACACGCTGCTCCCTCCGGCGTCCCGATCCCCGGCAGCCCTGGCCCGGCGGCGCGTCCCCGCGGACTGGAGGTGCGGGCGGGGGCGGGGCGGGGGGACCCGGGGCCGGGGCTGTCGGCCTCGCCCTGGTCTCCGCGCCCGGGCCGGGGGGTCGGGGGGTCGGGGGGTCGGGGGCCGGGGTCCGAGGGCGGGGCTCCGGGACTCCGGGGGGCCGGGGGCGGGGGCTGGGCTTGGGGCCGGGGTCCGGGGGTCCGAGGGCGGGGATCCGGGGGGCCGGGGGGGCCAGGGGCGGGAGCTGGGGTCCAGGGGTCCGGGGGTCCGGGGGCCGGAATCCGGGGGGCCGGGGGGCGGGGATCCGGGGTCCGAGGTTGGGATCCGGGGGCGGGGTCCGGGCTCGGGGCCGGGGACCAGGGGCGGGGGACCAGGGGGCGGGGGTCCGGGGCCCAGGAGTCCGGGGGCCGGGGTGCCAGGGGCGGGGGTCCGGGATCCGGGGTGCCAGGGCCGGGGGTCCGGGGCCCCCCCAGCCGGACCCTGGACCCCCGCGCTCCCCCTCCCGCCCCGCGTCCCCCCGCGCATTCCAGCCGTGCCACAGCGGGGACGCGCGCTGCAGACCGACCGGGACGCGGCGGGCCGGACAGCCCGGGAACGCGCGCCCCTTAGCACCTTGGCGGGCCAGCCAAGCGGTCCCTCCCCCCAAAACAGGGGGATCCCCCCACTGCTAAGACGTGGGACGAACCGGTGGTGGGGAAAGCAGCCTCCTCGGAAGGAGCCCCCCCCCCCCCCCAACACCACCACCCGGAAGCTTCTAGCCCTTTGAGAGTCTGGGATTTGGGAAGTGAACCGGGGAAGCTGCCCACGTTGAAAACCGGGATTGCAGCAGCCGTGATTCACAGCCTCCTAATCCTCAGGCTGTTCCTAAGTGGAAGATGATTTCGAGCGATAGTTTGAGATTGGAAGTTAGTTCCAGAAGTGACTCAGGTGACCTCACATGGCCCTGGGCAGGGTGGGAGAGCCAGGCCCGGGCCCTCCAGGCTTTGCAGAGTTCTGGAAAGCACCGAGAGCCCAGGGAGGGCACAGAAACCTCAGAGGTTGAGGGCAGGTTGCTGCTCACTTGACTCCATCCGGCCCGCACCCCAGGCCCCCCATCAGCACCAACGGGCTGTATTCAGACTGTTCCAGAGGGTTCACCATCTAGGCTTAGCTTTGCCTCCGTGTCCTGGGTGTAGACGGGACAAGGAGTGGTCCACCGTTGGGCCTGCCGGGTGGGAAGCCGGACCAGTAAGTGTGGTGTGATGGATAGGCCAGGGCAGGACTCAGCACAGGCCCCGGGGGTGCCTGACCTGAAGGAGCCAGCGGGGCTGCCCTCCACCTTCCCCAACAAAGCCCCATTGAGGCCTCCCCCTCAGCCACCCTCCCAGGACACACCCCCTTTTCTCTCTCACCACTGAGCTGAACAGCCATCCCTAGTACTTTAAAGGCCAGAATTAAGGTGCTTTTATGCTTTCCGTTAAATCTTTCCTAGAAACAATCAGATCTTCGGTCCCCTGTTGCCAAGGAGACCTAACTTTGTGAAGCTGCCCCTCAGTCTGTGCCAGGCATTCCTGGTCACTAAAGAGAAGAAAGTATTTTCCTATCAGTCATGTTTCTTTGAAGAGACCCAGAACCAGAGAAAACTAAAAGTAACACCTGCCCCAAAGCCACTAATGATTACAGAAATTCAGACTAAAACACAATGAATTGCTATTTTTTAATCCATTGCATCGATACAGATTTCTAAAAATCAGTTAAAAGTTATCCCAAATCTGGGAAGAAGGCAAAAAGGATGGTTACCATCGCAATGCATGTCCTTTCAAAGTTATTGGGCATTGTTTTAAAGCCCAAGGATTACTTCATTTTCTAGGAGGATATACCATTGCTTGATGTTGCTATTTAGTATTAATGAAGGCCTAAGACCCTGTAAGGATATAGATTAACGTGTAGATCTGTGCTTGATAGAAATGCAAATAATTTTTGCCCCAGAAAAGAGATAACTTCTCGGGTTATCATTTTAGTGCCCTGTAGGACATTAACCATTTTTATATCTAGTCTAGCAGTCTTATTTTAACATATTGCAAGGACTACATAAACCTGTTACCCCAAATGGTCTTTGAATCAGCTTTTTCATCTTACAAATTTTCTCCTTAGTTAACGAGGAGGAAAAAATTTCGGACACATGTGCCTGCCATATTTGTAGAAACATTTGAGAATCAGGCTTTTGAAAATTATACTTGGACAAGTCTGACAACAGGAGTGTTTGCAAGATTATGGAGAGGCAGGTACCCTCATATGCTGCTGTTGGGTGCATCAGTTGGAGCAGGCTCTTTGGAAGGCAGTTTGGCAGTAGTCGTTAAATTTGAAAATGTGGGGACGCCTGGGTGGCTCCATGCTCAGCAGTTGAGTGTCTACCTTTGGCTCAGGGCGTGATCCCGGGGTTCCGGGTTCCAGTCCCATATCAGCCTCCTTGCGGGGAGCCTGCTTCTCCCTCTGCCTGTGTCTCTGCTTCTTTCTGTGTGTCTCTCATGAATAAATAAATAAAACCTTTTTTTAAAAAATGAAAATGTGGATCACTTGTCACCCAACAATCCCTAGGATTCAATCCTAGGCACCAAGACAAAGGTATCAAGACACTTATCGTTGCAATGTTTTGCCATAATAAGAAATTGGAGAGAACTTCAATGTTCATTAAAAGTGGGATGAATAAATTATGATACTCAATGGAATACTATAAAGCTACAAAAATGGATCGATTATAAAAGTATGGATAGAGCTCAGAAACAAAATGACTGATGGGTATAGTGTAGTAATAAAGTTATGTATAACAAAAACAATACTAGATTTGGAAGGGTACCTGCCAAATTCATAAAGGCACCTTTGGGGTGGTGAACGAGTCCAGAGGGGAGGGTGTCAGGAACATTTACCTATAACGTTCTTACATACGTCTCTGATCACATGAATGTGCACGCTGTGTAACTTAAAAGGGACGTGGGCGCTGTGGAGGGTAGAAGTACACGGCCAGAGTGCCCCCAAGTGCTCACTTCTGGGTGCTAGGAATAATCACTCATGAGACTTCCTTCTTTTTTTTTTCTTTTTTAAGATTTTGTTTTATTTATTTGAGACAGAGAGAGAGCACAAGGGAGGGGAGGGGCAGAAGTAGAGGGAGGAGAAGCAGGCTCCCAGCTAAGCAGGGAGCCCAATGTGAGGCTCCATCCCAGGACTCCAAGACCACGACCTGAGCTGAAGGCAGACGCTTCACTGACTAAGCCACCCAGGCGCCCTGAGATTTCCTTCTTAGTATTTTTGTTACTTAAATATTTGATGATGATTATGATGATGATGATGATGATGATGATAAAAAAAACAACAACTCTGAAATGTGCAGCAGAATTTCTGACTCCTGGTCATGCCCAGACACTGAGTGACTCCAGCTATTTACTCTCCGATGTCTCATTTGAACGTTCTTGGCCTGGGTTTTCCTTTCTGCGCATTAGGAATCGTAAACAAGAAGTTTTGAGAAGCCTGAGCCTGCCGCAAGGACACAAAAGGTGGCAGATGGCAGAGACTGTGCTGTGAACACCTCTGAGGGCCTGTGGGATAGAAATGTCAGGACCAGATCCACAGGAGCAGAGCGGTCTCGGGCTGCAAATCCAGCTGAGGAGCTGCCGGGGCCTGCACCTACCTAACAGGATGTGAAATGGAGAACAAAGAGAAGCTCTCTGGGTCACCTGTCCGTCTTCCAAGCCTGGGGTAGAGTTACACAGGTGCAGTGGAGGAAGAGCCTTGGAAACCAGATACTTGAATCCGATTAATAAGAGCAAATGAAATTCCAGGCCTTTGCTTTTGAAGGGATGTTTGTCTCTCTGTCCTGCAGTTGTTTTGTGTGGGCTTGTTGTTTTGTTTTGCTTTGCTTTGCTGTAAGCTCTGTCTTTTCCCCCTAGCCCTCGTGGTCAACAGCCTGTGCAAAAGTTGGAAGCCGCTTCTCCAGGTGCCCACCCCCCGCCCCCGTACCCCATTCCATCTGTGTCCAGCAGCACCACGGAAAGCCGGGAAGCGAGCCGGGAGTGGGGGAGGCTGTCCCAGCCCCAGGGCAGCCCTAACCCCACAGGCTTTGCCATTTGTATCCCCCTCTCCCCACTCTCTGCCTCCACCAATTTGCAAAATTACAGCTCAAGAGGCGTTTTTCGTCATTACCTGTGCTTGGGATGCATTTAAGGAACTATTCGTATCCACACCAGGATTTACTGTTGGGTTCCAGCTCACCGGTTGCAGACCCGTGAAGGTAATTTGGCGAGCATCTGCAGACCACAGCTCTTCTCTGTTTGTCTTTAAAAGAAGAGCAGTGAGGGACGCCTGGGTGGCTCAGCAGTTGAGTGGCTGCCTTTGGCTCAGTTCCTGGGATTGAATCTCACATTGGGGTCCCCGCAGGGAGCCTGCTTCTCCCTCTGCCTGTGTCTCTGCCTTTCTCTGTGTGTCTCTCATGAATAAATAAATAAAATCTTAAAAAAAAAAAAAAGAAAGAAAAGAAAAGAAGAGCAATGAGAGGCCCTACAGCTGTGAACAGTGCAGCATGTTAACTGCTCTGATCCTCCCTACAGCACCCGGGCATGGGGCATGGGGAGGATAATTGTCCCTTGGCCAATAAGGAAACTGAAGACTCCAACAGGATCTAAAGTGGTCCCAATCCATGGCTAGCCCCATACTGAGGGCCTCCCTTGCTCATCCCACCAGCCTCGTCTGGCCTCCGACCGTCCGCATTGGCCTCTCTCCACTGTCTGCGGGTGCTTCCACCCAACGCCCGCTCACGGGCCTGACAGGCCTTCCCCATGCCCCACCACCACCACCTGCCTTAGACTGCTGACTGCTGATTCCCACCCACCCTTTAGACCAGGCTTTCTCAAACCCTAATGTGCCTCTGGATTCTGGGGAAGCTTATTGAAAAGCCGATCCTGATTCATTAGGTCTGGATGGGCCTGAGAGTCTGCATCTCTGACAAGTTCTCAAGAGATGCCAGCGCTCATGGTCTGCAGGATGCTCTGGGTAGCAAGGCTAATTCTAGCATAAACCAGACCAAGCAAGCCTGGGAAATGTCAGGAAACAACGTTGTATAGTCTCATAAGGCCTGCATTCATTCCTAATTGTAAGTAAACATTCATAATGATTTTCTGGAGAGAATGTAATCTCCACGGGGACAGGGAGGGGCTGTCACTGTCTCATTCATATTTGCATGACGAATGCCCAACACAGAGCCAGGCATCTGATGAATGCTCACTAAATATCTGTGGAATGACTGAATGAGCCAGAGAGCCAACACCGTTCTTCCCACCAAAATGCCATCCCTTGATTTCCAACAATTAGACTTCTGGGAAGTTTCATAATTTATCATCAAACCCCAGGCATTGAACCATTTTTAAAAAGGGACAGGCTGGGATCCCTGGGTGGCGCAGTGGTTTGGCACCCGCCTTTGGCCCAGGGCGTGATCCTGGAGACCCGGGATCGAATCCCACGTCGGGCTCCCGGCGCATGGAGCCTGCTTCTCCCTCTGCCTGTGTTTCTGCCTCTCTCTCTCTCTCTCTGTGACTATCATAAATAAATAAAAAAAAAAAAAAAAAGGGACAGGCTAAATCGTTCACAATGGGATTTTATTTTCTTCTGTGCACTTTTATGTTTTTCCAAATGTCATGCGATAATCAGGTGTAACTTCAGTAAATCGAAGGTAATTTAAAAGTTCAAATTCATCTAAGCAGATTCCTGTACGGTCTACACGGTCACTCCTCCTTTGTCACTGCAGATGCTCAGCTTGCTGTGCTCCTAGCATCTGGTTTCTGGCTACGAAGGAAGGTCGGACTGCAGGTGAGTACTGAGACTGACTCAGGTATCAAATCTCTCTGACTCGGTCCTTTTAATCCATTTATTCCCTCTCAAATCCTTGTTACCCATGAGGGATCCTAACCCTATTCCTATAGTGGCGAAGGCAAAAAAGTCCCTCTATCTTTTGAGGTCTTCCAGCTGGACTAAGAATTAAATTACATGAGACAAATTAGCAAAAGAACCACTCCCCCAAGCTTTTATTAAATGTGCATGGAGGGGGAATCCTTGGGTAGCTCAGCGGTTGAGCACCTGCCTTCAGCCCAGGGTATGATCCTGGAGTCCCTAGATTGAGTCCCACATCGGGCTCCCTGCATGGAGCTTGCTTCTCCCTCTGCTTATGTCTCTGCCTCTCTCTCTCTCTCTCTCTCTGTCTCTCATGAATAAATAAATAAAATCTTAAAAAAAATAAAAATAAAAATAAATGCGTGTGGAAGCCCAATAACAAAATGGAGACCTAAGGAAATGACCACGCAGTCAGTTTTTGTACTTTTTTAGACAAAGAGACAATAAATGTGCAAGGAATTTACAGGACAAAGAAAACTTTGGGAGGGATCCCTGGGTGGCGCAGCAGTTTGGCGCCTGCCTTTGGCCCAGGGCGCGATCCTGGAGACCTGGGATCGAATCCCACATCGGGCTCCCGGTGCATGGAGCCTGCTTCTCCCTCTGCCTGTGTCTCTGCCTCATTCTCTCTCTCTCTCTCCCTGTGACTATCACAAATAAATTAAAAAAAAAGAAAACTTTGGGAGCTTCAATTAGTAAGAAGTTCTTTTTTTTTTAAGATTTTATTTATTTATTTATTTATTTATTTATTTATTTATTTGAGAGAGAGAGTGCATACAAGCATGCATTGGGGGAGGGCCAGAGAGAGAGGGAGAATCAGACTCCCTGCAGAATACAAAGCCTGAGCTTGATCCCAGGACCCCAGGATTATGGCCTGAGCCAAAGTGAGATGCTTAACCAACTGAGCCACCCAGGCACTCCACAATTAGCAAGATGTTCTTTTTTTTTTTTTTTTTCCTTTTAAGATTTCATTTATGTAGCCCAGAAGCTGCTCTATTGCCTGAACAAAGAACAGTCAGGACCCCAGGATTGCCCACCTTCAAGTTGGTCCATGGTGATTTGGATCTGGGGAAATTTCAGAGCAATGTGTAGTAATTGCTGCATATCTGTACATATAGGCAAATAACCAACGTAGATTATTGGTGATCCCACTAGACTGACTTCATTGTCAAATAAAATATGCTTTTAAGTAATTGAGTTTAGAGTACATTTACCACAAATGAGAATTTGGTATTAGAGCAGTCTCTGGGCACCCGGGTGGCTCAGTCGGTTAGGTGTCTGCCTTCATCTCCTGGTCTTGGATCGAGCCCACATCAAGCTGCCTGCTCAGCAGGGAACCTGCTTCTCCCTCTCCCTCAGCTTCTCTACCCCCTTCTCCCCATTTGTGCTCTCTGCTTTCTCTCTTAAATAAATGAATAAAATCATTAAAAAAAAAAGAACAGTCTCATAAGCCACGCTTTTTGCCAACAGAGTGAACCGAGTATTGATAAGGTCACCTCTGATACATCAAAGTAAATCTACATAATGAACATACAGAATAAGTTTTAGACCATTGGAAAGATTATGCACAAGATGTTAAATGGTATTCCAGAATTTTTGTTTATTTTCACAAGTGTAATAATGGTGTTTTGTAATAAAAATGTCCTTGTTTTTAGGCTCTGTATGCCAAAGTCCTTGGTAATAACATGCCATAATATTAAAAATTAGCTTTCAGTTGGCCCCACAATAAATAGATGGATAGGCGAAGTGAATGTAGCAAGATGTTAATAATTATTGAATCCAAGTAAAGGATTGCAGTCCTTTATTATACAATTTTATTCCTTTAACTTTTTCGAATACTTGAAAATTTTCACAAGAAAGAAATTAGAGAGGGAGGATATATATTTTATTTCTACCCCTTTATAGTATCCAGATAATCTAAATGTGATTTCAAATAAGTAAGTCATAAATTAACAAGAAGGGGGTGGGGAGTCCTGTCTTCTGCCTTGAGAAACCATTTATTTCTGTTGATATTCTCAAAGTGATATTAAGGTTCAGATTCCGTATAAGCATCAGTGGGCAAGGATTTTTATCAAGCACATTAAAATCAGTCCAGGAGTAGTTCCTTTTTTTTTTTTTTTTTAAGATTGTATTTACTTATTTGTTCATGACAGACACAGAGACACAGGTAGAGGGACAAGTAGGCTCCCTGCAGGAAGCCCGACATGGGGCTCGATCCTGGACCCCGGGATCACTCCCTGAGCCAAAGGCAGACACTCAACTGCTGAGCCACCCAGGCATCCCAGTTCCAGAGTAGTTCCTATTCAATGAGTTAAAAGTCAAGGAAAAAAAGCAAAATCAAACAATCCTGCATCTCGTGTATAACTTACAGCTATGCACGAGGTGACAAAGAGTGTGGGGACAGCCATATTTCAAGGCTTCTCAGTCCTTAGTCCACCCAGTTTTTTTGCACACTCCATCACCATAGGACACAAGATCCCCCCAAAAATTAAGTCCAGGATACTGCATTTTATATCCTAGTTCCCCAAGTTAGGTATTCAACTAAATTTTAATAGAATCATTTCACCTGCTAGCTAAAGGGAACTTTAATGATTATTATTATTTCACTGTAGTGAGTTGGTTGTACAATTATTAATGCTGCTGAGGGTAAAGATACTGCCCTAAGCATCCTTGCTTTAGTTGAACGACAGAGGGATTCCAGATTGGTCCCAGAGAAACATTTTTTGCTACAAGTGAATGAAAAGGAGATTGAGGCACTTCAGGCTTATTCAGAAAATTTGGGGGAAAGATTTGGGTCAAGTTTACTCCATTCGATATCTGCTCCTATCTGTCTACCCAACATCTTGTCCATTTAGAGCCTTTTCAATCTAACACATCAGCCATCAGCCGTGCAGGTGAAGTGAGCAAGGTCTCCTAGTCAGGAAGGCTCCTTATGGTGTAGAGGTGCTTCTGAAAAGATTGGATTGACTCAGTGTCCATAACTTTGATTAGAATGAACAGGCATTTATAATAGGGTCTAGGGCAGCCCCGGTGGCGCAGCGGTTTAGCGCCGCCTGCAGCCCGGGGTGTGATCCTGGAGACCCGGGATGGAGTCCCACGTCGGGCTCCCTGCATGGAGCCTGCTTCTCCCTCTGCCTGGGTCTCTGCCTCTCTCTTCACTCTCTCTGAATGAATGAATAAATAAATCTTTTAAAAATAATAATAATAGGGTCTATATTTTTCCACTCAACCTCACCCACATACAGGGCCTTGTGTTTGTCCCCAAGAGCGTGGCTGAGCACCAAGGACCTGCTCTATTTTGGGGGGAATTGTATGGTTCAGGTCATTCAAGGGAGGAAATGTGAGTCAGTCCTGGGGCTCAGACTCAGCAGATGTTTGGAGAAATGCGCATCCTACCACTGGCAGTGGCACTGGAGGTGGAGGTGTCCGTGAGGGTCGTGGCCCAGGAGGACGTGTAGAACAACTCCTTATCACTCACAATCTGCAGGTGTGACTTGGCTTCCAAGCAGTAGTCTGTGCTGCCCGCCAGGTGATCCTTTCCACTCCCATTTTTTTTTCTTCCCCACCATGGCCAAGAGCGCTCCTGCCACCATGTTCCCTGCCATACACCCCAAGTGACTTAGACTCTTCCTTTCCTCCCCTTCCAGGGCATAATGTCTTGTCTCCCGCCCCTCTGTGCCCTTCCTTTTGGAATCTCAAGAGCATCATTTTGGGGTGGGAAACGCTTGTTTATTTTTCTTTGCCTTCTCCACACCATGACTCTAGCTTCTTGAGGGTTAGTCTAAGAAATGGGGGAAAATTTACATCAAGATAATGTTTGGAGATATCTTCCTGCAAATCAAGAGAACTTTAGAGCGTCTCAGGTGATCTTCCTTTGTAAAGCAAATAATCACCTGCTAATTTTCTTTTTCTGCTTTTGTGCAGATTCACATTTTCATCCTGAGATTTGCTCAATGCAGGTATGGCCACATGGATGAAAGCCTCTGCTTTTACCCTTCTCTCCCTCTCTCTAGCTGGCCCCTCTCTAGCTACTTGAAAGTAGCAGCCCAAATTACTGACATGTCTGCCCAGTCCAAGTATTTCAGCTAATTGTCAAATTTCTCCTATACGTTACCTCATGACTGTGAGGACCTCAGCAATAGGGCTTAAGATCTGCCCAGGCATAAAGGGTTCGGTGAACTGAAATCAGAATAAAGCTCAGGGCAACAGAACAAATGCCAGTGTCTTGGTTCAAGGAGTTGACTTTTATAGAAGTGAGTACATTTGTGTTAGTTGCTATGATGAATTGTTCTGACACTTACCCAGACAGGAAAATAATTGAAGTTTCTTTTCCCAAGGGCTCTTTAACTCAGACATTCAAAATGACTTGGCTCCGGTTCGCCCAGAGCAGAAGTCATGAGACTTGAAAAAACAAGTAAATACATTTTTATTATTTTTTATTTTTTAATTTTTTTTAGTAGATACATTTTTAAAGAGACGGACAAGGCGCTGCTTCCGGACAAGGCGCTGCTTCCCAAAAAGCCTCCAATTCAAGCCAATGATTGAAGAGGAGCTAAGAATAACTGAGATGTTTGCTTCCTCCTTACTTAGATTTATGTTAAGTTGTTATAACACTTGCATTAAACTCCCCAGTGAGAAGAGCACATGTGTGTGCGTATATGCCAAAGAACCAAGGCTAGTTCTGAAGACCAAATTGGGCGACAGCTATAGTTTAGAAACTAAGCAATCGCAGACTACTCCGGTAGGTTTGGGGTTTTGTTAATAACCTACTTTAAAGTGCAGCAGACCAGCATCTCCTTTGATTCTGATTATACTCCTACATCTCCAAGTTCAGTGTCAGCAGATAACGGAGCGATGGTAAGTGAGTGTTTCCCTGGCTTGCTGGTGCCCCGCATTCAGGAGACAGACTCCGTACAAAAGCAGCTGCCCTGGCAGGTCCACACGGCCCCTGGTCAGACCATGGCCCTGAGAGGGCGTCACTGGAAGGCAGCCCCCCTGACCGTGCTGGCCCCCCGGGGGGGTGCTGTGTGGGCATGCCTGGGGCAAACGGCCAGGGCTTCCAGGGGAGCCACACATTTCACACCCGTAACCACATCCTCCCCTGAAATGTAAGCACAGTCTAGTCTTCAGAGGCCTTTATATCAGTTTTATATCCAATGATAAGAGCTCTTGGTGATTAATTGGGCAGCTTTTGGTCGCTTCTGGGAAACAGATTTTGACATGTCATGAGTATTTTTCAAATGGATAGAAAATGGAGTCAATGGGATCCCTGAGTGGCTCAGTGGTTTGACGCCTGCCTTCGGCCCAGGGCATGATCCCGGGGTCCTGGGATCGAGTCCCACCTTGGGCTCCCTGCATGGAGTCTGCTTCGCTCTCTGCCTGTGTCTCTGCCTCTCTCTCCCTCTCTCTCTCTCTCTCTCTCTCTGTGTCTCTCATGAATAAATAGAAAAATAAAATCTTAAAAAAAAAGAAAAAAAAAAGAAAATGGAGTCAAGTTAACTCCAATGATTTTAAGTCCCATGTTGAAAAAATGTAATTATTCCTCGAATGCAGCCACACACACACGCAGTTCAATTAGTTATTGTAACTTATTTCATTCCAAGAAGGTTCTAAAGTGGCTTCCAGCACAATGAACAAAAGAATGATATTAGTAGTTAAACTAGAAAATTAGGCAGAAATGGAGCATATCTGAATTATTTCACTTCCTTATTGCTCTGGCCCTTCATTTTGGTTCATGAGGTATAAGGGTGATTGTTCAGGGAAAAATGACTCTGAATCTGGGAACACCCTGTTCCAGCTAGAGGCTTCAGGAAGGCAAATAGGACTAAGTGTATTATTCAGGCCATTTAACTGTCACATACAAATACGGAATTAAAAGCGTTTTAATAAGGTGGGTGAAAATACTTACACATTATCCCAGATTATCCCAAATCAGATACTCCATAGTATAGGAAGCTTGCACTGTCTTCTTGCAGCCCGAACACCTCCCACCTGCGGGGTTTATTCCTCAACAGCTGGACCTCCACTCTGAACTGGCTCCTATATGGTAGGCACTTCCAGGGGCCCTTATATCAAAGAGAGGACTAATCCTGAATTCTGTTAGTGGGGGGAGTGAGCAGGAAAGAGGTAAGAGTGGGAGGGTCCTCTTGACCCAGTATGTGGTGGTCTCCTGGGTTCTTCAGTCGAACAACAAAATGGCAGGAAAATACTTAAGGATTTGTTTCTATGTGGATGTGGTATGAATAAGCACACTTCCTAAGGAAATGAAACTTCTAAGCGCCTCCGTCACTTTATTAGTGATCTTAAGAGAAGGGTTTTTTTGGTTTTTCTGTTTGCTTGTTTATTTTTCAGCTTTCCAGTTTTTCAGTTTATAAATAAATAAGATTTATTTATTTATAATAAATCCAGGTTCAAAACCTATGATGATTTACCCAATTAACCAGGTTTTTAAAAAATTCTTTTCACTCCTCCGATTTAATTTCTTAAGATATATTGACCCAGCCCTCACCTCTCCCTGTGAAAGTCCTTCTTCATCCACATTCCCATCCTTTTACCACTCATTCATTCCCTCATTCCACAGATTTTGTTTTTATTGCCAGGTGGTAAACCAAGTGAAAAAAGCTCAATACAAGTGTTGAATCCTTCCCTAGTTTTGGCTGCTTCTTTATGAAAGATAAACGATTCCTCTGGGCCCTGAGAAGTCCCCAGGTGGCCAGGGTTTTCATTTATCTTTTTTATTTTTTATTTTTATTTATTTATTTTCATTTATCTTTTTTAAATTGACATTTGTTAGCCTAAGAGATCATGATTCCGCGGCTCTTGGGGACTAGGGGAAAGGAAAGTTGGTATTCCAGAAGCTGATCATCTGGTACGTCTGATAAGTTCATATATCAGTTTTTAACTCCATCACAGTTTAATTTTCAAGGAGAAATCTGTGGTATAACATAAGCCATACCTGCCTCATCCCTGACTGCAATCCCCGTGAACCCTTTAGGATGCTGTTTCACCTAGAAAATCTTCATCAGTCTAGAAAATCTTCAGTCCAGGACAGTTCTGGGCTAATCAGATACTAAAGAATCCTTACAAACAGGCTTAGAAATCACATAGTCTTATTTTGAATTAGCTTGAAGAAGACTGTTTTTCTAAACTAATCTCATCTGGATCTACAAGGACGAGATAAACAATGTCCATAGAAATTTGTTTTTTAACAAATAGGTTTCCAATATTCCCCCAAATATTAAAACATTCACTGTGTTGATAGTCAGTTACTCATTCTCCATATATTCTGTGAAGAGAACAGCCTAATTTTTGGTGTGCTAGGATAGGTATGTCATCTCCCGATAGATATTTCTTGATTTGTTTTTCAGAGTAGCTTTAGAATTATCTGTGTAATGGGAGTCATATGTTTTTATTTAAATTACTAAACAAATTCAACACATTTAGAGTAACCTGCTTTTGTTTTCATTATGTGGTAACTTGCAGTAAATTCTGTAGAAAAATTAAAACTGCTATTTGGTCATTATATGGTACGTGCCTTACATCTCTTTTACATGGTTCCTAATGGTTAATTTCTAACAGAGTTCTGAGCTGGAAGTCTTTATCTAAACTAAATAAAGGGATGATTACTTAGAAATCTTGCTGTCAATCAATGTTATGTACAAGGAAATAAAGTTTGATTGTTAAAAAAAAAAAAAGATCCTGTTTCGCATTTAGTAGGTCACTATGCTATCCTTACCTTCTACAGACTGCTACCTGGAAAATGAGGATTGGGATTTTTTTCTACACCGCCCCCCGCCCCCGGCCCCAGACATCAGACCATTTATTTCTGCATCAATTTTCTCACTCATTTTAAGACACAGGTTCCCCGTGGTAATGAGCTCACTTCCAGATTGAGTTTACATTTTGAGAGGCTCCCATGTTGGACCTCTCTTGGAAACTTAAAACAGCACATTAGATTTGTCCTAGCAAATTGTCTCGTGTTCTCTTTATCACATTCACGTACACATTTCTAGTCCCGAAATTAGGCAGCCTGTGGACTAGGGAAAAATTCATCAACGAGAGAAGCTATGGCTACGCGTAACTTTCTGAATAGCAATGTCCCAAACTTCCCATTTCATTCTTCTGATGACAAGAGTTATCACCATGTGGCATACTTCTGCTGTAAGAATTTTTGATGAGATATGCTAATAATTTGTAGCAGTTAAGAGCATTGTGTCTGAAAGGGAGAGATATGAAAACACAATGAATTCTAACAACGGGTTGAGAGTAGCCATGCCCAACCTCGAGGGATAAAGATGAAAATAATCACTTCTAAAAAAAAAAGAAAGAAAGAAAATAATCATTTCTTTCTTTCCCCTGCTTTTCACTTTAGTGCTGCAGGTCCTGGGCCTCATCAGCAGCCAGGCGGGGCCTGATTTGCACGTGAGGTCCCAGACAGAGGCCCCCACCCATGCTCTGCAGAGCCAGCCGGGCCCGGACTGGAGGGATCATCTCACAGGGGCATTTTTTTTTTTTTAAGATTTGATTTATTTATTCATGAGAAACACAGAGAGAGGCAGAGAGAGAAGCAGGCTCCATGTGGGGAGCCTAATGTGGGACTCGACCCCAGGACCCCGGGATCACACCCCTGGGTGATCCTCAACCACAGAGTCCCCTAGGCGTCCCCACGGGGGCAATTCTGAACCTGCCACAGCTTTTCTTTAAGCAAAAGAAAGGCCTCAGGATGACTTTCGGTCTATTTTTCATTACTTCCCAGACTAATACAGACACACTGTATTTGCATAACATATTTTTGGTCCGCTCCGGGACCCCATCTCCGGCTTCCTGAATATGTATTTTAGTCTGTGTGATATCTGAGAGCTGAGTCTCTAATCTCATTACCAGCCCGTATGCTTCCAGTGAGTTAGTCTACAGGCTTTAGAATAGGACAGCCAATTTGTAAGCCTAGCTAACAATTACATTTTCATATTTGAAAGATGTTAAATAAAAAGAATGCTTTGTGATGAGAATTAAATCAAAGATCTCAACATACGTGCTGCCCCCACCTCCCAGTCTGGCCACTTTGCTTTTCCAGAGGAGGCAGGCCTTGTAAGACTCCCTTTCCAGCACTTTCATCTTCACCCAGAGAACCTTGCAGAAACAATTTTCAAACCACAGAGTTGCTTACCCTCCATTACCAAGGTGCTCCACCTGGATCACCCCAAAGAATCATTTCCAGGCTTGGAGACAGTGTTCAACTATTAAAGTGCCAGCCGAATGAAATAGCATGGGATCCCAGATTAAGAATAAACTGTCCATCCCTAAAATAATAGGACAATGGACAAATTGCAGTCTCAAAAAATATAATAATAATTTCCCAAGATAGGTCAAAGGCAGAGTCAAAGGCATCCTTCAAATTCATTCCCTAGTGTCTCTCTTACTTGGGTTGGGGCTGCTTTGGGGCCAAATTCCTTGCCTCGACAATTTCTTTTAATTTTACAACAATCCTCGGAGGTTGATTTTATTTTATTTTTTAAATTTTCATCATACAGATGAGGAACCTGAGGCAAGTGACTTTCCTGAAATCCCACGGTAAGAGGCAGTTCTGAGACGAGTAATTGGATCTGCCGGCTTGCAAGAACCTGCAGCTTTAATCCTCACCAAATCCTGGCTCTATCTCTCCAGTATCTTCCTGCCTCCTCTCCAGCTTTCTAAGATCTTCCAGGCAGGACCATGTGCAGATCTGGCTGCTTTCTGCCAATTGTGTTTTTTTGCCAGCTTTCACATTTGCTTTTCTGGCTTCTTTTTGTCTCCAGAAACTGCTTTCTGACAAGGTGGATATTTCCCCAAGAGGCTCATCATCAGAATCATCTAGGGTGCATATAAAATAGAGGTGCCCCAGCATCTCTTGGAAGCTGATTCATGGGTCTGGGGGGTGGGGTGGGGACCAGAAGTCTCTTTATTCAACAAGTTCCCTGGACGATTTTTAATCAAGTTGGAGGAAAGATGCTATTTCCCCAAAGTTTTTGATTCATGTACCTTTTTCTTTTCTTTTTTTGGGGGAAGAGTAGGGGCAGAGAAAAAAAGGGGGAGGGACAGAAGGAGAGGGAGAGAGAGCATATTAGCAGGCTCCACGCTCAGTGTCAGATATGGGGCTCCATCCCGGAGCCCTGAGATCACGACCTGAGCTGAAATCAAAAGTCGGACACTTAACCGAGCCACTCAGGTGCCTTGCACCTCTTTCTTATAATATATAATCTGAAGAACTCCTTCAAAATGAAGAAAAATGATTTTATTTTTGTATGACTTTGACCAAAACTTATTCTCATTTTCAGTATCTTATTTTAGATCAATCTGATATCAAAGGATGTCATAAAGCATTTCTAATGTAATCATACTACTCACAGTTTATAAGGTGTATTTTACTTTTTCCCATGTCATGAGTGGCTTGTGCTACTTAATATGCTTTCATTTTATATGAGAAAGCACAATTGGTTGACAAACTAATTTTTTTTTTATACAGAGAGAGAGTGGGAGAGAGAGAGAACACATACACAGGCAGGGGGAGGGGCAGGGGGAGTGGGAGAGAGAGACTCAAGCAGACTCCATGCTCAGTGTGGAGCCCAACATGGAGCTTGATCTCATGATCCCTGAGTTCATCATCTGAGGGGAAATCAAGAGTTTGATGCCCAACCGACTGGGCCACCCAGGCACCCTGACAAAATAATATTTTAAATGACCTGTTATGTTGTGTTTGGTTTGGGCAAACAACCAATATTAAAATGCAGCTTGAAAGTTTGCCATGTTAAGGGCATCAAAAGTAGACCATAAACATCTTTTTAAAAATCATTTTCATACTTTGTTTCAAAATGATTAGATAAGGGAGAGGGTGTTTGTTTTGTTAAACTTTCTTTTCAGTGAATGGAAAAGCAATTGCATAAAGTAGTTCCTGTATTTTCTCTATTGGACAATGGTTTTGAGTTACTGGAGACTGATGTCCTTTAAGAATTTTGATTCAATAAATGTAACTGGTAGAGTTTTTGAAGCTTATTTAAGGAATGATTATGTTATTTTCTTCATAAACTTGTGTTTATGAAGTTTAACCAATGGCCCACTATGGGCATGAATTTAACAATGTAAACCTGAGATGAAGAATAGTGTAAACTCTGGAGGCTGTCACAAGCACCAGCATGGCTAACTGTGATACTCAGCAAATGGAGTGACAAAATCTGAGCACAGCTTCCAAGCACCACCATGTGGGCTCACTCCCTGAATATGCAGAGGTGCAAGTTGTTAGGCAGGAAAGAGAAAAATCTCCGAATAATTGCTTTATTCATTTATTATTTTATTTTTTTAAGATCTTGTTTATTTATTTATTTAGAAAGAGTGTGAGTGGGGGGAAAGGGTACAGGGAGAAAGATCTCAAACAGACTCCACGCTGAGCATGGAGCTCAACAGCGGGACTGATCTCACAGCCCTGAGATCATGACTTGATCCTAAATCAGGAGTCAGTCACTCAACCAACTGAGTCACCCAAGAGCCCCTCATTTATTATTTTAAAATTTTTAAATGAAAGTAAAAGTAGGTGCCATTAGCACCTTCAACAACGTAAACCCTCATGGAACATTGTACTAACACTGGTTGGGAACTGAAAAACAAACTGTGGCTCCTGGTGCGTAGCAAGTGTTCTCGATCCTGATTGCCCACCCCAGACCATTAACCTGAACCTTTGGTGGAAGCCTCCAGTGTCAGGACTGGGCACCCCAGGTGATTCAACTGTGTAGCCAGGGTTGAGAACCAGAGTCACAACCCAAAGGGATGAATCGGACACTATGACAAACTTAGTAGGGGAAAATATTTGGGGGCAAGTAGCAGTTTCTCGGATATGAAATGCTATTATAGGATCCTAGCCATCTCCCCTAGACCTGTCCCCTGCCTCAGTGAGTCCACAATGGTGTGGATTGGCTTAAGGGAACCACACACCCCCCCAAAACCATTTTGTCTGCAGGATTTTGGAAACTTACCCTTTAAAGATCACAAATTTGCAAATGCAGGCTCATGGAGGCTCGCACCCACATCACTGAGCACCACGCTTGCCATGCTCCCTGCCACCCCAGTACGGAAGTGCTCTCCAGATCCTATTTCATTATAGGAGATTCAGGGGATCCATGCTGGCTTATGCCATGCTGAGTCCTGAGAACACACTGATGAAGACGAAGTGCCCTCCTCCCCACCCTGTCTGAGGAATCCCCGTCCACCTGGGGACAGATAAGCAAATTGGGATTACAGCTAGCTGTGGTAAGAGACGTGATGGGGCACCAGCAGTAAGTAAGTAGCATCACCCTAACACTGCTTCGACTCCAAAACTTACAACAACAAAGACCAGCATTTGGACAACTTCTTCTTTGTACGCACATACATATTACACATGATATAGCGTATATTATATTTCACATGTCTACTCTACATATGTGTATATGTGCAGAAGTCTATATATAGCTTTTGTTGTTGTCTATAGAACAGATAAATAACCACAAAATATTCCACTGAAAATTTTTTTCCACTGTAAGTTATGAGCTTATTCCACATTGTCTCTATCATCCCTGTCGCCCTGGAGCAGGGGATTATTGGGAGAAGAGCTAGATAAGTAGGTGGGGGTAACTATGGGAGCCTTTGCACCCCAGGCTGGACATTTCACTCTGTATATTATGAAGAGCTGACAGGAGTTTGTAAGTGTGTGTGTGTGGTGTACATGTTGGATCTGCATGTACACCACATGTAGGTGTATGTGTGTGTTGCGTTCCGCGTGTGTATTTGTGTTGGGTGGGGTGTCAGGTATGTGTACATGTTGGGGAGGTGTGTTGGATGACTGTGTTGGAAGTGTGTGTTAAGTGGGGTGTTGGGTATGAGTGTGTTGGATGTATGTGCGTTGGGTAAGTGTGTTGGGTGAGTACTGAGTACAATGTGTTCAGGGTGTGCATATTAGGTAGTTCGTTGGGTGTGAATGTGTTAGGTATCTGTGTTTTGAGTGAATGTGTTGAGTGTGTGTATGTGATGAATGTGTTGGACGGGTGGATATGCTGGGTGTGTGTGGTGTGTGTGTGTGTGCGCGCACGCATAGGCTCATGTGTGTTAGGAGCATATGTGACAGGAGTAGACTTATCCTGGTGAATACCTGGTAGTAGCGTGTAGGAGGCATTGGCTGGGGGCAGGGACAGCTGGTAGGGGGCTGGTGACTCAGAAAATACCAGAGGAAACAGGAGGAAAGGGGCCAGGTTAGGAAACATGGAAAAGGCGTTGGTGTTAGAATTTGCCAGGAACGAGATGTGGGGGCCTGGGGACGGATAGCGTGGCTGTGAGCTGTGCTCTGCCCCTGGGGTGCCTCGCAGGGAGGTGGGGACCACAGGAGGGAACAGGGGCGAGGCCTTGAGGTCGTCTGTAGCTTGCGATAGAGACACCTTGTTGCTCAAGGAACCACGATCCTCAGAACACCAGTTAGAATATTGTGGATGAGAGAGGAAGGGTGGGAGGAGGTGTTGGGGGGAGTGGCTGGTGAGGCCCACACCTGGGCGGAAGGCTCACTGCTCAAGCAGCGGGTCCCTGAGCTCTTGAGCCCGCAGTGTGGCCAGCTCTGCATCACAGGCGAGCACACTGTCCTCTGAATGTGGCCGGATATAGGAGTCAAGACCTCGAAATGGCTGAGACACGCTAAGGAGAGAATCGGGAATTGCCAGAGCACCCCGAGGACCACCTAGGACAGTGTGGAGCTGCCCCACGCCCCACGGTCCCTGGCGGAGGGGTCTTCTGCGTGGCCCATGCGAACCGTGTGGAAGATGCACCCAAGCCCAGGCCCAGCACGTGCACGGGGCTCCTGCCTTCCCAGGGTGATGCTGCGGCCCCGAAGCAGGTGGCGAAGCCTCTGGTCGAGGCCCAGCAGGGTGCTCGGCGGGAGCGGCGGGGAACCCTGGGCCCCTCGTCTCCAGCCAGTTCTCCTCTCTGTGCCCTTGGTTCTCCAGCAGGATTCAGGAGGGAGCCTTTTCGAGTCAGCGCTCTTCTCCTCCAGATAAACAGATCGACAAGTGACCACTGCCAGCAACGCAGTTCTCAGACACCCAGAGGCCCCGTCTCTGCCACTGAAAGCTAGTCGAGAAAACTGGTTTTTTTTTTTTTTTTTTTTGGTTCATTTCTTGTTTTCCCCCCACTAGCATGCCATTTTCATGCAGCAGCTTGAAGTTCCTTCTAAGAAAACAAAATGAGATGAAATCAGCCAGGATGTGCAGCCACAGGCCTGGTGATGCCCATAGGCCGGCCGCCGCCAACGCCTCAGCTCGTCTCACCTGACGCCGCCTGCCCACGATGAAAATACAGCCTCTTCTTTACCCAGAAAAGCAGTATGTGTTTAAGTTAACCCAGTTGAGCCCACGGTAAGTAATTTCAGCTCTGATTCCCTCCCTCATAACTGAAATCGCTGTCTACTTCTCAAGCCATATTCACATTAATTTGTTGTTTTTATACGACATCGAGGCACAGACCCCTCAACGTCTGGCGAGCATGTGTGTGTGGGGGGGGTGCTTACTCCTCACTCATCCAAGGATACATTATCTCTCAAAGTTTCCACAGCTATGGACACCCACAGTCCTGTTCTGCGAAACAGACTGAGAGCCAGATGATCACTAGAAGACCTGGGAAGGCGAGCTCCCACGGCTTGCGGCATTGACCGCCGGGTGCGCTTGCTATTCTGCTGGCACCAGCCCCCCGCCCCCCTCGGCTCCGTGGACACCAGCGTGGAAGGCAATATCACCGCACCTGAAACATCGCCCTGGTTCCTGCCCTAATTAATCCTGAACCCTGCACCGTTCTCTGCCTCGAGCCCTGCATGTCCAAACCAGCCTGAAGCTCTCAGGGTGCCCGCATTGAAAAGGGAACTGCGATGATCTCCTTCTTAAAATGCTGAGTATGCATCACTTCTGTGTTGCTGGAAAAATCAAAGAAAACCTCCACTCGTGTATTACCTGAGAATAGGCTGCCTGTGGGATGGTGCCCTCCCCGCCGGGTGGGCCCCGACAGGGGCGCGGTGGCCCTTCGGCCAGGCCTGGGAGCTCCTCCCGACGCTCAGCCGCTGATTCCAGGACTGGCCCAGGTGGGTGCCTGGTGACAATCTTTCCAAAGCAACGTGCGACTCGTTCCCAGGGTCGGAGAGCCAAGGGCACCTCTGTGCACAGGAGGCCCTGCCCACTCCGCCTCCTGCCGGGGCTCTCCCCCTTCCCGAGGGCGAGCGTGAGCCCCGGAGACTCACGGGCCGGGCCGGGACCGACTTGCCGCGACAGGGCCCTGAGCGGCCCAGCCCGCCAACTCCGACCTTGGTGCCCGGGCAGTCGGTGCGTTCTCCTCTCTTGTTTATTCTTAGCTGAAGCTATCAGCACACATGGAATTTTTACTGCAAAATACATGATCGCACACAAGGAATGGGCACCAAAGGATCAGATGGGACACTCTCTGCAGGCACAGGGGTTACCCATCAGAGGGTGGCTCCTGGGGAGATCCAGGGTGCTGGGGGGGACCAGACAGGCCAGAGCGCAGAGGCGGCCACAGGTTACCAACCAGTCTGAAAGTGCTGCAGTGTTCCGACAAAATCACTGTGGCCTTCCTGGAAGAGGGCGGAATGTTTCAGCGCTGACTGCTAACCAGGCGGTCCCTCTACTGCTGACTCACGTCCGTTGGAGAGGGGTTTCCTGAGCAACTGGAATGATCCAGGGGCTGGGAGACGAAGCTCATCAGGTCGTGGCCAACCCTGAAGTGACAGCAGGCGCTGGGAAGAGAGACTGCACAGCTCGCGGCAGCTCGAGCCCAAGGCCGGGCTGGGATGAGGAGCTTCCTGGAGTAGCTGCCCTGCAAGCCCTGGAGCGTGGGTGGCACCAACGGGTGAGACACCCAGGAAGGTTTCAGGGAGGCTGAGTTTTCCCAAAGTGGAAAAAGTAAAGGGCATGTAGCAGAATGGCTTAGAAGTCCACACGCTTGGGGTGCGAGGTCGGTGGGCAGGTGGGAACTCCGCTGGGGACTGGAGACAACTCGGGAAGGGTTTGTGAGCATGTTGGAGACTTTCCCCCCCACATTTTTT
Source organism: Canis lupus dingo (assembly GCF_003254725.2). NCBI lineage: Eukaryota > Metazoa > Chordata > Mammalia > Carnivora > Canidae > Canis > Canis lupus. The sequence goes on from NC_064277.1 coordinate 4,101,492, forward strand.
TTATTATGGTAAAACATACATAACGTAAGGTTTACTGTCTGAACCATTCTTTTTTAAGAGAGCGCAGGGTGGGGGGAAGGGAGAGAGGGAGAAGGAGAGAGAGAATCCCAAGCAGACTCCCCGCTGAGCATGGAGCCTGAGGGGCTCGATCTCATGACCCTGAGGTCATGACCTGAGCTGAAAGCAAGAGTCGGGTGGCTCAACTGACTGAGCCACCCAGGTCCCCCGACTATCTTAACCATTTTTAAGTGTACAGTTCACTAGTATCAAATATATCCATGTCACATGCAGCCATCACCATATCCACCCCCAGAACTCTTTTTATCTTATAAAACTGAAACTCGGGATCCCTGGCTGCCTCAGTGGTTGAGCATCTACCTTCGGCCCAGGTCGTGACCCCGGGGTCCTGGGATCGAGTCTCATATTGGGCTCTCCGCAGGGAGTCTGCTTCTCCCTCTGCCTGTGTCTCTGCCCCTCTCTCTCTCTCATGAATAAATAAATAAAATCTTAAAAAAAAAAAGAAGTCGAACGCTGGATCGGATGATAATCTATGCTTAGTTTTTCGAGCAACCATCAAACCAAGCCCCTCAGTGGCTGCACCACCTTACATTCCCACCAACAGCACACGGTTCCAATTTCTCCACGTCCTCGCCCACACGTATCCCTGGGTTTGGGTAGTGGCTATCCTGACGGCCGTGAGGTGGTGTCTCATTGCAGTTTTGATCTGCGTTCCTTCCCTGATTCGTGTAGAGACTTTTGAACTCCTCCCCATTCTATTAATTACGAATACACAGGCGAGTTGAACGGGTAACATGAATATCTGGAGTCACTGATTATCGGTATATTGAGCGTGAGCCTCCAGGACACCTCACGCCCAACACTGCGGCACTCCTCCTTCTAGAGAATTTGAGCCTTGGCTCATTTGAAATGGAGGGATTGTCAGATGATCTTCACTATTGCGGACGACAGGTAAAAAATAATGCAGTGGAGAGACATTTGCAAGCAGGAGAGGGGTGAAGAGGCCGTCAGCAAAGGCCAGAGCAGAAGTGCCGAGGGCTGCTGGAGGTCAGGTGCCCCCGAAGCCGACTCTGAGACAAGGACTCATGAGCAAGAGGTCCGCTGAGGAGGCAGTCTTGAGGAGACCTGAGGGGAGGGGTGGGGGAAGCAGGATGGGGCCGGAGGCCAGCCTCCCATGTCCGCATCTGTAGAAGGAAGCCTTACCCCCACCTCCAATTGTGGGGTGGGGTAGGGTTTAGGGTGTGCAGCCTCAACTCCAGGCCGTGGAGCTGGGCTTTCCAAGTCTGGCCTGAGGGTCCTGGAGCTGGGGGGCGGGTGGGGCCCTCCAGTTGCTCACTACTAGGGCCTCACTTAGGCAGGGGCTGCAGGGGGAAGCAGAGCAGAGGACTGTACCTTGAGACCCCGGGAGACCTGGTGCCCACCTGAGGGCAAGGAGAGGGGAGAGGTGGAATGCCTTCAGCTTTCCTACCAGGGTAGGTAGGATGGGGAGCCAGGGGCGCCACTGTCTGACAGCAAAGGGAGAAGAAGCAGGTTGGGGCAGGAAAAATGAGGACTGCAGGTTGCCGTATGCTGATTTTGAGGTATCTGAGGACATTCGGGGGAAGTCTGGGTGCAGGGAGCTGGATGCCACTGACTAGCAGGGACATAGAGCCCCAGACCCCACACCATCAGACATAGAGGCCCATCGGATCGGATGCCTGTGGATGCTCCTCCTCCGGGCAGGCAGGGGTTGGGTGGTTGGAGGACAGACGGCAGGGAGGAAGGGGCGGGTCGCGGGCTGTAGAGAGGCCTTCTCAGGAGGAAGGAACTAAGTGACACAGCAGTATCAGCTGGCCCCTGTCAAGCCCTTACGATACGTTCTACGTGGTGCTAGTAGAGCCCTGCGCACAGTATCTTATTTTCTCTCCAAGAGACGCGTGTCCTATTTTTCTTCTAACTTTACAGAAGAGAAAACGAACACATGGTGAGATCTGGCATTGGGATCAAGGTCTTAAAGCAAATAAGTGGATACGGTTTAGGGTTTAATTCCCTGGTTTTATTAACAACCCCCAGAAACGTTTCTCCGAGGAAGCGTCCCTACAGCAGAACTGTGACTCGGGCATTCTCCAGCTGTTTCGTCGTACCCTTGGCTCTTTAATGCTGGTCACTGCTCACCTGCCTCCAAATGTCCCGTATCTCCTGTCGTCCTGAGAGCTGGGCTGGCCTCCTTAAGGCAAAGCAGAGGGTCTATGGAAAGTCGCTCATGGGGTGGCCCCGTCAGTTGGGTGTCCCGCTCTCGACTTAGGGACTTAGGCTCGGGTCATGATCTTAGGGTCTTGATATTGAACCCCACATGGGGCCCTGTGCTCAGTGTGGAATCTGCTTGAGATTCTCTCTCCATCTCCCTCGGGCCCTCCCCGTTCATGCTCTCTCTCTCTTTCTCTCTGTCTCATAAATCAATCAATAAATAAATCTTTTTTTTTAATTTTTATTTGTTTATGATAGTCACACACACAGAGAGAGAGAGAGGCAGAGACACAGGCAGAGGGAGAAGCAGGCTCCATGCACCGGGAGCCCGACGTGGGACTCGATCCCGGGTCTCCAGGATTGCGCCCTGGGTCAAAGGCAGGTGCCAAACCGCTGTGCCACCCAGGAATACCCCCCCCCTTTTTTTTAAATAAAGTCCCTCACCAGGGCCTTATCTCCGCACTTTTCACACTGTGAGGTGATCTGGGCCACGGGATCTTGTAAACCCCGAGGAAGGGCATTTTCACACATCTGGATGGCCCGGGGCACGGCGGCGTGAGTGTGAATTCCCGCCGGGAGGCCTGCGCGGGGGCCTCGGGTTCTAAGTCACTTCCTGGGCCCTACGGAGACGGCCCGGCTCACCCCCCGGGAGGCCGCAGCGCGCCATGGCCGTGAGCTCTCCGTACACGGGGCGTCTGGAAGCAAGGGGGGCAGCTCTTGCAGCTCACGACAGTTGTGTCCGGAGAGGAGCCCGTGGCCCGGAAAAGAAACGTACACGTGGTGCGGGGCTCGTGGGTGCTGTGCTCACGTCGTCCCGACCAGACAAACGCAGGTTCTGATTCTGTTTTTCTGCCAAAAGACACAGGGAGGGACCATATACCTGGATTGTCCAGATCGGCCCCAATTTGTGCCGGTTGTCCCAACTTGGAAAACACAGCATATATTTTTCTCTCTCTTTGCTCTAAGCAGGCTTCCCATGCGAACTGGTTTCCGGGGAGGGCTGTATTTCCTGCCCAAAGCCTCCGAGACCCCCACTCCCCAGACCTGGAGAACAGTGGGCCAGGTCAGCCCTCCAAGGCGAGGACACCGCAGGCCTCCCTGTGGAAGAACGACGTCAGCTCCCCGGGATAAATAGGGTCAGGGTGGTGGAGGAGACTTTGTGGTCAAGGAAGCTGAGTAGAGACTTCATCATGTGGTTGCGGGGCCCCAAAGTCATGTCCCTGCTGCCGAAGACCTCGGAGATCAGACGATTTCAAATGAGGGGGGCGCTGGCCCAAGAAGGGCGCTGCCTGCCATCACCAGGCCGGTGGGGGACGGATTCGAGTCCCACGTTTCCCTGCCTGTTGTGGGAAGTGCTCTTCTGGGGTGCTGGCTGCCGGGACGCCACAGGGTTCTCTGAGCATCTTTGGAAGGGGAGGCAGGAACAGTAGCTGCCCCACCAGAACGACAGGAGTGTGCCTCCCGGCCCTGTGCCTCCACCTCCAGGGGACCACACGTTCTGTTGCACCCCTGCATGGTACGTTCTGGGGATCAGGGTGCAGACACAAGATTTGAGGGAAGGAGCAGAGATTCCTGATTCCAGCCCCACCCAAGCTGCCCAGAAATCCATCCTCAGGTTCCACAGGAGCAGGTTTGGATGTCCCCGCCACGAGCATGGTAGCAGGTCCTCAGTTCCAGTCGGGTCTTCTGCACAATTAGCATCGTATTTTCTAATAAATGAGATGCCTCGCCTTTGGTGGTCCCCCCCCCCCCCCCCACAGATGTGGGAGCCGCTGCAAGCGTTTCAAGGCCTTCCCTCCTCCCGCCCTCCCAGGAAATTTCAAAAGGATTCATTCCATCTGGCATTCAGCATCTTTATGTTTGTTCTTTTTATAAATATGATGAAATGAAGGGTTAGGCTTTCTGCTCACGTGATCCTCCCTGACTTCCACAGCCCTCCGTCCTTCCGGGCTCAAGGCCTGTCAGTGTTTCCAGGCTTCCCAACGGCTCCACCCCGGGGCCCGGGTTCCCGCTGCCTGTGTGGCTGTGCCCGGCTCCCGGCCCTGGCTGTGCCTCCCTGGAACTGGTCGGGGATGACATGAATCAGCAGGCTCCCCAAAAAGGTGGAAGCAAATGAGCATTTGTCTCACAGTAGCTGAGCCAAGGTCACCGAATGTTTTCTTCACCTTTCTGTTGGGCAGAGTTCTTCCTTATTGATCAGAAATGCTCACGTGGGATCCCTGGGGGCTCAGCAGTTTAGCGCCGCCTTCAGCCCAGGGCATGATCCTGGGGTCCCGGGATGGAGTCCCGCGTCGGGCTCCCTGCATGGAGGCTGCTTATCCCTCTGCCTGTGTCTCTGCCTCTCTCTCTCTCTCTCTCTATGTCTATCATGAACAAATAAATAAAATCTTAAAAAAAAAAAATGCTCACGTGACCATGTCTACAGAGCTGCAATTCTGCCCTCACGTTAGAATCACCTGGGGACTTTTAAAAATCCCCAGGTCTGTCTGGACTCTATCCCATTCCAAATGAATCAGAATCTCTGGGCATCTATACTTAAAAAAAAAAAAAATCCCTGGATGATACCAGCAAGCAGCTGTACTTGAGAATCAGCTTTTATATAACAGCGCTTCCCAAACTCGAATGTGCATGCAAATCCTCAGGGCATCTAACTGAAGTGCAGATTCTGAATTAGCAGGTCTGGGGAGGGGCCTGGGGTTCTGCATTTCTGACGCGCTCTCAGATGGTCGGGATGCTGCCGGCCCAGGGACTACACTCCGAGTAGCAAGGGTCTGTGACAGGGCTTGGTAAACCAAGGCTCCCAGGCCACACACCTATTTTTGTAAATAGAGTTTTATTGGGGGACAGTCATGCCCAGCGTGGTAGTTAGACCATATGACCCAAAAGAAAGCCTAAAATATTTACTGCCTGGCTCTTTATCGAAAAAGTGTGCTGACCTCTGGTTTATAACAGGTTGATGCCGGCGCATATGTCATGAATGGGACGACCCAGGTCAGTGTGCCGTGCTCATTACCAGACGACAGTGAATCAGAGGGTCTCACAGGAGGGTCGTGGTGATTTTTGAAATCCCAGCGATTATCAGCTCTTCTGACCTCCCTTCAAAGCTTTCAGATTTGGTTTACAATTTTTGTAGTGAAAATGGGTAGTGTGGGCCCCAAAAAGGAAGGATAGATCATTGGTACTCTTCTGAATGTTCTTGGTCTAATGTCTTAGGCTGTAGAATCTGTTCTTCATAAAATTCTAATGGATTACTGCCATTTATAAGCGTTTTTTACATATAAAATTATACAATAATATGTTGAGAAAACATATATATAGTATTTATAGTCTTGAAAATCCAAAAATGACCACTAGGATGTTTTAGCAGGTAACTTTTCAGGTCTTTTTATTTTTTTAGATTTTATTTATTTATTTGATAGAGAGAGAGAGCACAAGCAGAGGGTGTGGCAGCAGAAGGAGAGGGAAAAGCAGGCTCTCCACCAAGCAAGGAGCCTGACATCCACTGGGCTCGATCCCAGGACCCTGAGATCATGACCTGAGCTGAAGGCAGATGCTTAACCAACTGAGCGACGTAGGTGCCTTAGGTCATTTCTATATATACACATACCACATGGCACAGGGTAAACTGAGGCCGTGGCATCAGTTTTCTCATCTCTAAAGTGGGGAGAATAATAATACCTGTGTGAAGTAATAAAATGTATTGATTGGTCTCTGGCCCCAGGTCCTTGAATGCAAGGCTCATGAGGCCCTGGTAATTTCCTAAGTGATAAGAACACGAGGAACAACTCTTGTTCTGATACTTACTCTTTGACCCCCTACCTGACACAGCGCTCCTAACCCCTTGTATATTCCTAACTGGTAAGAGCACTAGGGACAACTTTTGTTCTAGTGAGGCTATTCTGGGTGGGCTCTTGGATGGGGGCTGGTCACCAGAAAGACCAAACCCCAGTAGGAAGCTTGGGATTTTCAGTCTCCCTCCCCAGTTGTCTTGAGAAGGGAGAGGAGCTGAAAATGGGGTTAATGATCAACGATGCCTACCTGGGGAAACCTCCACAGAAACCCAAGAGTACAGGGTTTGGAGAGCTTCCAGGTGGAACACAAGGAGGTTCTGGGAGAGTGGATGCCTGCCCTGTCCCACATACCTTGCCCTACACATCCCTTCAATGTGGATGTTCACCTCTACCCTTTAAAACACTGTTTAACAAACTGGTAAATGTGTTTCCCTGAGTTCTTTGAGCTGTTGTAGCAAATTAATCAAACTAGAGGAGAAGAGGTGACAGGGACCTTTGATTTATAGCTTATAGCCAGGTAGCAATCTGGACTTGCTATTGGCATCCTGAGTTGGAGGGAGACATTGAAACTGCAATCTGCAGCAGGTTGGTCAGGAGCATAGGAGATTACCTGGGCTCGTGACTGGCACCTGAAGGTGAGGGGGCCGTCCCAGAGGATTAACCAAACCCTTAACAACTGTGGAATCTGACACTGTCTCTGGGTGGATAAATTGTAGGACACCCAGCTGGTGTCACAGAGAATCAGCTTGGTGTGGGGAAGACTGCCCATCACATCTGGTGGCCAGCAGAGTCAGACGTGTGAGTGTGCCATGTGAATGTGGTCATAGTGTAAAAGGGAACACACGGAAGAAACACAGGACGGGAAGACAGTAGGAGGAACCGGGGGTTTCCCTACATAGGAAGGAAAAAATAGGTTTTTCTTAAAACCTGCCTCATGGGGTTGTTGGTAGGATTAAATGATGTCATGTCTGTAAAGCACTGGGCTCATGTCAATAGCTCACTATACGCTAGGTTTCAGAAATAGGGTTCTACTGATAAACTACCCTGGGGAGTTTGGGGGCCATAAAGTTGGCACACTCCATTTCCATGTCACTGTGCCCTGGGGGGAATTTGGCTGTAAGATCCCACCCACCTCTGCTGGATGCTGAGAAGCGCAGTATGGCTGGGCTGGCCAACCCAACAGAGAGCCCCGACTGCCAGGGGCGGGGAGTGGGGAGGACATGGACAGAAAGTAGAATTTAGTGGAAAGCTAATCTCTGCCACCCTATATTTTACCCACTTTTCTGGGGGACTGTTTATCTTTTGCTTTTTGATATGTGTGAGGAGTTTATAAATGAACAATAATAACCTTTTGACTCATGCATATTGCGAAATTTTTCTTGGGCAACCGTTTTCATGTTTCACTTTGTTTATGGAATTTTCTCTTTAAAATAACCTTTGTTGGGATCCCTGGGTGGCTCAGCGGTTTAGCGCCTGCCTTTGGCCCGGGGCGCGATCCTGGAGTCTCAGGATCGAGTCCCACGTCCGGCTCCCGGCATGGAGCCTGCTTCTCCCTCCTCTGTGTCTCTGCCTTTCTCTCTCATAAATAAATAAATCTTAAAAATAAATAAAATCTTTAAAAAAATTAACCTTTGTTAATACATGCCCACCTACATATTGTAGAAAAACTCAAAAATAACAAAAAGGATGAATTAGAAAATAAGAATTGCTCAGAACCTGACCACTACACATAATGAGTGTGTTAACACCTTAATGAAATCGGTGTCTGTGTATATTTCTTCACACACAATTAAGTTTTTACTCTATACTTGGCATACAATTTTATATGCTGATTTTTTATTTAAAATTCTATTGTATTTTCCTACGCCACTGGAATTTATCTAAAAAAATTTTAATTTTAATGACTGCTTAGTATAGATGTGTTCAACATTTATGAGTTTTCCTCCAATAGTTTCACTATTACAAGTAATATTTCAGGAAGTGTCTTTCTCCACAAATCCTCAGCCATTTGCTCACGTGTGCAGCAACTGTATGTTGAGCACTCGTGACATGCCAGACACCGCTCTGGGGTTAGGAAGCCAGCAACTAAAAAGCGGATGTCATCACTCTTGTCCTGGAGCTCACAGTTACAGACCGTTTTCTCAGAATCAGTTTCTAGAAGTGGAATTGTCTCTGGGGAGGGAGTGGGGGTGCTGAGCTGGAGGAAGTAGCTGAGCCCTGTGAAAGGAGGAGCACAGCGCAGGTATCTGCCAATTTCTGCTTCTGAGGGGATGACATAACCATCCCCGAGGGCTGCACTGACTCTGGACCAGCTTCTCATAAACAAACTGTAATGTCCAGTAGCCTGCTCCAGCTACAGCCTATTGTTCCATTAAGGTTTGTCCAAACTTCCCTTAAAACATAAATATAATAAGGAAGCCACATCCATGTGCTTCTCGGGAAATAGTGGACTTATTGTCCGACAGGACAGCATCCGGGATCTTTGGTAGGTGGCTGATGAAACTATAATAATTGTAGACAGCAGTTCTGCCCCTGATATTTGTGGGGCCTCAAGCAAGTCTACAAACAGAGGTCCACATACATGGACCTAACTGTTAAACAAAATACATTCTTATTCTCTTGCCTTTGCAAATATACCTTTGTAACTACCTGAAGACCAGGCTCAAATTCAGAATTTTGGGGCTCTTTGAGGTTATATGCAGCAGCAGTGCAGGACAAGCCTGTCCTAGGCCTGTGGGCTGCCCACTTCTGTTCTCATCCCCAACATCTCAGGGACCTCCAAGCTTCGTCCACACCCCACCAACAGCTGTGACACTTTACCTCTAGAGTCTGGGGGTGTGATCCCAGGAGGAAGACCCTGTGAAATAGATCCATGTAGGCTCTCAAAGTGGAAAAAACAGTTTGGGCAGGAAATTCAGGCTCTCAGTTACCTGGAAAATGATCTACAGGAAGAGACATGGGCTCCAGGGACCTCACCCCCACCCCTAGATTGGGGCCCTGGGACAAAAGGGTGTGGATCTAAGGTGTACTGCCAACAGCTACCATTTGCTGAGCTGTACTCTGTGCCAGCTCCTGTTTGCCATGAATTCTGTGCATTGTTTCTTCCAAATCACAGAGTGGTCAAGGTGCTTGTTCAACTCACAGGTGGTAACGGCCCAGCCAGGATCCCGTCCTGACAGTCTGAATCAGAATCCATGCTCTTAATTATAGTAGTTTATTGCATCTCGTAAAAAGTTGAGAAGCTCTGGATTAGATTATCTTGAAACCCACTTCCTTCCCAGTGATATGATTCAGCTTTGCAAGGAGGGCAGCTTCTGGTCTGACCAGCTCTGTATGAGGGGAAGCCCCCGAGAGCTCTAAGGCACTATGTCTAATATCCCATGACTCCCTGAGTTCCTACCCCCTCACTCCTATAGACAGTATCAAGAGATATGTTCTATTATTAAATATTATGGATTTGGACTTTATTGATCATTTATGAAAATTCTTCTCTGAATTTTCTCAGAATTATTTCCCTAAGTGAAGATGTTAAAATGCTTCCTTCTGGATGGACCTTTCTCTTTGTCATCATGGAAATTACGTGGTTCTTTCATGCTTCTAGCAAATCACACTGGAGGAAATACATTCCCTTGGAAATGCTCCTACATCTGAGTTTTTCCAAAATAAAAGTTTTTTATCAAAATGATGTTTAGACTCTGGAGGCTTTTTTCTGAGTTTCTCCATCGTGGCTCTCTGGATAATGTTTTAGCCAGGGCCGTGGTCTTGTGTTTAATCCCATCCCTGCATCATGGGTTTTGGAGCAGTAACTGGATCATTAGACAGTCTTTCACTATCCCCTCTATGCGGACCAGGAGCTTCGATGAAGGCCCTTGGGAGAACACCAGCCTCATGGCCCTCACTTGCCCAGCAGCATTCTCAGTGGTACTTTAACTGGCACATAAAATGAATACTATCCCTAAATTAAATCTATAAGATATTTCTTATCTCCTGTACGACTCTCCTTTGGACTCAGTTAATGGGCAAAGCAGTAAGAACAATCAATGTAGAATTTTGGCCAATCTGATAACTCCCCGGCAGAGTTCTGGAAAATGTGAAAGCGGAGGCAAGTTCTATATAATTGCCCACACGGGAATGATTTCAACAAGCACATGTTTTTTTTCCCATGGGCAGTGGCAAGATGGTTCTTCTGTGTTTGATTGTTCTCACTTACCCAGGGGTGGAAGAGTTTGTTTCATTCTTATGCTTGTTAACATCTGGCTCCCTACAGCAACTACCCTCTGCATCTGCTCAGAGAGCCTTGTAGGATGAGAAGGGCTGCATGTTCCTCCTACATAGGTATTCTGTGTCTGTGTTCATGAGTTACAAACTGATTAGGGCATTGTCTAAGTCTCAGCCTCACTTTTCTCTCCTCCTTAGACTACTATTCAGTGACAGTTGGGAGCCCTCTGCCAGTATGCCTTTAGGAGAATGTTCCTATTATTCAGCATCCTGAGTCGTGAGTTCTAGTCCTGGCTGTGCTGCTTCTGAAATTGGACATGGATGTATCCACCTCTGTGCGTCTCGTTTCACCGACGGTCAGTGGAGGCAGAAGGACCTGCCTTGCTTACCCGGAGAGTGGGGGCAGGCACCTAACCAAGGATTATTCCAACAGACTTGGAGGGTTAGTGGACGAGAGAGAAGGGTAAGTGAGACATGGTCCCTGCTGTCAATGGAAACCAACAAGTAAATGACTAACTCTGGGTGTGGGTGAGAGAACTCGGAAACTTTGCAATGTTTTGTATGAAAAGTTATTGCTGCTGAACATCTGTGGAATGACCATAGCCTGGGAGGCAGTGCTGGTCCAGGAATCTTAGGAGCTAAGTCCAGGTTATCAGTCCCTGTAGAAAACACTTGTACTAGGCAACAAAAACAAGCTCATGGTTCATCTGATGGTCGTTTCTGGAATTGTAGACAAGGTGGCTAGGTAGAAATGGCTTCTGAGGACTGACCTCACGAAAACCAAATCCATTTAGTTGCAGTTTTCCCAAACTGTGTTCCATACTCACTTTGGAGATGTTAATAAGTGTGATGAAAAGAAATATCGTGGCCTCAAATAAGTTTGGGAGATGCTGTATACTACATGTCTCTTGACAATGCATAATATACATTAGCAGATTAAAGACCCCCCCCAACTGCAAATTTTGCATTAAATAAGTCTGATCATTTTATTTAATTTAAATTTGTGCATGTAAGACTTTCTAGAGTCTCATTTTATAATTCCTGGTTGACATGTGTTCCTCCAGGCACCAGTTTGGGAAATGCTGATGGTAAAGGTGTGGCAAACATCACAGATGATTGCAAGAGGAACCCAATGAAAGACTACAGACGCATTGGCCCAACTCTATTTCCAGGAGTAGAAAACAAAACTAACCTAAAACATATGATCTGTAGACTGAATCAGTAAATCAAAACACAAATGTCTGTGCTTATCGTATTATTATTTATGGTTTATGCAGGGGTGCACATGTGCCAATCCACCAAGCATTTTACCTTCCTTGTTAGCTCACTGGAATATTTCTCGTTTAAAACTACTATTTTATTTTAGATCTAGATTTGAATCTTGACTGTTACTTTTACAAATTTGGGTGAGTCATGTGATATCTCATGTACCGTGACTGAAGATGAAACCTGGCTGACGGGGATGTTGAGTAGGGGAGATAATTGCATTGTGCTCAGCCCACACTAGATGCTCTGTAAGTGGTTGCTCTCCTCTCCTCTACAAGCTCTTATTAAAAACACCTATAGCAATTCTGTATGAACTCCGTATCTTTTGAAATGCAGCTGTTACTCACCGCCCAAAGCTGTTATAGGATTGAGGAGAAAAACTTTTCATGCTTACTCATCTTGTACAGTCAAAAAAGAAAAACCTGAAATAGATTTCTTGAATTCTGGTGACACTTCCTTCTTAACCCCAGGACCGGAGACTGTGGGCATGAGTATGAATTTTTCAAGAATGTTGAAGTGGCACTGTTGTCACTGTGGCTGTGGCCAGCCAAGGAGCTTGGGGACAGTCCTTTCTCTGGCTGTGGCTGACTATGGCCAGGAATGATGTCACCCAAGGAGCTCACTTCCTTTGCCCGATTTTTCTTCTTACATGTGTGCTTAAATAATTTCAGAGGGAAAGTTTCTACCAAAAAACCCAGAGGGAAGTGGCACTTATTTTTATACCCCTTGTGTTTTAAAGCCTGGGGGTCTCCTTTCTATAGTGCTTTCACTTTTAAGAAGTTAGGACCATCCATCCGTCAATCAGCAACATCCAACATCAACACTTACTGAACACGCACTGTGTACCCATCTTTAGGGTCCTTGCCTTCATGGAATGTAGCAACTAGAAGGGAATGACATTAGGATATAAGTTATTCAATGGAGTCACTATACGCACCCACACGTAGCTGTGCGTATAGTGACTAGTGCGTAGGCTATCATCAGGGACAATGCTCTAGGTCACCAGCAGTCTGGCATAAGGCATGACTAAATTGTAGCTGTCATTTGAAAGTTTCAGGATCCACTTTCAAGAGAAGAAATGAATAATGAGAAATGAGTTCCTGTTAACCATATGTGGACACTTAGCCTTTTTGTCTTTATCCACTAGGAAGTCCTGGGTTTGAGACCCTCTGATACTTATAAAGTCATCTTTGCTTCCAAACAGGTGAAACTATTGGCTCAGACTTGCTTTTACTGTTTGACATGAAGACGGACACCTAATAAAATTCATCTTTGTTTTACAAGACCCAAAACATTTATGGATACATTTAGTACAAAACAATGCAAGTAGAGGGCTTTTGGTCCACTTCCTATGGGAAAATCCCATGACCAGGGTACACTACTCTGAAGCATTCTCTGATTAAAATGTAAAAAGGACAGACCTCAGGAAACTGGAAAAAGAACGCAGACAAAAAATAAATAAATAAATAAATAAATAAATAAATAAATAAATAAAAGAACGCAGACAGCTAGAATTGGCAAAAGATGGTTGGCCAAGGTAAGATAGACTGTATGGGCATAGTTCATGCAGGTATCATATTTAATCTTCCCAGAAATCCTATAAAATTGTTTGCATTTCCCAAAAAGATTGCAACTCCAATAGGTTGAGTCTCAGAAAGCGTAAGTAATTGACCAAGGTATCAAACAGGCCTGCCTGCCTTCCAGGCTGATGTCCATCCACTGCACTCTGAGGATGTCTGTGAGAAACGTCAGGTAAGATGGTGACATCTGAAGAAGGAGGCAATCAAACAATGGATTCCCAATCTTCAACTTCTCTAAAAGCAGTCACTGAACTCTTTGCTGTGAGACGTCATGGTATTCAGCCCCTAGGGTAAAGGAATAAGAACCTGTTGGAGGTCTTCACTTTCCCGACTGGGTGGGAAACCCTAACAACTAATGCTGAACCTGACTCTAAACCTAACCATAACCTTATCTCCAAACTAACCCTAAACCTAACCCGAACACTACCCTAATACTACTCCTTAACCTAAATCAAACATGAACATAAACCTAACACTAGAACCTACCCTTTCCCTAAGACTGACACTAATGCTAACCCTAACACCCTATACGATGCCTAACCCTAAACTAACAATAACCTTAACACTAAATCCTAATCCTAAACATAGTATTAAAATCTAAGGCTAAATATAATGCTACCCAAATCATACCTACCAACTTAAATCTATTCCTAGCCCTACACCTATGCCTGACCCTAAAAATAACCCTATACCCTAAAAGCTAACCTCAAACTTTAATACCTAACTCTAATTGTAACCCAAACCCTACCCCTACCCTTACCCATACCCATAATCCCTAATCTTAACCCTACCCCTAACCCTACCCATAACCTAACCCTAACGTTTACCCTAAATCCTAACCCTAACACTTACCCTAAACCCTAACCCCTAACTCTAACCCTAACCCTAGCAAACGAACCACTTGCAATTGTCATGAAACATCAGCTTCCTCAGCCCCCAAATGGGAATAATAATGATGTTAAAATGAAAATAGTGACAATAAAGAGCACCTGAGTAGGAGGGGTCCACGCTTAGGTTTTAGAGTGAGACCAGGTATTTCAATCCAGGGTCTATACTTACAAGTTATGTGACCTCGGTGAAGTTACTTAAATTCTTTGAGCTTCGATTTCCTTATGTGACACCGAAGAAAACCAATAGTTCTTCCCTCAGAATATTTTTGCAAGGATTAAAATAATGAATAAATGTATGTAAGTGAACCCTGGGCATAGTGATTAGAAGGTTATAAGGATTCAGTCAAAGTCAGCCAGTGTGATGACCCACACCGACTAACTCACATTGTCATCACTCTTGAAACTTAAAGCAATAACATGTATAGGAAGGTGTTTTGTCAACTGTAAAGTTTACTCCGTCGCGTTACGTATCATTAGCGGTGGTAATAGCTGTGGTTGTGGCGTGCTCACTATTAATACCTCTCATTGCAGTTATGCTCTAAGAAAGACCAAATGAGTCAGCTACTCCTTACCCTGGAGCATGGAGATGCCAACCAAGCACCTCTGGATATCAGGAGCAAAAATTGTACCACGCGAGATAAGAGCCAATTCACCTGGAGTGGCCACTACAGGTGAAAGGAATGTTGCAGAAGGAAACATTGGATCGAATCCATAACAAGGTTGATCTTCTCCCCCGGCCAGTACTGGCACCACCCAGCGTTCATACCCAAACCGAGGATTCATTCCACTCATTTCAGCAGGAGAAGTGTGCCAAAGGACAACCTGGCCACGGAGAAGAGAACAATCCAGAGTGGTGGTGTCTGTGTGGGGTACCACAGTAGCTCCCAGTCCACAGATGTCACCCCTGGAGCTTCAGCCCTATGCCCAGCTCCCCCAGAGTGGATTGAAATACCTTGCAAGGAAATAAAACAGGCTTTTCCAGAATTCCTTTCCAGAATGTGTATGGCAAATTGCCACACGTGTGCTAACTCCCTTTTCTCACCCCCGTGGCAGACAGACCTCACTAACTTATGGCCCCACTCTTTCTGCTGAGCCCAGGCCGAACTTCGGAATCCCTCCCAGCAGAGCACACGAGACGCATGGTGCTGAAAGACTGGGCTTTTCGTACAGAGTCAAATCTAATGGCAATCCCATTTTATGATATCAGCACGCTAGCCATTCAACATTTCTGAGGCTGGTGGCGATCGCAGACCCTGCTGGCTGTCTACCTGACAGCTATTCCCCTACTCTTCCTCTTTCTTGGCAGATCTGTGTGGCATTATGGGGGCTGAAAAAGTGTCAGGTACTCAGTTTTCCAGGCTGCTGTGTGGTGAGGACGTAGGTCTTTGTCCTAATCCTGGCCAATGGGGCAGAAGTGGATGCCACAGTTCCCTCCATGACAAAATAGAGGAGCAGAGAGAAACACTCTTTATGCTTGAGTTTTGCTTGTGTGACGATGTAATGCCACTGGCTGCTGACATGGCCTTGGAACCACAAGGGGCCAAACCTAAAAATGAAAGGATGGTGGAGCAGAGAGACGCATGGCATTCTTTATGGCTACATTTACCACATTTGGGATCACTTACCTCTGGCTTTCTGTTGATGTGAGAAAAGAAGTCCTAGTTTAAGGCACTTTGACTTGGATATGCTATTACTGGAGCCAAGCATCCCGTACCTTAAATGGTAGAGCACCTGTCTCAGTACAGACACTGAATATGCCAATTGCTTCACTTGCTCAGCTGCCCGCACCCTTCAGAATACGATTTAGGCTCCACCAATCATCTGCACCCATGCTGAGCCTAGAGTCAGAAGCAGCATAAAGAAATAGAGGTAGTGTAGAAACCAAGGTAGTGAAGGCAGCAGGAGCTATGTCCAGTGTCCACAGGTGGCAATGGCAGTGACTCGGGCTGTGGTGGCATCTGCGGTCCACTGATGTCCGACGTCAGGAGTACCTCAGGCGCAGCAGCAGTGCCATTATTTTGGAGTGGGCGGGGGAGGGAATGCCCAGCTGCATAGCTTCTGAGCCCGGCTCTTCCTCCTTCTAAGAGTTTTGGAGCTTCTCAGTATCTTTTCAATCAATTCCCATTTTGCTTACAATAGCAAAATTGGTTTCTGTTGCTTGCAACTAAAATACCAACTGATACAATAACCCATATCCCGTAGTAAGTTTGGATAATACTATCTAAAAGAAGTCCATTGTTAGCAAAATACCCACCCGCCATCTCTTTTGAGCCTATAAGCAGATACATCTCTACATCTTCACGTGTTAAAAAAAAAAAAAAAAAAAAAAAAAAACAAGAATGTGTTTCCTTTTATATATTTGGATTTCCATGGTGAGAGAGGTATAAAATTCCATTAATTGTTACAATAATCCTCCCCAAACACACATGAAATATTATGTTCTACTTCCTGGAAGGAGACAAGAGCTTAGCTCGACTCTCCTTTGTGGTTGCTCGGATTGTCCACAGTGACCCAGTTACCATAGTGAGAGCTTCCTTTTCAAAGCACAGTGGAGAGACAGCCAGCTCAGAACGTGTTCTGACAGTCCTATGATTCTTTCCTGCTCCCATAGACACCGATATCACTGTAAGCTCTATGCATTGTTGCCTGCTTCCTTTATACAAACCTTATGCTACATAAGTTCCTCAGCCCTTGGTGTGGAGCCAGATGAGATTTCTGGAAGCAGTTATTTTTTTCCTGGTCCTATTTTGAGTTCTTTGATAGGTGAGGCTCTGAGTGAATCCTAAAGGCACAGGCAGGATGATGTGAGAGCCAAGAGCAAACCCAAGCTTCCTCTTCTTCAGACTCTTAAATTACTTGGACCTCGGTGGTAGACCAGATGCCTGGTGCTGGCCCTTTCGGTCAAGATAGTAGTTGCTAGACAGAAACTACTACTACAGACTTACTTGCTACAAATCCTAATTTCCTGCTACTCTCCTCATCTCTGCCTTCTTTTCTTCTTCAGTTAATCAATGATAATAGTAGCCACTTTTTTATTAAGCACTTACTATTAGCCTTACTATAGTCTAGATGCTTTCCATACATCATTTAGTTTAATCCTCTGATCTCTGGAAGATATTTTTTCAAAGATTTGTTTATCATTTTTGAGAGAGAGAGTGCACTCATGCACCGACAGAGGGAGGGGATGGGGTTGTGGGAGAGAGAGAGAGAGAATCCCAAGCAGACTCCCCTTTGAGCCTGGAGCCTGACATGGGGCTTGATCTCATGACCCTGAGATCATGACTTGAGCCAAAATCAAGAGCCAGACACTTAACTAGCTGAGCCACCCAGGCGTCCCTCTGCAAGGTATTTTTAATCCCCATTTTACAGACCGAAAAACTGAGATGCAGGGAGGTTAAGAAAAACACCAGTTCACTTCCAGAGGTTGACATTATTATCTTTTCATTTGTTCACATTTTATCTCCCAAATTCCTTGAAGACAGGCATTAAATAATATTGATCCTTCTAGAACCCATAATGATAGAAGTAATGCACTTTGGTCTTTTAATATAATATATCCTAGTATAGGGGCACGAGAAGGAGGAGGGAATTAGCCAATGGCTCACTGAGAAATGTTAAAAAAAAAAACAAAAAACAAAAAACCTGGCCTTCTAGGGACAAATACCTGATTTTTATTGTTTGCCTATTTCTATTGTGCAGACACTGATGGCCAATTTTAAGCTGTTAGGGAGAAGGCACAGGAAGAGTCATGCACAGCTGGCTCTCAAGAGATGGTCGAGGCTGGCTCCAGCACCTCCCTGGCTCCTGCAGCATGCACAAGGTGTCAAACCCCATGCCTCCTTGGACTGTTTGGGTGGCATTTAGACTCTGTAATCTACTAATAACTTCTCAAAAGCATGGTGCCTTAGAAAGGTTTGGGGCTGGTGGATAATTTACCCAAATTGTGCTCTGACATAGAGGCTCATCCTGGGTATGGCTGTGCCCACTTAACATAGGACACAGGAGCCTCATGGCAGTCCCAAAGACACACCCACTTCACATGGAGTTATGTTCAGACAGAGGGAAGCTGGGTGACCCATGGTAACCCTTCTTTATAAAAGCAAACAATTAAAGCAAAATCTTTTTGCTGGGACTTAGAGTAACGAGGTGAAGAATTTCTTCTAAGAATGATTAACCCCAAAGACATGCAAAAAATGTCTAACCAAACACAAAGTTTAATGATAATGATATTCTTCTCATCAGCCAGCAGGTCTTTTCATCATTACCTATGTCTGAGACACTCTTATTTAAACAAAAACCAAAAACCTCTTGTTTAAGCCCTGATCCAACTTACCGCCAGGAGGAACATGTTTTAAAATGCTTACAATAAGAGATGATAGATTGTGTGTTTGTGAAACAATTATATAGAGAGCAATAAAGAAACATGTAGATGTGTTGTTAAAAGAGAAACAGGTTTCTAATTTTTAGTAAGTCTCAAAAGAGCTCTACATCTTTTATCTTAAGTTAGTAAAATTGAAAGCAATACTTGACAGCTCAGTAATAGGAATGACATCACAGGTATGTGTGCTTGGACTGGGGGATTCATTCTTTCGATAAACTTGTATTGAATGTGTCCTAGGTGCCAGACACTCTGCAAGGATCTGGGGACATAAAAAAAAAAAAGAAAACACACAGGCCACTGACCCCAGAATGAAGTGGTCGAAGAATGCTCTCCAGGGGTTGGCAAAGTATAGCCTGGAGCCAAAACCAGCCCATGGCCTGGGGGTTACTGGAGGACAGTCACATCCATTTATTGACATGCTGTCTATGGCTTCTTCTATCACAATGGAGTTGAGTTGTAGGACAGAGACTATATGTCCACAAAGCCTATCTGGCTCTTTACAGAAAAATGGTCAACGTCTGGTCTAGGAAGAGATACTACAGGCCTAGACTAATACATTGACAAGAGAAACAAAGATGAGGACACAGAATCTGGTGAACTTTAGAAGGTGGCATCCAGAGAGCAGAATGGGGGCCGGAGAAAGAGAGACAGACCACCTCACCCACGGAGCCTGGATAGAGGGACCTTTGCTTCCAAGAGATCTCATTCCCACCTTGTAGCCCTGAGTACACATGCCCAACATTTCCTGATGCCCAATAGGGCAAACTTCTTAGGTTTCTCAAGGATACTCCTATATTAATGGGAATAACCTTTTTTTCTAGAAAGCCTGAGATAATATGCTAAAAACGGACACTTCTTTTTTGAGCTAATAGCTCATCGAAATATTGTTCATTACTTCATCTAATGCTACCTAGAAATCCAGAGGACTTAAATAAAGAATAGCCTCTTAAATAAAATATAGCGATATTGAATCTGGCAAGCTAAGATCTATAGAAGTGTTTTTCATAATCGTTATCATGACTATACTAATCCAAATAAAGCAGTATCAGGTAATTGAATCTTTAAGAGATAAACCTTTAACAAAGTAGTGGCTAGGTGACTTGACAATATATCTTCGCTTTATTTCTTTATCTTAATTAGAGATTCGTGATAGGTTCAAGGCAGATTAAGAAGCCTGCTATGGGGGCAGGATCACCTTGAGGAACTCTCAACCATCATCAGCCTCCCTCTTACCCCCATGGATCTGTGAGAATGCCTAAATCTTAAGGTCATGAATCGAGCCACATTAAGTCCATCAGTGCAAAATCACCATATTAGTGACTATTCAACTCAACAAACATTACCTGGGGCCCTACTGGATATAAGGCATGGCTGTACCCTGCTCTGGGGCTGCAGAAAAAACAGGAAACCCAGGTGTTTACCCTGAATGAGCTGTGAATCCCACTGGAAAGGACAGAGGGTCAGTGCGGGTCCAAATAAGGCAAATGTGATGTATTCTTAGTAGAGGTAGGACAATCTTGCCAGAGGCGACTACAGCTCGGTCTTCCCATCACACCTCCCTCATTCTCCTGCCGACGGCACCACCTGCTTCCTGCCCCTGCCCTACTGTGTCATGTCAGTGGAGGCTGCCAAACACAGATCAGCACGGCCCTGTCCAGCCCAACCCAAGTGCCTCCTGCTCCTGGCCACAATGAGGGGTCCAGGGTCCTTCCTGGGACTTGCCCAGGTGTTGCTGGGTGGATAATGCCCTTGCTTCCTGGGTGCAAAGTTGTAGGTACAGACAGAACACAGCCACCATGTGCTCTTCCCGTGGGTGGAGTTTGGGGCACTGACATTGACGATGCTCAGAGGGAAGCCAGGAGCGGTGCTAGGACCTCAATCAAATCTCTGCTTCCCGGCCTCCCCGCCTTTCCCACAGTTTGCCTCTGAAACCAGCAAACCGCCCAGGTGTGTGTAAGTTAGTCTGAGTTATGTTTCTAGGCCTTGCAAAAATAATTCTGACTAATAAAAATGTGACCAAGAAAGCAGAGGAGAGGGAGTGGTTGCTTCTAGCCGGATACCAGGGGCGAGAACCTCCAGCTGAGACCTGGAGACTAAGATTTCTACAGGCAAAGGCAAGAGAACAGCACAACAGGCAGCAGGTAAAGCACGTGCAAAAAATACAGCGGGGGTGGGGGTGGGGGTGGGGGGTGGACTGCAGAGAAGATGAGAAGAAAGAGAAACAACTCAAAGGCAGAGTGAGGCCAGGATATTTATGATGAGCTTTGGGTTTTTATGGGGTTTTTTTGTTTTGTTTTGTTTTTTGTTTTGTTTTTGTTGGTTTTTGCGTGTGTAATTGAGCTTCGAATGCTCAAATGTGAGGAGTTCCTAAAATCCAGGGTAAGGAGTGTCACCCTTTTAGCCTGTCCTTAAGTAGAAATTACTCTCGGGCAAGTGGCAATCAGTAGGCCAGCATTTGAGAGTGAAATGCCACGTTTGGCTGGTTTTCCCCTCATTACAGACCTCTCATTTCTTGGTCCCTCTGTAATCAGGGCTTGCTTATCTGTGCCTGATTACCAGTGTCAATGACAAGCTGTTTGGGAGAAATAAGCCATTTAACATGCACTCTACTCCGAAATATGGCATGTTGTTTGGGTTTTAATTTGCCTGTGGCTGCCGCTAAAGATTAAAAAAAAATACAGCATGGGTCTGGCCCTTGGAATACAGAAGCGAAATCTTGCAAAGTACAGTTGTGTGTGCTGCTCACAAATGAATGTAGCCCTTCACTAAGTGTGAAGACTCCTCAGGCTTCTCACAGGAGGTGGCTGTCTTTGTTGAAGCAGGGCTCAAGTAAAAGGTAGTGCACAGTTCTCGAGGGTGGATTCCAAGTCTCAGAGTCCTAAAAACAGTCCTACAAAAAGTCCTCAGAGTCCTTGTTACTGTAACAACAACAACAACAAAAAAAAAGAAAGAAAAGAAAATAGGGAGCAAACACAGGACCTCTTTGTACTATTTTTGTGACCTCCTGAGAGACTGTAATCATTTCAAAATAAGCATTTTTTAAATGGAGCAGGGTCTGTGGTTAAATACATTGGGGGAAATGCCAAGCATTGTATCCTTCTGTTTTAAAAAAAAACACATGGTTTTCCAAAGGTTCTGAGAAGTCCTGCAAAATAACAGGATTCATGTGGGGGCTGGGGGTGACATATGACCTAATTTCACATATAATAGAGACTCATGACATGGATAGTCTGTTTTCTTAAGGAGGTCCAGACCAGAAACAAAGTTTGGAGAGGCCATGGGTTGACACTAGAATTCACAAGGGCTCTGAGCCACCTCTGCTGAGAAGTAGGTTTTGAGCCAGCCTGTCCTGCCAGGCAGAGACCATCCACAGACTCACACACCCATCCTCTTACTCGTGACCGACACGCCGTCTGGGAGGCCTGGAAGCCCTGTGGCCTGCTGTAGACTGCAGGGACAGGAGTGGGAGTGAACATGACACATGTGTAGGACAGGGAGGAGGCCACAGAGGGCAACGCTCTGGAAAAGTAATGGGAGCACAGATAGGACTGGCAAATAACGATGTGCTTAGATCGTGAGGTGTCGTAGGGGGATGAGATAGTGCTTGGCTTTCAGAAGCCGAACATCTCATTGATTGGGTGTCTGAGGATGGACGCAATCAACTATATTACAAAGGGGGATCTGAGTGCCTTACTGGATCCATAATATGCCATGAGGATTCAAAAAGTCATAATCCGGTGGGGGCAGAGCTCTCTTGAAAGGCACCTTGGCAAAAATTGCTCAAAGGATATTGAAGAATGAATAGACTCTCAAGTGATGCCCATTATTCTATCAGTTAAGAGCGCTGCCAAATTGCAAGGAATAGAAAATCCAACTGACAGCAGCTGGGGGGTTAAAGATGTTTCATTATCTTATGTGGAGTACGGATGAATCTCATTGGATGAATCTCAAAAACACGCTAAGAGGGGAAAAAAAAAAAACCCACACCTCAAAGGCCACATTCTATATTATTCCATTTATGTGACATTCTAGAAAAGGCAAAATTATAGCAACAGAAAACAGAGCCGTCATTGCCAGGGGCTGGAATCGGGCTAAGAAGTTGATGACAAAGAGGCACAAGGGAACTTTCTGGGGGTGACGGAAATGTTCCAGATCTTGACAGTAAGGTGGTCACGCTACTGTCTATGTCTATCAAGACTCGTAGAACTGCACACTTAGAGTGGGTCAAATTTTGTGTGTAAACCTCATTTTAATTATAACCGAATCTATATTCTTTGCAGAAAACTTGGAAAACACGAAACACCCAAAGAAAAACATCAGGGTTACCCACAGTTTTGAGGAGTATCCTCTCAGTATTTGTTGTAAGAATTGGGATTGCACTGTCAGCATTTTATAGTCTTTTTCTAGAAACTGTAACTTTTGATACCTTAGCAGTATTTCATCATACATAGGCACCAGAAGTTCCTCAATAGTTTGCATTTTGGGGACATTTGTAGGTTGCATTAATTTTTTTTTTAAGAGGCTCCATGCCTGCCCAGCATGGGGCAGGGCCTGAACTCATGACCCTGAGATCAAGACTCAAGATCCACAGTCAGATCCCTAACAGATTGAACCACCCAGGTGCCTGTCATTCTTTTCTGATCGTAACTAACCCTCTGCTGCATCATTACCCTTATATAGACCCATAATATTCCCGTTGGCATATCTGGTGAAAAGTTATGAACAGTTTTAGCGTTTTTTTTTTAAGACTTTATTTATTTTGAGAGAGAGAGAGAGCACAGCATGGAGAGGGAGAGAGAACCTGAAGCAGATTCCACACTGAGCGTGAAGCCCGACGCTGGGCTCCGTCTCACACCCGGGAGGTCATGACCTGAGCTGAAACCAAGAGCCGGACGCTTGACGACTGAGCCACTCGGGTGCCCCGATTTTTAGCACTCTTGACACGCACTTAGCGGCGTATTCTTTTGATTATCCTCAAGGATGTCGGGTAGATTTTATTTTTTAAGTAACTGAAACTCACATGGAGCTATGTCTCAGGAATGTGGAGACAGGCAAGCTGTGGAATGTTCTGTGAGTATTATGACCAAATTCTTGGAGAGTTCCATAAACTGCTTTAAAAGCACTTCCAGAAGGAGGGGGCTCGGTGGGGGCTCCAGTCTTGCTGCGAATGATCAACAGCCTACGTGCGCAGCGTCACAAGACAACCTTCTGAAAGAACAGTTCTCACATAGATTGAGAAATTCCACGCGTCTGCCCCTTTGCTACTAGACCAGGGCTACAGCTTCATTCTTACATCTGGGTATGTGTGTCCCTATATATTGTATAAGGCTGAGTTTTCATATGCATATAGGGACGCTTTACATTACTACGATGACTTGGCATGGTGGGGAAGGAGGTGCGGGGTTTTCTGGATTCGCTACCACACTGTCATTACCGCTCGGCGCTAGGACACGCAACCCATGCCCGCAGGTACTGCTCATGTTGGCCGAGAATCGTTGGGCCTCCCAGGCTTTGTGCCCTCGCTGAGTGGGATGAGTCACCTGGGAGTTTTACACTGAGTGTCAGCCCTCAGGTGAGCTGTTTCAGTGCAGGGCTGTCTCCTCCCAGATGCGTGGACGAGTTTGTAAGGGCGGTAGTCACACTGGATGAGGGGCTCGCCCTACCTACCATGGAGATGGGCCTCATCCCTATGACACCTGCAAAGACTCTGTTTCCAAATAAGTTCACACTCATGGGTATGTGGATTAGGACTCTAGCCTTTTGTGGGGGAGGGGGGATACAATTGAACCCACAATAGCTGGGTTTTCTTTGTCCTGGTTAAGCCAACTTTTCACAATTTCTGTGAAGATGTTATAATAAATGTGCATCAGGTGTCAACCTCCTGACTGAGTATGTCTGAGTGATTATATAATCGTTAGTTCTCAACTGGCAGCAATTCTTTCCCTCGAGGGCAGTTCGCCATACCCGGAGACGTTTTTGGTTGTCATGACTGGGGGTCATCTAGAAGGTGGAGGTCGGGATGCTGCCAAACATCCTACGGAGCACAGGACAGCCCCCAACAACCACGCATGGAGGCCAGAACGTCAACAGGGCCAAAGCCGAGAAGCCCTGATCTAAAACAATCCTCCTCCATGGGTCAGGACCTCAACATACCTTACAGGGACGCACGACTCGATCCGTGATGTCTCCCACTTAATACCGTTTTGGCTTTAACCCCAAGGCCGACAGCTGAGTCATTATCATGACGACGGACGGTTGCTCAAACACAGGTCAGGTTTTACTTTGGAAACGGGTAAGGAATCGATGTCACAGGAAGTGAGAAAGGTGTGTTTTAAATTGTGGAGACTCATCACTGATCAAGACCTGCCTCAAAGGAAAAGCAACGGTGCTGAGAGCAGACGCAAGAGAAAGGTGCGATACCAGGTCACATGGTTCTGGAAACGCCACTTCATTTGGAATGATGCCACGTTCTGTGAAGCTGGGGAAGGTGCCGGCCTGTCTGTCCGCCACAGTGTCCCCAGCACTCGCGATGGTTACTGGTCCATAGTGGGTGTTCGGTAAAGACGTGGGTGGTGACATGTACTGTCTCGGGGAGGAGTTTTGAGGAAAATCCTTACCTCAGGGGCCTCACCCTTTATTACTCAAAACACTTTGAAAAGGCTCCAACTCCATTTCCTGAATGTCCTAGAAATCACGGTAGTATGAATCACCCTGTGTGCACATTCGTAGAGTCGAAGTGTGTGTGTGTGTGTGTGTGTGTAAAAGCATAAAGCGTAGAACCTGTAGAGATGCCCCCCCACCATCCTACGGTGCTCGGCCTCCTGAAGCCCCGGAGTGGGGTGAGGGGCCACTAGCTACCAACTGAGGTCGCAGCCGTGGCGGGCACAGCGCCCAGAGGGACACTGGGCGCCGGGAAGAGCAACACGAGGGGACAGGCCCCGGGGCGCAGGGACGAGTGGAGGAGCCCCCTAAGCAAGAGGGTCAGTGGATCCTGCCGGGCCGGGTCCGGGGGCGAGGAGCCCTCTGCCGCCCGCCTCCTCCTCCATGCTCCTGGGCCCAGGAGGCTCCCCGCGGAGGGAGGGCCCTGCGAGAGACGAGGGGACCCCCAGGCCTTTGCCTTGGCTCCCAGTGTTCTGAGGCGGCCATGGGAATGGGTCTGCGGCAAGGTCCTTGCCCCTGCGGCTGCCACTAGGCCTTTAACCCCAAGCCAACGTTTTAATGGTGGGGTTTCCAGAAAGCGGGGCAGGACGTGCAGGAGACCGTGCTGGCCTGTCGAGCCCCGTGTCAGGGCCCCCTGTGCTCCCACCCAGCAGCCGGCGGCTCTCCGGTCACCCTGTCCCCATGGGCCATGGAGCGCCTTGCTCAGGCGGTTAACCCCAAGGCCCTGGGAGGGCAGGTGGCGTCCCCCTGGGGACGAGGCCCACGAGTGGCTGTTGGCAGGGCAACCTTCACTGGTGTCCCCTTCCAGGGTGGACAGCCTGAGCCCCCCCAGCCCCCCCCCCCCCCCTCCAGGGCCGGGAGTCCCAGCCCTCAGCCCTGGCCCACTACCCACCGGCCCCCAGGGAAATCCCAGTGCCCATGGCTTTCGGGCCCCTCTTAGCCTCGGTGGGGCTCCAGGGACACAGGAGCTGGGGCTGAGAGTTTTGCTACAAATAATAACAGTAAATGTGACTCTAACTATGTGCCCGTCGCTATTCTAAGTCCAGGTCACCCTCCCCATAACGCTATGCGCCGTACAGCTCCATTTTACAGGTGCTGAAACTGAGGCAGGGATCGCTAGTGCCCTGTGTGACGCCGCGGTGGTACGGACGATGACATACCTGCTGTGCACCTGCTTGCAAGGCTAACCCGTCCCTGAGGACACTGTCTCCAATTACCTCCTCACAGACCTTTAAACGTGATCAACCTCAGGACTTGCCATCCACATCTTACTAGTGGGGTCCTGGGCTCTGTAGGGCCTTGGTGGGGAGGACGCCTCTGCCCGCCCTTCCTACACCACCGCACCTGTGCTGCTTCTTCCCTCCCCCTCCCCCTCTTCTCTCTCCCTCGCCAGTACACGCCAGTTGTAAGAAAGAAAATACTTGAATGTCCCTTCTCACTCAGATACCGCTTGGTGCGGGCAGATCTTTCTTAAAGGAAGGCATTACCATAAATGATACCCTTCGTTTGCCAAAGTTGATAAAGTTGGAGCTACTCCATCGTTCTACAGTAATGGGAGCTTGGGGTAAACCCCCAGCAGTGCAATTGCTGGGTCGTAGGGCAGGTCTATTTTTAACTCTTTGAGGAACCTCCACACGGTTTTCCAGAGTGGCTGCACCAGTTCCCATTCCCACCAACAGTGCAGGAGGGTTCCCCTTTCTCCACATCCTCTCCAACATCTGTGGTTTCCTGTCTTGTTAAATTTAGCCATTCTCACTGGTGGGAGGTGGGATCTCACGGTGGTTTTGATTTATATTTTCCTGATGGCAGGTGACGCGGAGCATTTTCTCATGAGCTTGTTGGCCATGTGTACAGATGTGTCCACGACAGCCACACTGTGGAAGGAACGGGCCTCGGTGTCTCGGGGTCCGCGGACAGATGATGGATAAAGGAGATGTGGTCTATGTACACGGTGGGATAGGACTCAGCCATCCGAAGGGACGGATACCCACCATCTGCCTCGGTGGATGGGACTGGAGGGTCTGATGCTGTGAAGTCAATGGGAGAAGGACCAACATCACAAGGTCTCACTCATACGGGGAATATAAGAAGTAGTGAAAGGGATTAAGGGGGGAAGGAGGGGAACTGAGTGGGGAATATCAGGGAGGGAGACAAACCATGAGAGACTAACTCTGGGAAACGAACAGGGTTGTGGAAGGGGAGGCGGGCGGGGGGATGGGGGTAGCTGGGTGATGGGCACGAGGGGGGCACTGGGTGGGATGAGCACTGGGTGATAGGCTCTATGTTGGCAAGTCGAACTCCAATGAAAAAAACATGTATCTAATGATAATAATAAATACGTATCATGTATGTTTAAAATAATGGGAGCCTGGAAAGGGCAGCACGCCCAGGGGTCATGAGCGGTCCCGAGTCCGGAGCGGGGAGGTGACAGGAGCGTCCCCATCAGCCCGGCCGGTGCCGGCAGCTTCCGTTACCCTCGTCTTCCTGGGTCAGGAGGGTCCGTCACGTTGAAGGAGTGACTCGGGGCATTTGGCCCGGCGTGCACGGAACAGAAGAGGAAGAGGAGCATCGGCCCCTCGGGGCACCCTCGGTCCTAGATTCTAGGAGTCGGAGCAGCGTGTCCGCGAGCAGAACAGCAGGATCGAGCCACACGCGTAACGGCGCCGCCTGTTCGGGCTGCAAAGTCCAAGCACGATTCCCAAGGACGAGGAATTCTGTCGAGTCACGTGGCGGGACTGGCACGTCGAGGGGGCGCGTCCACGCGGCCTGGGAGGAGGCGCACGGGGCGTCTACACCGGCCGGACGGAGCGCGGGAGCACCTGCAGCACCGGGCACAGCGCGTGCGCACTCGGGCTGCGGCCCACCTGCCCACGGGAGGCCGGGTGGCGTGGACCAAGTCTGTGGCCCGCGGGGCCTGCAGCGAGCGCCCACGTCGCGGTCCCGGGGGGGAGGGAGGGCGCGGGGAGGCGGGCGGTGCCTCTGCGCAGGCGCGGACTCGGCAGGACTCGGTGAACCCGCGGGGTGGGGGGGCAGCTGCGCGGGAAGCTTCTCAGCAGCGCGGGGACCCGGCCACAGGGTGCGCGGGGCCCCATCACGTGCCTCCCGCGGGACGCACCTGCCCCCTCCCCCCAGCGGCCCCGTCACGTGCCTCCCGCGCGGCGCCCCTGCCCCCCCATCACGTGCCTCCCCTGCGGCGCACCTGCCCCCCCCCCAGCGGCCCCATCACGTGCCTCCCGCGCGGCGCACCTGCCCCCCCCCAGCGGCCCCATCACGTGCCTCCCGCGCGGCGCCCCTGCCCCCCCATCACGTGCCTCCCCTGCGGCGCACCTGCCCCCCCCCCCCCCAGCGGCCCCATCACGTGCCTCCCGCGCGGCGCACCTGCTCCCCAGTGGCCCCAGGGGCGCGGGCGCGGACTCGGACCCTGCGTGCACCCCCCTGCGCCCGGGTTCCCTGTTTGGGTGCTGCGTCCTGGGGCCAGCTTTGCCGCTGCCAGGGGCTCGTGTGCGTGGCCGCCCCCGGGGCCATCCGCTGCCCGAGCCTGCCTAGCCGGGGTGGCCCTCGCTCCCCGTCCCTGGGTGGGCCGCCCTGCCCTGCCCCAGCGCAGCCCGTCATCTGCCCTCGCGGCCCCTGCCGTACTCTGCGGCGCCCGCCGCGTCCCCAGCCCTGCCGGCCTGCCAACCCCCACCCTGCAGCCCCGGCCAAGGCTGTCTACACTGCAGCCTCCACGGCAGGTCATGCCGTCTACACCCGGTGTGCTGGCCCTCAACTCCACGCCTTGCTGGGTTCCCGGGCGGGCCACGCAGGCCACTTGCATCTGCCCCGGGGCCGAAGGGGACACATGGCCACTAACGTCTGCTAGTCCAGTCTGCTTGGCCCTGCTTGCAGTGACACGAGTGTCTGGCAGGGCGGCTCCTCTGAGTCTCAGGCTGGGGATGGCAGCGAAGCGGTAGGCCCTCCGCCCAGCGCACCTGCCCCACTGGGCCAAGGTCTGCGCTCACCTGCTCCTGCCTGTCCCTCCAGGCACAGGCCGGGCCCTGCGGCAGGGAACACTGTGCTCACGACAGGTGACAGGCTGACAGGTCCAAGCTAAGCCCAAGCTC
Source organism: Canis lupus dingo (assembly GCF_003254725.2). NCBI lineage: Eukaryota > Metazoa > Chordata > Mammalia > Carnivora > Canidae > Canis > Canis lupus. Next base: position 4,130,622 of record NC_064277.1, read on the forward strand.
TGCAGCCAGGCCTCCTGGGCCCCGATCCTACGTCCGCTATATACCTGTCACCGGAGCCGGCCCTTGGCTTCACTACTGTCTCCCTCGGGTGGTGGTTTGTGTGGCTTCTGTATCCAAAATAAGCACGAGAGCGGCACGACTCCACAGGCGAGGATGAGGACCCGGGGTGGACACTGCTAACCAGGCAGAGTAATACGGGTACAAACTCATCAACGTGATAATCTCCGCTCTACGAAGTCTTGAGGGAGGCTGAGTCCGCAGGACAGGGTCGTGCTGGCCGCGACAGCTCTCTGTGGCCAGACAACAGCAATAGTGCTGGTTCTTTGGGGCCGCCACCTTTCTGACCAGCCTGAAACCCACCCCTGGGGCTCCTCAATAGTGCATCACACCGTGGCGCTTCCGGCTCTGGGGACGGCAGGTGCCTGGAGAACAAATGCCATTAACACACCTCAGACGTACCCCCCCACGCCCCCCGTCGGATGCATATTGTATGTGAGATTTTCCGCAGAATAAGTTCAGGCTGTTAGCGGGCAGAGAGGCGGTGGTTCACTCTGGAACAGCCCTGCCAACCCTTGGGCCTTGGGCTCCCCATGGAAATCCTCGGTGTTTCCAGAATGCTTTTGCTCTTTGCTTTTCCTCCGGTGAATGCCTCCCTTGAAATACATCTGCTGAGTGATTATTGAAGCACAAGGGCTTCGTTTCTGTTTCCATAGACTGAGCTCTGAATTGCAGCTCTGCCTGCCTCTTAACCAGGGAGTCTTAGGCAGAAAGTAAGACGCTTCCAGGGAAGGGATTTCAGAAGACCTGAAAGAGGGAGGAGAAACACAAAAGGACCAGGGATGTGCTTTGCTCTTGACTGTGGCCACGGCCTGCAGGGTTGGAGAGCCTGGAGATGCCTCCTACCCCAGGAAATGCGGGATTTCAATGACAGTATCAAAATAGAGCTCAGGGCATGCAAGAATCCCACCCTGCCGCCACACCACTCCTCGATTTGTGTCTGTACTTTCATAATAGATTTTTATGTCATCACAGAGGAATGATCTAGAACTCAAGGTGGTCATAAAGCAGCTTTCCTGCAGTGACTGGAGGATCTGGTGTGGTGCGGAGCTTGTGGTGTAGGACATAGTCCTGGATTGAGAATCCGGCTTTACCCTCCCCAGTTGTGTGACCTTAATCAAGTTACGGAGCCTCTAGGAGCTTCCATTTCCCCATCAGCAAACCGAGGAAAATGATGTTATATTAGTCTTCTCAGCTGGGTGGTGAAACCAGAGAAGTCTACTATCTCCCAATTCCAATGGCTGAAGTCTGAGGTCAAGGGGTGAGCCTGGTTGTGTTCTAGTGTGAGCTCTTTTCTTGGCTTGCAGATGGCCACCTTCTCACTGTGTCCTCAGTGTGCACGTGTGCAGAGAGAGGGAGAAAATGCTTCCTCTTCTTATAACAACACTAATCTCGTCATGAGGGTCCCACTCTCATGACTTCATCGGTCCCTATTACCATAGTCCCCCCACTTACCAGGGCTTTCTTTGGCTTTCCCTGGTTTCACCTACCCACCATCAACCACAGCCCTGAAGCAGATAATCCTTCTTCGACTTCTCTTCCGAAGATCAGTAGTAGCATCACAACATCTGCGTCACTTCCCCTCACTACTCCTCCTCACACAGACATTTTGTCACCTCACATCACCACAAGAAGGGTGAGTGCAGTAAGATATTTTGAGAGAGAAACCACTTTCACATAACGTTTATTACAGTAAATTGTTATAATTGTTCTTCTTTTAAAGGTTTATTTATTTTAGGAAGAGAAAGCGCCAAAGTGAGCTCAAGCAGGGGGAGGTGCAGAGGGAGAGAGAGAGAGAATCCTCAAGCCAACTCCCTGCTGAGTGTGGAGCCTGATGAGGGGTTCGATCCCAAGACCCTGAGACCATGGCCTGAGCTGAAATCAAGAGGCAGATGCTCAACTGACTGAGCCACCCAGGAGCCCCAAATTGTTCCATTAGTTATTAGTTATTGTTGTTAGTTATTGTTGTTAATCTTATTAGTTTATTGTTGTTAATTAGTTTTTAGTTATTGTTATTATTAGTTATTGTTATTGTTGTTAATCTTTTATAAGTTCTTGTTGTTAATCTTTTATTAGTTATTGTTAATCTTTTATTAATTATTGTTGTTAATCTTTGACGTGCCTAATTTGTAAATTAAACTTTATCATTATATGTACATATAGAAAAAAACATAGTATATATAGGGTTTGGTACTATCTGCAGTTTCAGGGTCTTGGAACAGATCCCCTGCAGATAAGGGGGGCACTACTGCACCTCCCAAAGTCCCCATCTCCAAATACTATCACACTTGGGGTTAGGGCTTCAACGTATGCTGTGAAGGTTAAAGACAGTCCCTGGCCTATAGCAGGCATTCTTAGCTCTCGGGCCCCATCCACCAGTGAGTATTAAACATTAAAACTTGGCTCTATTGGAAACAACACGAGTATCCATCAGCAGAGGACTAGTTATATAAGCAAGTTAAACTAGCTGAACAAATGCAGTGGATACCACAGGTCTGTGAAGAGGAAACAGCTCTGCATGTGTACTGACATAGAGCAGTCTTCAGCACGTATCAAGTCAGCAAGCAAAGGTACAGAATGGCCCATGCGGTGCCAGACAAGGAGGCAGAAGGATGTGTATTTATATTTGCTTGGATTTAGATGGAAGGATAAATCAGTTTCCATCTTACATCCTGTGACAACTTCCAGAAACCAGGTGTGTAGGAGTGGGGAGACGTGTTGAACAGATCCCACCACGGGGTTGTGTGAGGGCTTCCTCACCCTGTGCAGAGTGGGTGAGGCCAGGGCTCTCTTTCCCACTTCTCCAGCAGTTACCTGCCTGCCACTGCCCCATAGGACCCCACAGGACGCAAGAGCTTCTGCCTCTGGTGACACCACAGAAGGAAGAGCTCCTGAAATAGCAGTCCCTGGAGTGAAGAAGCCATGGGGAACCCTGGCGTCAGGAGAAGCATCCTCTGTGGGTACCTCATAGATGGAGCTCCCAAAATGCATTTTGGGCTTCCCACCAGTTGGGCACTTCCATTTCCGTTGGAAATGCCTGAGAAGCCATTGAGAGGAGGGCTTCTCAAAAGCAAAGTGCATTCAAATCCTCTGGGGATCCTATTAAAATGCAGATTATGTGTCAGTAGGTCTGGGATGGGGCCTGAGACTCCGGCAGGCAGGCATGCTCCCAGGTGGTGCCCAGGCTGCAGGCCTGTCCTTCTCCACTTAGGGATGGGGGAAAGGAAGCCTTATGAGACGGAGTCTTCACCAGAGATTTCACATCCAGTCGCTGGCCTTTGCTGAGGGGGCACTTTTGCTACTGACTCAGCATGCCCTGAATAGTAATGGAACTCTTTTTAAAGGGAAGAAAACCTGCATTTATGGCCTCAAGAATGTGCCTTATTCTCTATTCTTTAGACTATAGACTTTTAGGCTATTCTAAAGTCTTGTTCCATAAAAATGTCTTTCAACTGCTAATTATTATTCCCAGGGAGAAATTCTTTTTAAAACTGGTAAAATGCAAAAAAAAAAAAAAAAAAAAAAAAAAAAAAACTGGTAAAATGCTTTTTATTATCATTGAAACAAAAGCACAAAATTAAAAAATCTCATAGAAGAATGATGTAGATTTCTATACACACACAGAAAACTCCCCAAGATATCTTAAGAGGTAAAGTCGATACAGAAAAATATAGTATGCCATTTATGTTTTTAAAAACTCAAACTTATCTATGTATGGCTAGGAATATACAGGAAAGCCTGTGTGTGTGTTTGTGTGTGTATATCATGAAGAAAAGACCTAGGACAAGGCATCCAAATTCCCAACAGTGATTACTTTTTGGGAGCAGAATGGGATTAACCAATGATTAAAAGAGACTTTGCCTTTATCTGTATAATTTTTAATGCTTTTTTTACAATGAGAATGTATTCACTAATTATTTATATAATCAAAATAAATAAAAATACTAAAAATGGCAAAAAAAATGTCTCATAGAACTTGTGTTCCCCCCATATAAATTTGCAGACCTCGTTCAAGAACACTCTACCTCCCCCCACCCTGACTTCACGGACTCAGCTCTCTTCTCTCCCTCCTCGTCACCCCATTATACAATGTGGTATAGGTGAAAGAACAGGGGCTCTGGAGCCAGACAAATGTGGCTTTCTTTCAAGGGAAATCAACTGACCACTTGCAGACTAGGTAAAGTTGGATAAGTTACTTAACCTCTCTGAGTTTAAACTCTTCACTGAGCAAATGAAGATGACAGCTCAAGTATCATTCCCTTTCTGACCATCCATCTTCCCTCATCCCACCCTAGTCTTGGTCAGGATCATCTATTATAAGTTCCCCTGAAAGTGTTTCTTCCGCTTAGAGCACTATCTCCAGTTATCATTCCACATACATTCATTGACCAAGGTCCTCTTCCTCCCCTGGACTATAAGCTCCTTGCAGTAGATTCTATGTAGCTCCTTGCTAACCACTGCATTTCCCACAGCTAGCATAGAGATGGGCACCTAGTGGAGGATCAATAGATAGATAGTTAATATGTGAACGAATAAATAACCTAATTTACCAGGTTATTAGGAAGGTAATTGTGGCAGATTAAAGATGGCTATAAATTTCTCGCCATTTTTCTCCTCCCCTTAAATCTGGACCAGCCCCATTATTCACATCAGCCAGTGTGATGAAGTGAATATAACACTGTAATTTCTGAGCTTGGACCTCAATAGATTTGCAGTTTCCACTTTTGTATACTTGGAATTCTTCCTGGAACCCAGCACACCTACTATGAGCAGCGCACACATGTGAAGAATCCACATGGACGTGAGCTGAGGACCCAGGGGCTACAATTCTGGCTGAGTTCCCAACCAGTAACCACTGTCAATCTTATCCAGGTGAGTGAGCCACCCTGGACCTCCAGCACTAGGGGAGCCTCCAGATGTCTTCAGTCACAGCCAGCAACACATACCGTAGGAGATCCACTCTCTGGGCCCAGCCAACCCACAAAATAATGATAGATAATAAATAAGATTGTTCTAAGTCATTAAGTCACACAGCAACAGATAACTAGAACAGATGTAAAGACCTTGGCTCAGAGTGGAATATCCATCAATTAATACCAGTCTTCTTTCTTCTCCAGCTACATATTTCAATCTGAAAATCTTCCTCCCTGGTCTCACTTTGGGCCATCTCTTCTCCCCACAGTTCTCCTACCTGGCACCTTCACTTAAGTCTTTTCTATTGCTCATGACCCAGTCGCAATCCCACCACTGACACCATGAAGCTTTCTCACTGTCTCTCTGTGAGGACAGCTGGCTTTCTTTGGAGGAGCCACCCTGACATTGGTCAAGGCCCATGACCCCAAAGAGTACTGCCTGCAGATCCCCTTACTTGTTAAATGTGACTGCTTTCAAGATATAGCCATTGTAAATTGTATGCACCTAACATGAGAACACCCAAATACATAAAATAGTTAATAACAAAACAGTAATATAGCAATAGTAAGGGACTTTAATACACACTTACATCATTGGTCAGACCGTCCAAACAGAAAATCAACAAGGGAACAGTGGCTTTGAATGATACACTGGACCAGATGGATTTAACAAATATATTCAGAACATTCTAACCTAAAACAGCAGAATACGCATTCTTTTAAAGTGCACATGGAACATTCTCCAGAATAGATAACAATAACATATTAGGCCCCAAACACATCCTGACAAATTCAAAAAGATGAAAGTTGTACCACGCATTATGAAACAAGAAATCAATCAAAAGAAAAAATCTGGAAAGAGCACAAATACATGGATATTAAGTAGCATGCTACTAAACAATGACTGGATCAACCAAGAAATCAAAGAAGAAATTAAAAATACATAAATACAAAAGAAAATGAAAACACAGTGGTCCGAATTCTTGGGGATGCAGCAAAATTGTTCTAAGAGGGAAGTTTATAGCAATACAAGCCTACCTCAAGAAGCAAGAAAAATCTCAAATAAACAATCTAACCATACACCTAAAGGAACTAGAAAGTGAACAAACAAAACTCCAAAATAGCAGAAGGAAAGACATAATAAATATTAGGACAGAAATAAATAACCTAGAAACTAACATAACAAAACAAAACAACAATAGAACAGATCAATGAACCCAGGAGCTGGTTCTTTGAAAAGATAAACAAAATTGATAAACCTTTAGTCAGACTCATCAAAAACAACAACAACAAAGAAAAACAAAAACTGAGAGAGAAAGATGACTCAAACAAAATCAGAAATGAAAGAGGAGAAATAACAACCAATACCACAGAAATACAAAGGATCGTTTATTAATATTATGAAAAATGATATACTAACAAATTGGACAACTTAGGAAAAATTGATAAATTTCTAGAAACTTATAACTTCTAACAAACAAAAGTCCAAGGCCAGATCACATCACAGGGGAATTCTATCAAACTTTTAAAGAAGAGTTAATAGCTATTTTTTTCAAACTATTCCAAAAACTAGTAGAAGAGGAAAGAGAACTTCCAAATTCATTCTATGAGGCTGGCATTACTCTGATACCAACACCAGATAAAGACACCAGAAACAAAGAGAACTACAGGCTAATATCTCTGAGAAACATAGATACAAAATCCTCAACAAAATATTGGCAAACTGAATCCAACAATACATTAAGAAAACCGTTCACCACGATCAAGGGAGATTGATTGCTGGAATGCAAGTGTGGTTCAGTATCTGCAAATCAATCAGCATGATACATCACATCAATAAGAAAAAGGAGAAGAACCATATGATCATTTCAACAGACACAGAAAAGGCATTTGACAAGGTACAGCATCCATTCGCGATAAAAACTCTCAACAAAGTGGGTTTAGAGGGAACATGCTTTAACATAATTAAGGCCATATATAAAAACCCACAGATAACATCACACTCAATGGGGAAAAGCTGAGCTCTTTTCCCTAAAGTCAGGAATAAGACAAGGATGTCTCTCTCATCATTTTTATTCAACATAGTACTGAAAGCCCTAGCAACAGCAATCAGACAAGAAAAGGGAATAAAAGGCCTCCAAATTAGTATGGAAGAAGTGAAACCTCCACTTTTTGCAAATGATGTGATACTATTTATAGGAAACCCTAAGGACTCCGCCAAAGAACTACTAAAACTGATAAATAAATTCAGTCAGGTTGCAAGGTACAAAATCAAGTCACAAAAATCTGTCGCATTTATATACACTAATAATGAAGCAGCAGAAATAGAAACTAAGAAACAATCCCATTTATAATTGCACCAAAAATAATAAAATACCTAAGGTGCCTGGGTGACTCAGTCAGTTATGTGTCTGCCTTCAGCTCATCTCCTGATCTCAGGGTCCTGAGATGGAGTTCCACATCTGGCTACCTGCTCAGCTGGGAGCCAGCTTCTCCCTCTCCCTCTGCTGATCCCTCTGCTTGTTCTCTCTCTCCCTCTCTTTCTAGTAAAATAAATAAAAATCTTTTTTTAAAAAAGATAACAAAATACCTAGGAATAAACTTAACCAAGGAGGTGAAAAACCTGTACTCTGAAAACTATAAAACGTTAGTGAAAGAAATGAAGATGACACAATGTGGACTATGGATTCCATGTCTATGGATTGGAAGAACAAATATTGTTAAAACGTCTCTACTACCCAAAGAAATCTGCACATTTAATGCAATCCCTATCAAAATACGAACAGCATTTTTCACAGGACAAGAACAAACAATCCTAAAATTTGTACGAAGTCACCAAAACTCCTTGTAGCCAAAGCGATCTTAAAAAAGAAAAACAAAACTAGAGGAATCACAATCTCAGATTTCAAATTATATTACAAAGCTATTGTAATCAAAACAGTGTGATACTGGCCCAAAAATAGACACATGATCAATGAAACAGAATAGAAAGCCCAGAAGTAAATCTACAATTATATATTCAATTAATCTTTGGTAATGCAGGAAAGAATATACATTGGGGAAAAACAATCTCTTCAACAAATGGTGTTGAGAAAACTGGACAGTAACATGGAAAAGAATCAAACTAGACCACTCTCTTAAACCATCCGCAAAAATATACTCAAGATGGATTAAGGACTGAAAGTCTCACAAGACCTGAAACCATGATATCCTAGAAGAAAGCTCAGGCAGTAATGTCTCTGACATTGGTCATAACAGCATCTTTCTAGATATGTCTTCTGATGTAAGGGAAACAAAAACAAAAATAAACTATTGGGACTATATCAAAATAAAAAGCTTCTGCACAGCAAAAGAAACAATAAAACTAAAAAGCAACCTATGGAATATTTGCAAATGACATATCCAATAAAGGATTGGTGTCCAAAATATATATAGAACCTATAAAACTCAACACCCAAAAACCAAATAATCCAATTAAGAAATAGGTGTAAAGGAGCACCTGGGTAGCTCTGTCGGTTAAGTGTCCAAGGCTTGATTTCGGCTCAAATCATGATCAAGCTCCACATCTGACTCTGCGCTCAGCATAGAGTCTGCTTGTTCCTCTCCCTCTGCTCCCCCCAACTTGTACTCTCTCTCTCTCTCTCTCTCTACAATAAATAAAATCCTTTTTTTAAAAAACGGGCAGAAGACATAAATAGGTAGTTCTCCAAAGAAGAATTATAGATGGTCAACAGACACATAAAAAGATGCTCAACATTGCTCATCATCGGGGAAATGCAAATCCAAACCATAATGAGATATCACCTCACACCTGTCAAAATGGCTAAAATTAACAGGACAAGAAATAGCCATTGTTGGCAAGGATGTGGAGAAAAAGGAACCCCCATGCACTGTTGGTGGGAATGAAAACTGGTTACAGCCACTGTGGAAGGCAATATGGAGGTTCCTCAAAAAATTAAAAACGGAACTACCCTATGATTCAATAATTGTGCTACTGCGTATTTACCCAAAGAATATGAAAATTAATTTGAAAGGCTACATGCACCCTTATGCTTATTGCAGCATTGTTTATAATAGTCAAATTTTTTAAATTTTTTTTATTTATTTATGATAGTCACACAGAGATAGAGAGAGAGGCAGAGACATAGGCAGAGGGAGAAGTAGGCTCCATGCACCGGGAGCCCGACATGGGACTCGATCCCGGGTCTCCAGGATCGCGCCCTGGGCCAAAGGCAGGCGCTAAACCGCTGCGCCACCCAGGGATCCCCCTATAATAGTCAAATTATGGAAGCAACCCACGTGTCCACCAATAGATGAACGGATAAAGAAGAGGTGTGTGTGTATACACAACACACACACACACAGAGAAATATAGGAATATTATTCAGCCATAAAAAAACAATGAAATCTTTCCTTTGCAATAACATGGATGGATCTAGAGGGTATGATGTTAAGCAACATAAGTCAGTCAGAGAAAGACAAATACCACGTGATTTCACTCATATGGGGAATTTAAGAAATAAATGAACAAAGAAAGAGAGACAACCAAAAAACAGACTCTTAACACTAGACAAGAAAACAGATGGTTACCAGAGGGGCTGTGGGGGGATGGGAGAAATAGACGGTGGGGAGTAAAAGGACACCTCTCATGATGAGCCCTGAGTAACATTTAAATCGTTGAATCTCGAGCGGTGGTTCGAGCGGCCGAAGCAAGATGGGTCAAAGTCAAAGTGGTGGTCATGGCCCTGGAGGTGGCAAGAAGGATGACAAGGACAAGAAAAAGAAATATGAACCTCCCGTACCAACTAGAGTGGGGAAAAAGAAGAAGAAAACAAAGGGACCAGATGCTGCAAGCAAGCTTCCACTGGTGACACCTCACACTCAATGCCGGTTAAAATTATTGAAGTTAGAGAGAATTAAAGACTATCTTCTCATGGAGGAAGAATTCATTAGAAATCAGGAACAAATGAAGCCTTTAGAAGAAAAGCAAGAGGAGGAAAGATCTACGGTGGATGATCTGAGGGGAACCCCAATGTCAGTAGGAACCTTGGAAGAGATCATTGATGACAATCATGCCATCGTGTCTACATCTGTGGGTTCAGAACACTATGTCAGCATTCTTTCCTTTGTAGACAAGGATCTGCTGGAACTAGGCTGCTCTGTCCTGCTCAACCACAAGGTGCATGCTGTCATAGGAGTGCTCATGGATGACACAGATCCCTTGGTCACAGTAATGAAGGTAGAGAAGACCCCCCAGGAAACCTACGCTGATATCAGGGCATTGGACAACCAAATCCAGGAAATTAAGGAATCCGTGGAGCTTCCTCTCACTCATCCTGAATATTATGAAGAGATGGGTATAAAGCCCCCAAAGGGTGTCATTCTCTATGGTCCACCTGGCACAGGTAAAACCTTATTAGCCAAAGCAGTAGCAAACCAAACCTCAGCCACTTTCTTGAGAGTGGTTGGCTCTGAACTTATTCAGAAGTACCTAGGCGATGGGCCCAAACTCATTCGGGAATTGTTCCGAGTTGTGGAAGAACATGCACCATCCATTGTGTTTATTGATGAAATCGATGCCATTGGAACAAAAAGATACGACTCAAATTCTGGTGGGGAGAGGGAAATTCAACGAACGATGTTGGAACTGTTGAACCAGTTGGATGGATTTGATTCAAGGGGTGATGTGAAGGTCATCATGGCCACAAACCGGATAGAAACCTTGGATCCAGCACTTATCAGACCAGGCCGCATTGACAGGAAGATTGAGTTCCCCCTGCCTGACGAAAAGACTAAGAAGCGCATCTTTCAGATCCACACAAGCAGGATGACGCTGGCTGATGCTGTGACCCTGGACGACTTGATCATGGCTAAGGATGACCTCTCTGGTGCTGACATCAAGGCCATCTGCACAGAGGCTGGTCTGATGGCCTTGAGAGAGCGTCGGATGAAAGTAACAAATGAAGACTTCAAGAAATCTAAAGAAAATGTTCTTTATAGAAAACAAGAGGGCACCCCCGAGGGACTGTATCTCTAGCGGACCAGAGTTGCCTTCAAGGAGATGGTTGGGCGTGTCCTGACCCCTCCAAGGGAGGAGGTGGGGGAAGCCCCCGGAGGAAACCATGTTCCAGTTGATCTTTCTTAGCAAAACCTCCCGTGTACCTTTTTGCACGTGATGTGTAGGACACTCCCTGGGCTGCCTTCCTCTGTGGGTCACGTGCAATGCTCTGTCCCCAATAAAGCATGCTCCCCCTCCAAAAAAAAAAAAAAATCATTGAATCTCTATATTATACATCTGAAACTAATATAACACTGCATGTCAACCACACTGGAGTTAAAATGTTTTTTAAGTGTGATTGTTTTGTCCCTGAGTGTACACGCATCCGTGAGGAAAACAATCAGCGCTCAACGTCTTTTGCTTCTAGCAGGTGCGCACAAGTGCTTTGCCTTTCCCTGGGCAGGCATCACCAGGAAAGGGTTACCTGGTGGCCTGAGGATGATCACACTGAACCAAGTGAGCGTGGTTTCCAATCAGAAACCTGAGGGCAGGAAGTCAATGACTAGTTTGCTTCCTGGACCTGCATCCCTCACACTTCCCGCATTTATGCCCCGCTAGGAAGGATCAAGGAACAGTGAAGTCCCTAGGAAGGATCAAGGAACATTGAAGTCACTGGGACGGATCAAGGAAACCTGAAGTCACTAGGAAGGATCAAGGACCACTGAAGTCACTGGAAAGGATCAAGGAACCCTGAAGTCACATATCAGAAACACACGAGGTCTGGATAAATCCACAAGAGCATTAAACTAGGGTAAGCAGGGTGGTCTGCGTGGTCCCACTGCTCTAGAACAGTAAGGAGGGTCATCCTCATGCCTGCCCTGTGTGGAGAGGACAAAGGTTAAAGTCAACTGGTCCTGAACGGGTAACGTATACTTTTATCAGAACTTTCCGGTTATTCTCTTTTGAACGTTGTGTACATTTGAAGTCACCGGATGTCTTTATGGAAGTTCATGCTGGACAGTGGCTGTGGTTGCTGAAGCCTCAAGGACTCCAGGACTGTCATCCTGTGAGGGCTTGTGACCTATGTGACCTACGTCCCACCTCCCAGGCTGCGCAGCACCGGGCTAGGGTGCTTGGGTGGGCTCCAACACACCCCCAGGCTTCTCTGGCAGTTCTCTGCACCTAAAACATGCACCTTGCTTTACCAAAGTAATCGGTCCCTCGCCATGTGCCCAACATGCCCGATATTGTAGACACAGAAAGGAAGAGACACCGTTTCTGTCGCTAAAGGAGCCTTAGTCTGGTGGGAAGAGACACGTGCCCCAAACAGTGTGAAACAGGAGCAATTTTCACCTAAGACTGCCAGGGCTGGGTGTCCAGGGGGTGCGCACAGGACCGGACGTGGAACCAGGGTCTCTCCTCTTTTAGGAGTAACCGAGTCCCCACTAGCCTTTTGTCCTGTCAAGCACCTGCGCCCCATCCCAGATACGACGAAGGCTGTGGCCGGGGCAGGGGTGGGGGGAGGCGAGAAGCCTCAGAGCCGGGACCACAGTGATGGCAGGGACCATCCTTCGTCTCATGTGTCCTCGCTCCATCTAAATAGGGCCCCTAACCGGCGCTGGTGAGAGGGGGAGCGCCGGGCTCCCCCGTGTGCGGTCAGCGGGGCTGCGCAGGCCACCGAGGCCCGAGGCCCGGCTGAGGGCTCAGCCCCCGACGGCAGCCTGAGCGCGACTCACCTGCGGGTGCGAACCTCCCTGTGTCCTGCCAAGAACAGAGAATCTCTGATTTTCTACCGTGGTTTGTCTTAGTTGCCTCTCAATCAATAAGTTGCCTTATTGATTCATTTACTTTTTGCCATTCTTTTATTGTGCTTTTTTTAAGGATTTTATTTATCCATAAGCAGAGACACAGGCAGAGGGAGAAGCAGGCTCCCTGCAGGGAGCCCCATATGGGACTCGATCCTGGGTCTCCAGGATCACGCCTTGGGCTGAAGGCAGATGCTCAACCACTGAGCCACCCGGGTGCCCCTTATTATACATTTTTATGGTAAATTGTCTCAGGCAGGAAATAAACAGAAAGACAGGGAGGGAGGGAGGGGAGCTGTGCCAGACACAGGGACGGACAGAGATTGATAGATAGATAGATGGATGGATGGGTGAGAGCTGCCAGCTGCCGCGCAGAGAAGAGGGTGAGGGACGAGCAGAAGCAAACAAGACAGAGACTCCCCATGACAACCTGTGACCTGGCATTCACCCCCAGCTCCGCCCCTCAGGAACTTTCCTGAGCACCGGGCTCCTGAAGGCAGCTAAGCCGCCCACGGCTGCATGCCAGGCCTCAGCCTTTCCATTCCCTGCCGGGCACGCAGCCCAAAGCTACACTCACGATGGAAGCAAACAAGGAACCAGCCAAGGTGTCCTGAGTGCTCATCGGGCGGAGCAGCTCCTGGGAGTCGGGCAAATCCTGGCTTTGGGACAGACCCACAGCAGCCCGACTGGTGGAGATGGAGAGCTGCTAAATGCATCACGGAAGCTGAAACCAAAAGCCGAAGGTCCGTTCTCCAGAATCACAGAACCTCACAGCTGCGTGGTGACCAGTTCCAGGGAGGTGGTGCGGTCTTGCCTGGGTCTCAATGCATGCTGCCATTTCATATTTCACTTATTTTGATCACACTCGTACACACATCCGAGCAGCTTTGTGATGATGTCCTGAACTGCCAAGGACATTGTACAAGAGTGAGGCCTGGTTTGAGGCCTTGAACTAATGTCTATTCTATGTTTAACAAATGCCTATTGGGTGAAGGAGCACCTGCAAAAACCAATAGTATAGACACCTCTGCATTCCAAAATCCTGAACAAATTAGACTTTTGACTCTATAAAGTCACAATAGAGTTGGTTTTAATATTTCAAAATCTAGGTTTTAATACTTCAGAACTTCCCATATTGGTGCTCTGGCCCCTCTCACACCCCAACTTTTCCTCTCGTGAGGGGTCTCCTGTCTCCACTCCTAAGTCTCCGTAGTTGTAACATTTGTTGTCAGGCTCTTGCTTAAAATTATTGACTTTCATGGACTCCATGATTTGAAGGTTTTTGTCTTGTATGACATATTTATTAAAAAGTAATTTCAAAAAAAAAAGAAGAAGTAATTTCTTTTACAAGATGTGGTAAGGCAAAGATGGCACCCCAATAAAAGAATTACTGGATCATACAGTATTTCTAATTTTAATTTTTTGAGGAACTTCCATACTGTTTTCCACAGTGGCAAATTCTTTCTCCAACCCTTGGATTCGTGAGTTGATTTGATCAATAGGATACAGTGAAAGTGAACATGATAAGACCTCAAAAAGCCTTGTAGCTTCACTTGTGATGTCCTGGAATATTGCTGTCCCTATAAGAAGCTCAGGCTGTTCTGCTGGAGAGCCCATGAACAGCCTCAGCTAACCAGCAGATATCTTCAACCAGCCTGAGTAGACCCTGGAGAGTGACCCCAGACAAGGCCCGTAGAAGGATGACCCAACTGAGTCCAGACCAAATGGCAAAATATTTGGCGAATATACAAATGTTGCTTGGGATGGTGTGTTATGCTGCAATGATAGATAAATAATCGATAGAGAAATTGTCACCAGAAGTGAGGTACCAGCTTCATAAAAATTGCAAGAATATGGCACATCTTTGCAACCAGGCAAGCTGAGTCTGGAAAAACAAGGAGGAAGCTGTCAGCAAAGTTCAGGGGGAATGGCAGCGACTGGAAAACCACTAAGGAGATTCTTATTTAAGGTCAGAAAACATGTGATGCATGTTATGTAGTGGGGGCACAATGGAGGACAGTGTCATACGCGGCAACTTGGAAAATAGAAAATGTGTTTAATAACCTTGCAGCTCTGGCTAGAACATCTCTACGTGGAAGGCAGAGGGTCAGTTGAATGCTTTTGCTGAACAGGAAAAGATACTGCAGAAAAGGGGTGAGCTAAGAGAAACCGTGGGTTTGTGAGCAGAATTCAGAGTGAAGGTCGAGGGCCCGGGACTCACAAGGTCGGAAAATGAAACTCAGCCGAACAAGAAGGCATTGACCCAGAGCAGTGTGACGTGGCCAAGTCGCAGGAGGCCTGCCTCAGAATGAATGTGCAGGTGTGCTCGGGAATGTCGGATTCATGGGAAGCCCACGAGTCTTTAAGGGAGCTGGACCAACCAGCCCCACCTGCTTAGACGAACAGCGGCTGGGACGGGTCCGATGCGAAACACCTCCAGATGCCTAAATTCCCATGGGCAGGAAGCAGACTGAGAAAGGGCCTGAGCTACTACAATGGCCCTTTTTCTGGAAAAGGAAGGACTTCTCAGTGACTTATATGAGTCCAAAGGGCCAAGCCAAGAGCTGTGGCCCTGAGAGCCACTCCCAAGGAGCAGAACTAGGCCCTCCCCACGGAACATGCTCGCCCCCCAGGCCCAGTTGGGCCTCAGAATTGCTGTGTGCGCCTGACTGCCATGTGCCCTGACCCCTCCCCTTCTAATATGAGGGCCCCATGTACCCCGTTATAGGTTGGCGATGAGCAGGCAAGTCGCTTTTTAGCTCATAAGTGTCCAGATAAAGAGAAACGGCACCTGAGCGCCTGCCTCGGAGCCTCACATATATCTGGACCTGCTCCAGAGCACGAGACAACAGGTTCTGAGCCCAGTGCCCTGTTGGGGAGCCTTCAAGGACTCTCAGGCTGAGCAAGTGTGGACATTGTAAATAATCGTGGCCAAGGGGCGTCTTTGGCTCAGAGAGTGATCCCAGGGTCTAGGATCAAGTCCCACATCGGGCTCCCTATAAGGAGCCTGCTTCTCCCTCTGCCTGTCTCTCTGCCTCTCTCTCTGTGACTCATGAATAAATAAATAAAATTTTTAAAAATAATAATAATTGTGGCTGAAGAGCCAAATGGGGTAGATTAAAAATAACCACAAAAATTTTTGCAGCTCCTTTCATCAAGAGGAGAGAGGGAGATTCACCCCCTGAATCTGCCTGCCCCAACACCTGCTTTATAAAGTTCATAGAAAGTGCTGGAAATGACATTGTACACCTTCTAGGAAAGCCCGGAAGAGATCTTGCACCTGGCACTCCTGTTCCCCTGGAAGCACCTGCTGCCACTGCCACGTAGGAAGCCCAGGCTCACCTGGCCATGTGTGGGGTGGCCCCCCCGGCCGTGGGGACCACCCACCAGACAGCCGCAGCTGCGGGAGTGCCCCCTGGCCAGGCCATCAGAACCTCCCAGCCCATCTCCCCCCAGACTGCTGAACCACACAGTTCGAATAAATGGTGGATTTTGAGCAAATAAGTTGTTGTGATTTAAAAATAGGTGTTACTTGAAGAAATAGTTATTATTTGAAGCTGCGAAATTATAGACTGCTCTGTTACACGACCGAAAATCATTAAGACACAAGAAAAGAACCCTTGTTGTCACCATGGTGACCGTTAAATGCCAAGGACCAGGATGCCGCTGGCAGGGGCATGTGGGATTTGAGGGCCATGCTAAGGGTGTCAGACTTTTGAGGCGGGCTAGAAGTTGCCATCCAAAACCATGTTTCTAGAACTTTGATGTCCTAAGCGAGACAATGTTCAGGCCACCTCACGGGGGTGGCAGGCCGGGGAAAGGCAAAGCCCATGAGGGACTCGGCCATTGGGAGCCCTTATTCATGAATCCAGAAGCAAGAAGCCTGAACACCCAGGGACAGAACCCAAGAGGGACTTAAAGCTGGGGTCAGCGTTGGCCAACGTGAATGGCCAGGTGGGAAGAGATGCCTTTTGGTAAATGTCAGGCCCTTCCAGCATCTTCCAGCATCTGTGGTGTGTTACTCAGTTTCACTGCGCCAGGGGGGCCCGGACCTGCATGTCCGACTTCCTTTGAGAAGCTCCACATGTGAAAAATGAAATAATTCAGAATTTAAGGTCAACTGTGGAATGTACTTTTTCTGCGTCTGGGGGTGGAAGAGACTCATTGAAAAACAAAACAAAACAACCTTCATCATATAAGGAAGAAGGGACAGGAAGCTCGGAGAGGGAGGATTTATCTGTTCCTATTAAGAAGGCAACTTTGTAAACAATCCTTGTGAGTTTTGGCTTCGCTCCGCAGCTCACAAAACATTAAGGACTGTCTCTTGAGCGAGACAAACAATTCCAGCACCCGGAACCTTCCAGACACTGGGTTGGGGTTGTTTACGGTTTTGTAGGGGGAGTATCGTGGTGATGTTTGCTGGGTAGTGGTGACCATGTTGAGGGGGGTGGGAAGAGAGGGAGAGAGAGAATGGCAAGGGAAAGTAGATGAAAGACATGGAGACTTTAAATGGGACTGTCCCAGAGTCTGGGAGATGGGGCTCCTGTGCCTCGCTCAGCCCCCCTTCCTCACCATACTGTGTTTTCCCTCTTCTTCCTCATACCTCTGTGTTTGTAATTACAAAAGTATCTAATACTGTGTATGTCAAAGAGGAGGAGGTGAGCATCCTCCTCCTACCCAGTTCCTTGAATGATGGTTCTCAGCTCTTAGTATGTGCAAGGACCACCTCGGTCAAAAACACAGGTTAAAAAGCACGTATTCCCGGGTCCCACCCCCAGAGGGTCTGATGTTTGGGATCTGGAGCAGGTCCGAGAGTCCTCACTTAGAGCAAGCCCCCAGCCCACCCCAGTGATTCTCTGCTAATGGCCAGTGAACTTGGCGTGAAGATGAGCTGTTTCGAGCCAACTAGTGCTGACTGCTTGATGTGCGCCTTGCACACTTACCTATGCACACAGCAGCTTGCAGAAGTGGACACGTAGTGCGTGATGCGGATCATACACAACACAGACGCTCAGACACGGGACCACACTGCATGTGGTCTGTACTTCTCCCTGCCAGCCCACACAGCCACCAGCCGGGGCCCCCATCTGTCATAAAACCAGTCTTTACTGGGCAACTGAAGAGAGGGTTTAGGACATGCTTGTAGGCTGCTTCCTGCAGCCCCACACTTGGTGCCCTCTCTACCTTGCAAAACCTGCCCACGCCGGCCCCGCCTCCCTGCCAGACACATGCTACCCCCTCCGGCTGGTCCTTGTCTATAGCTGGCGACAGATAAGGCTTTCTGGTGCCCTGCAGATGGCCTTTAACTTATTCCCCGGGGTCATGAATATTGTGCGGTGAGTCATACTCTGATGCGGTTCTCTGTGTCTTGCCCATCAAAATACCATGACTGGGTGTCTGATAGCACAAACTCCATTGCCACCATCCCCCGCCCCAGAGGACTATGGCAAGAGCAAAGGTCTTGGTGTCAAACAGGCTTGAGTTCAACTCAACACTCCCGTTCACCAGTTGTATGTTCTTAGGCCAGTCAGTTAAACCTCAGAACCTCAATTTTCTCACCCGTTAAATGGCTGTAACGACGCTTTACTCATAGTCACATCATAAGGGTTAAGTCAAATGACACAGGGAGAACTTTACCCACAGTAATCTTTCAGCAAATTCATTTGTTCAGCAAGTATTAGTTGCAGGCCCGTTTACCTCCCCCCCCCCCCCCCCCCCCCCCCGACGCATTGCTTAGCTGGGCTCTACTTTCCTCTGCCAGGGGTGGTGCTGGACGCGGCCCTGGAGCTGGCCTGGAGGCAGAGCGTGAGCAGAACTAATGGACACTCCCGCCCTGATGGAGCCCACGTTCCAGTGGTGGCTGTCACCGTCCTTGTTGTTATTTCAAGGCCACGTACCACATGAATTGATTGATGAATTAATTTTATCTTTGTGATGGAAGTAAATGATGAGTCAGATGACTGGGCAAGGTTTCCAGGCACCTTCTCTAGGCACCAGGGCTATAGAGATGTGTCTACACCTCATTGGGATCACATGCAATTCCGGTTTCCATGTGTGGCCTTTTGTTATTTTACTTCATTATATTTTACTTCGTTTCATTTCATTTCATCCCATTATTTTTATTTTATAGGTAGGCTTCACTTTGGGGCTTGAACGCACGACCCTGAGATAAAGACCTGAGCTGAGATTAAGAGTGGGACACTTAACCGATTCTGCCATCCAGGCGCCCCACATGTATGACCCTTTAGATACATGGCTCTATATAAACTGGTCCCACACCCAGCCAAGTGGCCAATTCCTTCAAGGGAAGGTAGACACTGCGTCTTTCTTGGTTCAGTACTGCGAGGGTGAGGGTGCTGCCAATGTTCCTGGGTCACCAAATTCCAGACCAGCCAGCTGAAGTCGCCACATGGTAGGCTGAAGTCCTGAAGCCAACTAGTGCGCGCTACAGGGATCTTTTCTGGGACTGCGTGTTTTGTTTTACTGCAAACATTTTAGACAGTTTAGTATGTATTCAAGAAGTTGTTGTGTGCAGAAAAAGTTCAAAAGAAAACCCAAGAGATACTCAGGACTCCAGAAAAAAAACGGGGAATGTTTTTGGGGTAGTGAAAGCCAGGAAAAATAATTTCTACAACTGTTTCGAATAAGACTCTGTGTTATTTCAATTGTTTTGTGTGTGTGAGTGACTGATTGTAATTCAGCCACAAGTGACAGAAAAACGGAGTCTGAACACAGCAAGCTTAGACGCTCTGCTATATGCAATGCAGCTAACCCCTTTTTGGAAAAAAAAGATATGTACAGTTTTTAGCAAAAGAAAATCTGTTCCTTCCCACTAAATAAATGTGGGATAAATATTTAAAGAATATTGGCTTAAGGGGAGGGGGATTACCTTTGTGGCTGCCCAGAAACCCTTATGCTGGGGTCCTGTCCTGGACTGAGGTTCCGTCTGGGTGTCATAAGGGTCCCATCAGATGGGATTAGGTCCGCACCCATTTATTAATTTAAAAAGGTTAACCAGGGGTGCCTGGGCGGCTCAATCAGTGCAGTGTCTGTCTTGGGCTCAGGTCATGATCTGGGGTCCTGGGATCCAGTCCTGCATTGGGCTCCCTGCTCCATGGGGAGCCTGCTTCTCCCTCTCTCCACTCCTGCTCTCTCTGTCTCTGTCTCTCTCATATAAATAAATAAAATTCAAAAGTTTAACCCAGTGTTTGCGTGCTTCTTCATTATTGAGCACATATGTGCTGGGAGGTCCTAGAAATGCAAAAATGAGCCCCCCCCCCCCAAGCTCAGAGACTAGGGGGGTGAGGGAGCACAGGGGCGGGTCCTGCAGGTCCCCCAAAGGCCGCCAGAAAGGCCAGAAGGGAGGCAGCGCCCCCGAGGCGTGAGCAGCCCTGGGGGATCAGCCCGCGGACACAGGCCAGGCTCCCCGACAGCTCCGGGGAGGTGCCCGAGGCCCGGGAGGGCGAGAGCGTGACCCGGGGCCCTGGGGCATCTGCGGGCCCCGCGCGACCCTGCGGCGCTAACGGAGCAGCTGAGACCCGGGCCTGGGGGCGCGGTCAGGGCGGGGGCAGGGAGGGCAGGAGCGCCCCAACACCGCCGCGGGCGGCCCAGGTCAGCGAGGGGCCCCGCCGGTGCTGCGCGGAAGGGGGAGCAGAGGGGCCCCAGGTGCCCCCGGACCGACGCGCATCACCCACCGCAGGTCCCCGCGGGCCCCGGCTTCGGTTCTGACGTCAGCCTTCGTGCCGACTCTGGGCAGAGCACGCACCCGGGAACCCCAGTCCTCCCCCAGGAACCCCGATCCTCCCTCAGGAACCCCGCTCCTCCCCCAGGAACCCCGATCCTCCCTCAGGAACCCCGATCCTCCTCCGGGAACCCCAGTCCTCCCCTAGGAACCCCGATCCTCCCCCGGGAACCCTGCTCCTCCCCCAGGAACCTCGATCCCACCCGGGAACCCCGATCCTCCCCTGGGAACCCTGATCCTCCCCCGGGAACCTCGCTCCTCCCCCAGGAACTCCGCTCCTCCCCCGGGAACCCTGATCCTCCCCCGGGAACCCCACTCCTCCCCCGGGAACCCCGCTCCCCCCCCGGGAACCCGGATCCTCCCCCGGGAACCCTGATCCTCCCCCGGGAACCCCACTCCTCCCCCGGGAACCCCGCTCCCCCCCCGGGAACCCGGATCCTCCCCCGGGAACCCCGATCCTCCCCCGGGAACCTCGCTCCTCCCCCAGGAACCCCGCTCCTCCCCCGGGAACCCTGATCCTCCCCCGGGAACCCCGCTCCTCCCCCGGGAACCCTGATCCTCCCCCGGGAACCCCGCTCCTCCCCCGGGAACCCTGATCCTCCCCCGGGAACCTCGCTCCTCCCCCAGGAACCCCGCTCCTCCCCCGGGAACCCTGATCCTCCCCGGGAACCTCGCTCCTCCCCCGGGAACCCCGCTCCTCCCCCGGGAACCCTGATCCTCCCCCGGGAACCCCGCTCCTCCCCCGGGAACCCTGATCCTCCCCCGGGAACCTCGCTCCTCCCCCAGGAACCCCGCTCCTCCCCCGGGAACCCTGATCCTCCCCCGGGAACCTCGCTCCTCCCCCAGGAACCCCGCTCCTCCCCCGGGAACCCTGATCCTCCCCCGGGAACCTCGCTCCTCCCCCAGGAACCCCGCTCCTCCCCCGGGAACCCTGATCCTCCCCCGGGAACCCCGCTCCTCCCCCGGGAACCCTGATCCTCCCCCGGGAACCTCGCTCCTCCCCCAGGAACCCCGCTCCTCCCCCGGGAACCCTGATCCTCCCCCGGGAACCTCGCTCCTCCCCCAGGAACCCCGCTCCTCCCCCGGGAACCCTGATCCTCCCCCGGGAACCTCGCTCCTCCCCCAGGAACCCCGCTCCTCCCCCGGGAACCCTGATCCTCCCCCGGGAACCTCGCTCCTCCCCCAGGAACCCCGCTCCTCCCCCGGGAACCCTGATCCTCCCCCGGGAACCCCGCTCCTCCCCCGGGAACCCTGATCCTCCCCCGGGAACCTCGCTCCTCCCCCAGGAACCCCGCTCCTCCCCCGGGAACCCTGATCCTCCCCCAGGAACCCCGCTCCTCCCCCGGGAACCCCACTCCTCCCCCGGGAACCCGGATCCTCCCCCGGGAACCTCGCTCCTCCTCCGGGAACCCCGCTCCCCCCCCCGGGAACCGGGATCCTCCCCCGGGAACCTCGCTCCTCCCCCGGGAACCCCACTCCTCCCCCGGGAACCCCGATCCTCCCCCGGGAACCTCGCTCCTCCCCCAGGAACCCCTGATCCTCCCCCGGGAACCCCGATCCTTCCCCAGGAACCCCGCTCCTCCCCCAGGAACCTCGCTCTTCCACTGGGAACACTGATCCCCCCCAGGACCCCGGTTCCCTCCCCCTCCCCCCGGAAGGCAGGTCGCTCGCCAGCACCCCTCCCCTCCCCCCCCCCCCCCCCCAGCCCTTCCCTCTTCCGCCAGGAATGCGTCCGGAGGGGCTGGCTCTCGGCCTGGGAGGCCTAATTCCCCTTGCCCTGGAGTAGCCCTTGATTGGGAGGAACTTTATAAACATCAAGAGACTATTTTTCTAAAACCAGTTTAATAAAAAAAAAAAAAGTATCCCAGGCACAATAAAAGCACATTGTGCTCCCGATGTTTGCTTTTAAGTGTTTTTCCCCTGGTGTTTTCACTGAAGGCTGTTGTTTCTCCCGCAGGCTCCCGGGCTCTCGGCCGCAAGCGGGGCGCCACTCACCCCTCCCTCACCTCGGGGCTCAGCCGGCCCTGCCCCTGGGCCTGGCCCGACCACATGCCCTCGGGCTCGGGGTCGCACGGTCCCCGAGGCGGTGCAGGCTGCATTTTTCCAGCGCCAGGCTGCATGCCCGAGTGCTGATGTCACAGCCCCGCAGCCGCCGGCTAAGCTTCCTGTTGCCCCCGCCCCCTCCCCCTCCTTCCCCTCCGCTCCCCTCCCCCCCCCCATGAATCATCTCCGTGGACTCCGAGCTCATTTCCCTGCTCCACCAACGTCGGGAGCTCCAGCAGGCGGGAGCCAAGCGCAATCAAAACACGAGTTGCCTTGTCCTTGTACAACTGGAACACATGTGCTCCGGGCGGGAGGAAAGCACAGCATCTGGCTTAATTTGGAGTTTTCTGGCCCAGCGCGCCTCTCCCGGGCCAGACAGTGGTGACGTCATGTGCAAGGCCCGGGCTGGCTGGGCCGGAGGCGGAGGCGGGCGGGGTCCCGCGCAAGGTGGCAGCTGGGCACCTGGGGGGGGGGGGGGTGTGCACGATCGGAGGGTCTTCACAAAAGTAAATCCCCAGCCTGTGCAACTGACAGGTGCACACGCGAGCTCTGGGGGTGTTAAGCCGTCCTCCCTTGCCACACTTCTGGGTCTGGACCGTAGCATCCGCACGGGCCCTGCCCTCGGGTCAAAGTGTGGGGGGCAAGGGCGCGATCTAACCGAGCATTCAGACTCCAGAGTCCGAGGCCTTGTAAACAGAGGCAGGACTAGAGCGGCTGCGCAGCTACCTGGGCGGTGCCCACCTGTGTGCCCACCTGCAGGCAATCACGGACCACACAGTCATTCAGCGCTTGCGGCCGGGCTGGGCTCGAAGAGCTTTACTTCATCTTCCTAACAACCCTATGAGGTGGATTGTCTTGCTGTCACCATATTACAGATAGGGAAACTGAGGAAGCTAGGTCACTTGACAAAGGTCACATGGGTAGCAAGAGCCAGAGCCTGTCCTGATGCTGAGGATTCGGACACCTGTGGGCATGTGCGTGCATGTGATAGGAGTATAATATTGTAAACAAGAATATGGGGTTTTAAAAATGCACGTACCTATTTCAGAAATGCCTATTTTCGTACAATAATATTTGGCGCAATGAGATTTGACATCCCCGTGGACTACACATTGGTGTGCTGTGAAAATACACAGCTTAGTACATACACGACGTGAATGCACACTGTGCACGTAATACTGCTTCTTGGCGCTCCAGGAGCCTCCGAGTCCCGGGCTGGGGCTGCGGCTCGGCTCCTCTGCAAAGGCAGACGTTGAATGTGAACAGGGAGTGAGATCTTTTATGATTCCCCACTCCCGTCCGCCTGGCTGGGATGTAACTTTGACCAAATAATGCTATTTTTTACAAATGTTGCTTAGGCCAGACTTGTCCACGTTTAACTGCCTTTCTCGCATTTTCTTTGGATAACAGCTATTTTGAGAAAGGTTGTGACCATTGAATTCTGATTCTCACAGCACCTAAGAGGAGGAGGTATTTATTGGCCAGGAGGCCTCTGGAAGTCAGGCAGTGGCTTAGTCTAATTAAGGAACAGTTAGCCCAGCGAACCCTGCCTTTCATTCCCCCATTTCCCCCACCTCTCCGGCACCTGGTCCACATCCTCCAAGGGCAAGCAAGCTGAATTTAATATTGACTTTAAATGAGAAGCTACAGATCACAAGTGTATCTTCTGTGTTTATTTTTTGTGTGTTTAAATACGCATAACTTGAATTTACTCTCTTCATCCCTTTTAAGTTTACAGTTTTGTGCATTAAGTACATTCACATTGTCATGCAAACATCATTACCATTCCAGAACTTTCACTCTCCCCAGACTGAAACTCTGTCCTATTAAACACAAACTCTTCCCCTCGCCTCCCCCCAGGTCCCACCAACCCCCATTCTAGTTTCTGTCTCTGAATTTGATTACTGTAGGGACCTCGTAGGAGTGGGATCATCCAGTCCTTTGTGACTTTAATGTTCCAGGTGATGTTCACATTTTGTAGATCCGTGTGTCTGTGGATAGACACGTGGTTTGCTTTCACATTTCAGTTACTGTGGGTAATGCTGCTGTGAGCGTAGATGTGCATAGATGTACAAATCTCTCTTCAACACTTTTTAATCCTTTTGAGTATAGACTCAGAAGTGGAATTGCCAGATCTTACGGTAATTCTGTTTAGTTTTTTGAGGGACCCTGTCGTGCTTATTTTTTAAAGGGTTATGGAAGACCGACGTGTGACTTCTCAAATTCCTGTGGTTAAATTTTTTTTTTAAATCATAATGAAGTTCAGTTTCATTAATTATTTCAAATCTGAAGTAATTCTCTGATGGGGTTGCAGCTTTGCCTTTTCTTTCTTATTTATCCACACCTTTGAGACATTTTATAAGCTTCCGTTTCTTTAAGGATCCAAAGTAGGGTCTATTATTATATTCTTGTGTAGTCCACATTAGCATATGCTCAGTATTATAATATAAATAATAGAAGAAAGCTCTACTATTTACTCTATTTACTCCTCAAAGATTCTAAGCAGTTGATTACTGCTTTGCTTTCTGTTTACTAAGACTACGCTATGGCCTTTCGTTTTGCTAGTCATTTACACACTCAGCAAATATTAGGCCCCTTGCCATTATTAGTCGGCACCATTGGTCAGCATTTCCTGTCTTATTCTGCAGGGAGCTGTGTCTGTGCATTATTGCTCTGACCCACACGTTGCATATGCAAATGTCCCCAGAAACTACACTGTGATGAAGATGGGTTTACGAACTGGGGAGGCCATGGAGACTTAGGAAGCCCATGTCTCATTGAAGGGGCAGCCACTCATTTCTCTGTGGGGATGCAGGCCCAGCTTTCTAGATCTTTCTAACTTCCAGGAATGGCAAGAAATCTAGATTTTAAATGTGGAGTCTCCCAGTCTTAAAATGCTAACCACTTACTCAGAAAAAAATTGTAACACGCTGCACAGGCCAAATAAAAACATTCGCGGGTCAAATGCAGCTGGTGGTTCACTAACTTTGGCCTTTCCTCCAGCAGAAACTCTTTCCTGGATCACAAAGGCCACCTAGGAGGAATATCTTGTTTTCCCAAGAGTGTCTATCAAGAGGGGATGAATGAACCAAGAAATCAAAATAAAGGTGGATTTCCTTGAAGCTAGTGGAGCTCTACTTGTCAGCCCTGTACTTGCATAAGTTCCTTCCCTGGGGCTATCTATTTAGCACTTTCCAAAGTAAGAAATTTCAATCACAATGGGCTGGGTAGGACTGTTGTCTCTTTCTATTCTGACTTCCCCTCTGCCACATTTCCCCTTGTCTCAAGTGGTACTAAACTTGGCCAAGGATATTCTTGGGAAACGACAAAGGGGAAGTGAGTTGAAGTTTCAGTTGTGGAAGATGTTTTTGTGTGGTTAGGACAAGTAATGTCCATGGGCCACAGCAAGACTTCCTCTCTCTGACCCTTGACTGGAGGACCAAGCTGTTGCCCCGCCCCCGCCCCCGCCCAAGCCCCAGACTCTACACCATACCTGGGATTTCCTGCCAATACCTGAGGCCTCCTTGGGTGGGCCTCTCATCTGAATCTACCCTCTTATGAATGACAAACCACTGCTGGGTGTGCTCTCCCAGGCCCAAGAAGGGCTATGAGGTGGCTATTTCGAGGGCATAAGGATGGAATGTGAGCATGTGCATGTGTGATGCCCTGAAAGGTTTTGGATGGAGTGTGGGATGGGTAAGGAAAGGGAGGGGCCAGCCTTCAGTGGGAATTCTAAATCTAAACCTAGTCTTCCCAGTCACTATGAAGGCATATTTTTCAATATGGGAGAAGACTCCACGGTAGAGATGACTTTGCAGCGGGGGCGGGAATCACATCTGGCGTTGATGTTGGCTGTCAGGTAGGATCTCAGCCACAGCATGTCACGTGGCCCAGGCTTCCTCAATGAATGGCAGCCACAGTGGAATTGAATTTCTTACATGTTGGATGAGGGCTCCAATGAATCCCGAAGTGGAGCAGTGGTATTCCATTGGTTACGACCAAGTCACTAGCCCACCCAGATCCAAGGGGAGGAGACATAGACTCTGTCTCTCAATGGGAGAAGTGTCAGAGTCTGGGGGCTATGTTTTCAAACTACCTCTCAGATTAAAATGTTGTTAGCCATTCTGATGCTTCAATTGCTTCCAAGAATATATCTAATGGCAATTCAAAGAGCATTCTAGGGAAACCTGAAATCTCTTTAAAATTTTAGCTCATACGTAAAAGAGACCTACTATAGGTTTTCCTCACATTTGACAGAAATCTTAAAAATGTGTGTATCAGTGATGACTTTTTAAAGCTAAAAGAAATTTTTCTTAAGTAACAATAATGAAGATACTTTTGATAAACAATACTATTGGAAAGACTGAATTGTATCTGTTCTATCAAAAATATCATGAAATTGTTACCATATGTAGAGACAGTAAAGAATGTGCTGCCCCAAAAGTACAGGTGTTTTAGACTGCTCCATCATCATATATATCTTCAAGAATATTTGGGATGCAAAGCGGTCATTAAATCCCAAAGAAAGACCAACACAAGCAGGTGTAGTATAGGAACACATCATGAAGGTCGACGCACAGATGGGATTTCAACAGATAGAAGAAGAATGGAAGCTGAGGGCAGAGCTGAGTCAACTGGTCAATCCACAGTCAGTTATACCTGACATCGGTGCTGATTGGCTCAGTCTCCATGCTGATTGGCTGATGCCTCCCATAGCAGTTGGAAAATGTTCTGCACATCATCTCTGTCAGTTAGAAGGGGCATATTAACAAAGACACGGAGAAGGGATAATCTTGGCCTGCTTATCAAACGGTAAGGAAATTAGACTGGCTTGGGTCCAGCTGGGGCAGTTATGGGGAGGACAGCTATTTAATTATGGTTAAAACAAATTAGGAAGAATATTGAATGTCAAGCAAAGGAATTTGTACATAATCCTGAAACCAGTGGGGGCGGGGGGGACGACGAATCATTCGGTAAAACAATAACAAAATGGAGATGTTTGTTGTATTTTAGGAAGATTACAGCAGTAGTTGAATGAGGGGAAAACTACAGGAATCTTTTCAGGAGGTGGTTGTAATAATCCAGGCACGAACTTATCAGATGTTAACTAGTAATTTGTGCTAGTTTGTATATCACTTCTTTAACTCAAGTTTCTTATTAGCTTATAATGAATTGTATATTCATAAATTGACTTTTACTTAGAATGTCCCACTTAAATCTTCTGGTCCCATCTCCTTCCAGCCACTGCTGCTGTGAGCTGTTCTATTGAACCAGCTTCATGCTGGAGCACCCTAGGAGTGCCTCTTCTCCTTTCCCACCCTTGGCTGATCTGATATGGTGGCTAGCTGGGGTGTCCAATCAACACACTGGGCACTTATGTACAATGTAGGGTTATTAATATCTATTAATATCTTGTGGAGCAACCATCAACCACGGGGGATGTGTGCTGTAGGGTAAACGCTTTCCCTTTTCTCCCTATCTCCCATGATACATTTTCATGGAGCTTCCCAAAGTCCCTATGGAGTCAAATAGTCACTATAGAGATGGCTGCTTGGATTGGATTGGATTGGCTTTCCTCTTCACTCTCCCACCTCATCCTGACCCTCCGCCCTGCTCCCTGTGACCACATCCCCAAATAAACCACCCACGCATAAGCCTTTATAACATTCTCTTCTTCAGGGAGGCCTGGGCTAGACTAGTACAGGATTTCACATCCAGTTCTTTTGAAGCCACCACGATGGAATCTCACATAATGTTTTGCTCCCATTAGGAACTTCAATATAGCCAATAGCTAATATCTCCTCTTGACCTTTTATTTTTTAGAAATGAGCCCTGGTGGCTCAGCAGTTTAGCGCCTGCCTTCAGCCCAGAGAGTGATCCTGGAGGCCTGGGATCGAGTCTCGCGTTGGACTCCCTGCATGGAGCCTGCCTCTCCCTCTGCCTGTGTCTCTGCCTCTCTCTCTCTCTCTCTCTGTCTCTGTCTCAAATAAATAAAATCTTTAAGAAAAAAGAAAGAAAGAAAGAAAGAAAGAAAGAAAGAAAGAAAGAAAGAAAGAAAGAAAGAAAGAAAGAAATGAGGTTGTAGAGCTGATGCAGTCCCATATACTAGCAGTGGTTTTAGGCATGTAGGGAGGTAATTTGGAATCCTGGGAAGAGCAAAGAATTTCAAGTCGTGAGATCTGGATTTGAGCTTTGCTACCGACTAGGCTAGTCGGTAACTATTCCAGTCTTCTGTAGCTCCATCTATAAAACAGGGAAGTTAATAAGTGCCTACCTTCATAGGGTTCCTATAAGCACCAAACAGGAGCAATGTACATGTGGTACACTTACTAATTTGAGTGCTCAGTTTACGTTCTCCCTTCTTCTTAGTTAGGTGATCCCAGTTTTTGTTCAGATGGATATTCACCTTTCCTCAATATATCCCACGTTTCACACTGTCCCCACTGCTCTGTCCTGCACTAAAGTAGGTTCTGATTGACTAAATCCAAAGAGACCACTTGTCATTTTCCTGAACATGCTGATTGGAAAAAAAAAAAAAAAGAAGAAGAAGAAGAAGAAATTTGCTATGAGATTTGGGAAAAAAAAAAACTCTTGCTCTTCTGAGAGAATTATCGAAAAAACAATCTCTCTTTGCCCTGAATATGAATGGGATGGCACGTAATGCCTAGAAATCGCTGGACATCACCTAGTGGCCCTAATGAGAGTCAGCCTAAAGATAAAGCAGAAAGGAGACATGATGAGATTAGTGAACTTCTGAACCAAGCTACATCCAAAGCCAACATGACCTCTGATCATTTCAGATAAGTGAGTCATTAAATATTTTGTTTAAGCCAGTTTGAGTCAGGCTCTCTTTTACTTGGAATAGAAGAATTCCCAACTGATAAGGTATGTAAATAAGCGCTGTAACTTGAAATAACTATAAAAACATTAGTTTTTACTATTATTATCACTACTAGTTAGCAAAAATGCCCATAGTCCAGGTTGAGAAAAATTCCTAAGTTTTCACTATAATTTAGTACCGACTTTTGGAAAAAAAATATAAGCCACTGCCTTACAGTATGTGCAGAAATAATTCCCAGCTAGATTAACTGTATTCATAGAAAGAAACAAATACAAAAACAAAACAAAACAAAAAAAGGACTGAATTTAAAAATACATATTAAACTCCCAAGTCATAAAATAAAAGACTGTCAGAATTGGCTACATCAAAATAAAAATACGAAAACTGTTATAATTCGGGGAGGGGGGAATTACCATAAACAAAGTTAAAATGCAAAGACAAGCTAGGGGAAATGTTTGAAGTTTATATGGCAGATAAACTCACAATATATAAAGAGTGCTTATAAATCAATAATAGGAAACCTCCATAATAAAAAAAAATAAGTAAAAGATTTCATTATTTGAAGACCATAAGAAAAGGTGAGGAACTTAAGAACAAAGAAAGTCAAGGGCTATGATTGAAAGAGATTACTAACAATTGTAATAACTAACACGTACAGTAATGTGCAATAACTAACACCAGGTACTATAAGAATTCTCTCACAGAGATACAGGTATGAGAATGATTACTATAGGGTTCCAACAAATGAAAACAACTTAAATGCCAATCAATAGAAAATTGGTAAAATTATGTTATGATATATTCCTATACTGAGATACATTGATGCCATTAAAAATTAGGATCTAGTAAGGAGGCTCCTGGGTGGCTCAGTCAGTTAAAGTATCTGACTCTTGATTTTGGCTCAGGGCCCTAGGATCAAGTCCCACATCAAGCTTTGTGCTCAGCAGGGAGTCTGTTTAAGGATTTCTCTCCCTCTCCCGCTACCCCTCCCAGCTCTCTAAAATAAATAAATCTTTTAAAAATTCATTAAGAGTGTAAGTTTAAAAAAGTGGGGGGGGGGGAGAGAATCTAATAGGCCCTTATATGTTAACATGGAAAGAAGTAGAACATACAGTTTGAGTTTATCAAACAAGGTACAGAATGCTCCCATTGTGTTACTATACATATTTACATATACACTGACGGTCTAGAATTAAATGCCAACTACTAATAATAGCTATTTCTCTCAAATGTAGTTGCCGCAAGACCATTTTATGTAAAAAATTTTTATAAAACGTATATGGTATAAAAAGTTTGTTTATAAAGTAAATAATAGAATGAGCACAAATCAGAAAGAAGCTGGGGTTGAGGACTATGGGCCACCCTGATGACTGAATGCGTTCCTGGTTCCTCTCGTCCTTAGTCCCCAAACGTGATGAGGCGCCTGGCAGGTGGCGGTGGTGGCTCTCTCTCTCGCGTGGGAAGCAGGGCGGGCAGGGGAGGGGCAGCACTGAGACCTGCACTCCATGGCCTCAAGGCAGAGCGTGCGGTGGGCTTGGAGGCTCAGAGGGGGCCTAGGGTGAGGCTTCCCAGGGAAGTAGGAGAGAAGCAAACAGAACTTTCCCAACCAGGAGCCCAGGAACGCAGAGATTGCGCAATCAGCATCAGGCGAAGTAAGGGAGTGAGTTTCTGGTGTTCAGGCTCCTCGACTCCTGCCGACGGCGTCCAGAAGTGGCCCCTCGGAGAGTGTGAGAAGTAGCCATCTGCCAAGGTCGGCCTACGGGGGCCAAGGACTGCCCCATCTCCTCTGCCACCAAACCAGGAATGTTCCGTGCCTGGTCTCGTCCTTCCCCGGGCCTTTGGAGTTGCCTTTGAACTGATTTGATAAGGTCGGCACTGCTATGAACAGCCGAAGCCCGATACGACGCTATGCACCAAAGCCCTTAGCTGAGTCAGGTGACATCTCCCTGCTGTCACCCCCAGAAACTGGAGCCTGGGGTTCTAGATAAGGAGCACAAGGAGGCACTGCACACGCCCATAAGCTTTAGGCTCCCTTAGTCGCAGACTGGGCATCCACTGTGGTGAGTTCTGAGAAAGTTCTTTGGTTGCATCCCAAGCCATATGACTCAAAAGGGTCGGACGGTTGCAGCTTGTAATGTTTCAGATTGGAAAACTGAAGCTTAGATAAGTTATCTGCATTCCTCCAAGGTCATGACAAGTTTTAGAGCTGACGCGGGAAGCCAGTCCTCCTCATGGAGCATACATCCCATCCTGCCATGCCACACGTCTTTGGCCGCCCCATTTCCAGTGGCAAGTGTCTCAGAGTTTCAGGGGTTAGTAGCGAATGACCTTTTACATCTTCACTCTAAATAGAGAACTGAAAACGAAGTCGTAGCACTGCGCGCTTTTAAGGTGATGCCTGGTGCTGTTATTGGCAGTAGCGCTTCAGGGTCACACAGTCAAATGATGTGACATTTGTTTGTTTACTCACTCATCAAGCGTTTATTAAGCAATATAGACGATATTCCAGGCCCCGAAGCAGAAAAAATGAAAACACAGGGCAGTAGCAAGGAACCATACAACCTGGCAGTAATTTTAAGCCATACATCCTTATCCGATCAGTCTGGTCCTGCCCTTTAGGTCCTTGGTCCTTGGTCCAGGCCACCCTCGCACAAAGAACTACTACAACAGTGTAAAACACTCATTTTTCTGAAGGCCCTCTGGCAGCCTTCACTTGCAATCAGCTCTTGGGTGCAGCCCCTGTGGGTGGCGGTCGGGTGGCAATCTCTGAGAGTCAGGACATAAAAAAATTTTCACCTCTTACGTTACATCTCCCAGTGGGATTTCAGCATCCTTTATAGCACTCACAGGGATTGCTGGCAGGTAGGACAAGCTGCATTATCAACCAAATGACAAGACCCAGTCCTGATCCCTGGAACAATTCTGGAAAATTCCAGTGGTTTGGCAATGATTCCAGCTAGTTAATTTTGGCTACAAAAAAGCCATGGCTGTATGTTAGTAAACTCACACACCACCACATCTTAGGAATAGTTGTCGGAGAACATGCTTTCCTTCCCTATTTTAAAAGGACTTGGCAAAGAAGATTTTGTAGCAGGGCCCTCAGCTGTGTCCCACATGTATTCTCTCTGTTAAGCAACAGTCATCAGTGAAGTATCCTCCTTCCCTCCCCTCCCCCAGAAGGGTAAGCAATCAGCCAAGACGCTGGGATGGTGCCTGAGCCAAGAGTTTTTCTAAGTAAGTAGGAACTCAACAATAAAAATGGAACATTATGGCCAGAGCCCTGGGGTCACAGGACATAAAGACCAGAATCCAGGATCTAATGAGCTCATGTGTGCACCTGCCTCCCTCACCCCCCCAATCCCAAGGGACAGAATCAAGAACCACCAAAAGGCTGAACCATGTTCTGCAGACCTTAGCAGGCTGCATGTCCCACATTTCATCATCAGGAAGTCAGTCCAGTGGCTGCTTCTGGAGTTGGTGTCAACTGGAATTAATAAGAGAGATTTTCTTTTTTCTTTTCTTTTCTTTTCTTTTCTTTTCTTTTCTTTTCTTTTCTTTTCTTTTCTTTTTAGGATTTATTTATTTATTTGAGAAAGAGAGAGAGAGCGAGAGGGAGCATGTAGGGTTGGGAGAGGGAGAGAGGGAAAGAGAGAGAGAGAGAACCTCAAGCAGACTCCCTGCTAAGCACAGACCCTGACTTGAGGCTTGATCTCAGGACCAACCCGAGCCGAAATCAAGAATCAGACACTTAAGTGACTGAGCCACCCCAGTGCTGTGATCACAGAGATTTTTTTTTTTAAACCACATGTGCCCTGACCAGTACCTCTGGAAAGAAAAGAAAAGTTTGTAGGCATCAGGTGTTTGCCGAAACACACATAGCTGCACATCAAAAACAGCAAATTACATTTCATGTAAGTTAAAAAAAAATTATTTTAACCTTTGGGAAAAGCGTATCCTGAAATTGTGACTAAAGACACCTTTTTAAGCAACCAGCTCATGTCTTTCCGTTTATTTGGGCTCAAATTAAAACGGTGAGTGGCAAGAATATATACCATGAGGTTGGTTCTTCTTTTGTCATTCAGTTTATTACCGGAAAGAAAAAACAGAAGTCGGCGGAGGGGTCGAAACTGGAGGGCAGGGAGTCTGACCTGTTAGGAGTGTGAGCATTAATTGGTCTGTTTATCTGTCTCATGACCATCCTGTTAGCTGCCTGGTACCTTCCACGTTTACAAGCTGTTTGAGGATTAAATCCTCATAGCGATGGACCAAGTAAAATTTGCCATGGTGACCGCAGGTGATATCAAATCTCCCCCGGGCCTGCTGGGACCCTGGAGGATCCTAATGGCTTTAGGAGAATGACTGACCAGTCTGGCTTCCCGTGAGATACAAGCCGACCGACTGGTTGGCTGGCGTGGAGTGGGAGCACGTTTTCCAGAAAGCTCCAGGACGCTCCAGGCCAGCGGGTCCCCCGGCAAGCAGAGTGGACGTCCAGGAGCTCCGGCTGGTATGAAGGAGTTCTCTAGAAAATGACTGGTTAAGAAAACAGGTTCACGTGGAGTTAAACAGGACGTTCTGTCTTTGGCTGGTGGCGACGATGCTGTCGGGGACACCGCGAACAACCTAGTGACTGTATTAACACCATAAGTGACATTTCTTGGTTCTCTGGTTTGCTCTTCAGAGCTCCTCAGGAGTGCAAGGTCCTTCCCTGTCCACCCAAGGTCAACGCGAGGCTCAGATATTTAATCCTCATCTCAGAATTTAATTATCTGCACTTATTGGGCAATCGTGGTCGGTCTACCTCCTGTGCCAAGACGGGAAATCTCCCCTCCACTGGCCTCCTTATCCATGAATCCTCTAGGGACTGTCTCAGACGCAAGCCCAAGGACAGACAGGCCTCCCTGCCTTCAGCGCAGTGCTCCCCAGCAAGCGGGGCCCCTTGGCACTGGCGGGGCTCCATGGGGGGTGCACGGCTACCAGCGAGCCCCGGCCAGAGGGCCTGCAAACGGCAGGTGCCGCCCTGACCCATGATCACTCCCAGTGGGGAGAAAAGAAAGGTCTTGAGATCATTAACCCCACTGCCGTCCCCTTGCTGGGATCTGAGGCAGCCTCCTTCAACAGCACACGGGCGGGGCGTTGTTTAGATGCCACCAATCTCCCGGGACAGCAACATCAAAAACGAGAGGAGACACTGACCGAGGGCAGAGCTGGCTCTGGCACCTCCGTGGCTGGTGACCACGAGGCCCGCCTCTGACTCGGAGCGGTCTTCTGAAAGCAAGGCAAAAAGGCGCCGTCACTGCGCTTTCAAACACAGTGTCCTTGGGAAGGCGGTGACAGTGTGGCATTGTCATGCCTGCCACACGGTCCTGCATAAAATAGCACTTTCCTTTACTGCTTTCCTCTAAGTGTCCAGGGGGGTGGAGAGACAGTCCTGATTTATGTAGAACATCTTCCCTCCGGGGAAGGCATCTGACTTTTTCTTTCTCGCTGCCTTTTATCTGTAGGGGTGAGGCCCTTACCCGCCTCCCTCTCCCCGGGTTCTATCCTGCCCCCTCACGTCCCTGACCATACTCCCAGAAGCTGTGTTTCAAGGGAGGCTGGGCATCTAAAACAAACGATGTATAGCTTCTCGTGTCTATTAAAAAGATTTATTTATTTATTTATTTATTTATTTATTTATTTATTTGAGAGGGAGAGAAAGAGAACATGAGCAAGCAGGGGAGGGGGGCAGAGGGAGAGGAAGCGAATGTCAAGCAGGCACCACACTGAGCGAGGAGCCCCTCTTGGGGCTCAATCCCACAACCCAGAGACCGTTACCTGAGCCGAAACCAGGAGCCAGATGCTCAACTGGCAGAGCCACCCAGGTGCCCCATGATGTACACCTTTTGAGAGATAAAGAGAATCAGAGCTTCCCCTGCCCTTTGCCCTCGCCTCCCGAGTGCCCACGCAAGCCTGTTTGCCCACACCCAGCCTGCAGCCATGGAGGCACCGGCCAACGCGCACCGGGATTCTATTTCTGATTAAACTGTAAAGAACAGGGGCGCCTGGGGGGCTCAGGCGGCTGAGCATCTGCCTTCAGCTCAGGTCATGATCCCGCGGCCCTGGGATCAGCCCCGTGTGGGGCTCCCCACTCAGCGAGGCTCTGCTTATTCCTCGACCTCTCCCTCTGCGCCTCCCTCCAGCTTCTGCTCTCTTTCTCAAATAAATAAAATCTTTTTTAAAAAACTGTAAAAAAAAAAACGTAAGTCTTTATTACCTATGACATTTGCCATAGGTTTCTTAAACATACCTTTGATCAAGTTAAGGAAATTCCCATCTAGGTCTAGTTTCCCAATTTTTTTTTTTTTTTTTTTAGTTTTATCTGCAGGGATCTGAGATGTTATTAATGTGGCAAATTACACAGGTACATACCTTAGTGTTGAGCTCTCTTTGAATAAAGCCGACTTTCATATGTATATGTCCATAAACTGCTGGATTCAATTTTGCTTGAGATTTTTGCAACTATATAATTCATCCCATTTTTAAAAATCTAGTTTAAATACAACATCCATAATGCCTTCTTCTCATATGACTTGGCCAGATATTTCTCTCTTTTTTTTAAGATTTTATTTATTTAAGAGAAAAGAGAGAGAGAGAATGAGCAGGGGGAAGGGGCAGAGGCAGAGGGAGAAGCCAACCCCCGCTGAGCAGGGAGCCTGAAGTGGGGCTCAACCCCAGGACCCTGGGATCATGACCCGAGCGGAAGCCAGACACTTAACCGACTGAGCCACCCTGGCACCCCTTGGCCAGATATTTCAATTTATTGTAGGGAAAAACTAAATCTTCATCCACCATAAGAAGTCAATACTAGATAAAGTAAAAATTGATTAGCCACAAAAGAGCAAAATAAGAATTATTGAAGAATAAGAAAGTAAATGTGGGAAGAAACTTCCAACAGGATTGAAAGGAGCTGCCTCTAGAGAAAAGAGCCACCAAACTGGGAACTGCTTGATTTACTTTTGTTTTATTTTGGTTTGTTTATTAAAATAACCCTCTCAGTATTACTTCTCTTTTTAAATCATGAATATGTATCACTCTGATAAAAACTAAGGGACACATTTAGGTTCCACAAAACTCAGAGACATCTATGGTGCAGAATTTATTTTGAAATCTGTGACATCTTTTTTTTTTTTTTTTTTAGTGAACATCTATTGCAGTCATGTTTATCTAAGCTTTTTCCTTCCAGTACATTTTGCCCTTCTCTGTCTCTGAATATGTTTTCCCTCCACTTTGAAAGGTCCTCAAATACTGGATTTCTCCCAAGCAAATGTTGGTAGACACTTTTTTTTCTTTTTTTAAAGATCTTATTTATTCATGAAACACAGAGAGAGATGCAGAGACACAGGCAGAGGGAGAAGCAGGCGAGCCCGGTGTGGGATCCTGGGACCCCAGGATCACACCCTAGGCAGAAGGCAGATCTGAGCCACCTGTGGGGTGGGGGGGGCGGGAGTGGTTGGGCTGAAAAAAATTTTCTTTTTTGATCCGTTTCTTTTTTGTTTGCAATGGCAATGGAGTCACTTTTTCTGTTAAAATCATTTAAGCTGTAGCTTTTGAGTTTTGTGGGATTTTTAAAAATTGCCGGTTTGCTTGCATATTTGTTTTACCGGGTAGCTAATTTGGAAGGAAGTGACATTTCCTCTAAATTAAATTCGCATATTGAATCAGCATTTCCGATTCCTTGGAGCTGGAGCCGATGCCATCTATTGTTGTTGTCGTTGCTGATACCGTTTAAAAGGGTTGAGACGGTAGCTCGGAGCTTGCAGCAGTACTTTTCATTGAGAATTGAGGCCACAGGTGGGTCTCATCTTGGAGCCTACAGGAGAAATTCTTAAAATCAGGATTTCAGATTCTAAGGATAAATCTGCTTCCTTCTGTTATTTGTTTTTCTTAGCCTTTGGAAGAATTTCAGACTAACCTTTTTAATTCTGGAGGCTGGCTGGCTTTGGTATTTGAAGACCATGATTGAGTTAAGAGGATGGATGCTAGATAATAGGAATAGGAATGATGAAGTTTGGGGACTACGTTGACATTTGGCTTCTGATTAGATTGGGGAAAGGGCAGTTATAGTTGATGTGGCCATATTATATTTGATTGGATTAAGATGTGGCTGGTTGGATTATCTCATTGAAAAAGGAGGTGGTCAAGCAATCTGATTTATGCTTTATCTAATAAAGGGAATCATACAGGGAGTCTGGAGAGAAGAAGGTATGGGTAACTTTGTGTATCTGCGTGGAGGCTGCGGGAGGTTTTCTGTAGGAGTTGACCTTGGAGCTGACGGTGAGGGCACCGTGGAGAGCAGGGTTCTAGGAAGGGTACATCCGAAGGAACTAGTTTATGAAACGGCATCATGTGCTCAGGAACACTGAACATTCCTGGGTGGCTGCTGCATGGTGTGGAGTGTTGGGAAATGGGTGAGTGGATTTGGTGATTCGGGACCTGGTAGGAAAAATTCAACATTCCACTTTTATCTTAAAAGAGAGAGTCGGAGGAGATTTTCAAGAAAGGGAGTGACATTATCAGGTTTATTTTTATTTCTTTTGAGGATCACTGGATGGTGTATGGAAAGTAGACAAGAATGGGAATGTGCCGAGAATAGGGCACCTACGAGGAGGCTTTAGGTGGGAAAGAAAAAGCACAATTCCTACATTGAGGCCACTGGTAGGAAAGGAGAGAAAAGGAAAATATATGCAAGTTTTTGTTTTTTTGTTTTTTGTTTTTTGTTTTTTTTTTAATTGGCTATGTGTGAAGGACAGTAGTCTCAGAGATCACCTAGATTTCTTGTTTGGCCCATTCGACGAGTGGTAACGCCACAATATTTTCTTCTTGGCACGTAGGTGCCGTATCTGACTATCCTAAAATAAGAGGTTCCTTCTTGAGGTTGTGCTCAGAGGCATCACTGCTTTTAGGAGGACTAGCTGAAAGGCTGGCAGGTAGTTCACAGCCAGTTCTTCTAAATGCGCTCCTATGAAGCACCAGTTGTGAGAAATGTGAACAGATACTCTGCGGAGGAAGAAATGTTGAGGAATCCAAAACTTTGGGGAAATATGAAATACTATACTGCGCTTGGGGGGTCCCAGCGGAAACCCATTAGAGACTTACAGTAAAGAGACTCTTGAACGTCTTTAACTCAGAATTTCCCATCGTTACTTGGGTTTAGAAGCCCTTTTTCACAGAACCCATATTTGAGGGGATCTAACCAGCCTGGATACGGTTTTCGTGTTATGAACTTTGAGAGGGGGGAGGATTCAGTTAACCAAGAATCGCTGTGTTTGAGTCAGAAGAGAGAACTGTATCCGGTGGCATGTCCATGAATGTTTACGGGCCGACCTGGGGGGGCAGGGGGGGTAGGAGAGGGGAAAGGTGTTAGAGATACAGGAGGAAACACGAAATCCTCATCTGGGAGAGCAAGACGGCGGATGATAGAATTACCAGACACCGCTGAGTCCCCTGTGGAGGTGTGAGGTCATGAACTCAAAGCGAGGCAGCCGTGCGATGCTCTCCAGCTGCCTGGGTGTAGGAATCGAGGAGACAGGATAGAGCTTTTCCAGGCAAGAAAAATGGGAAGGAGAGGAGCAGAGACTGAGAATCTGTGCAGCCGCTGGTGGGTAAGGAAGGAGGAAGCACAGGAGGGCGTGACGAAAAGGAAGAGGTGCCGGGTCTTTGGATCAGAGGACGGTTGGGGTTGGGGTACCAGGGCTAATAATTTGAAGGTAGAGGCGGTGACCGAGTTCACATTGGGGAGACGGGCCACTTGCTGGTAGGATAACCAGGGCGTGGCAAAGGAAGGGGTCAGGCAGCGGGGAGGTGTGGGGGTTAGGGAGGCTCTGCTGATGCCGCCCAGGATTATGATGGGTGGAGGCTGGAGGGCGAAGGCAGGGGAGCCAGGTGCTAATCCTCAAGGGTTCAGGAGCGCGGGGAATTCCAGAGATGACAGCAACAGCTGGGGTAGTATCACTGGGTCACAGGAGCTCTGAGGCAGCTGGGAGCTTAAAAAAAGAAGAAGAAGAAGAAGAAGAAGAAGAAGAAGGAGAAGAAGGAGAAGAAGGAGAAGAAGGAGAAGAAGGAGAAGAAGGAGAAGAAGGAGAAGAAGAAGGAAGAAGGAAGAAGAAGGAAGAAGAAGGAAGAAGAAGGAAGAAGAAGGAAGAAGAAGGAAGAAGAAGGAAGAAGAAGGAAGAAGAAGGAAGAAGAAGGAAGAAGAAGGAGAAACGCTTGTGAAACTGCGAAGACCTCTCACTTTTAGACTTCGGGATGATGGGGATGTCACAGGGAGCTGTGGGGGGCAATCAATGGTCTTGGGGAACAGCAGCCTTCCAGGGCGAGGCAGGGAGGCAACAGGGAAGGCTCTCAGAGGCGGCTGAGGATTTAGGAGAGCTTGCTCTGACCCGGCGCTGCCTTCTGGAGGCCCTACTGGAGGCCTCTGAGAGGGTGGGGCTGGCTGGATGCGACCCTGTCTGGGGCTTACCGGGGTGAGGGTCCAGAGGATGACGGGGCTGCGGTGCATCAGGCAGGCGGAGGCTGGCCCCCAGGGAGGAGGGCGGGCTCCAGTGGGGTCCCATAGGTCCCCAGGGAGGCCTCGCTCTGCTTGGCTGAAACGCCGAGAAGGCAGCTTTGGGCTTGGGTCTCCCCAGCCTCCTGCCCTGCGGTGCCCTCGGCTGCGCGCCTGGGCCTGGGGGGAGGCCGAGCCGGCCAGTACCCCCCGCAGAACGTGTTCCTAGGGGCCGGTAGCCAGCTGGGCCCACCTCACTGGCGGGGGTCCACGGTGCCACCCTCCGGGAGAGGGCTAAAGGTCGCCTCCGTCTGCCCCTGGTCCTGGCTCTGCCTCGCACCCCCCAGAAGAGCGAGCCCGATGGAGGCGACAGGGGCTGCCCCTCCAGGGCCCGCACACACCCGGCCTCCAGAGTCTGCTGTCCCGGGCTCCACGCCCCCCAACCGGACCCCCCCCCACACACACACAGGCCTGTGCCCTTGGGTGCCCGGGGCTTGGCGGGGCACCCGGACAGAGGAGGGCACCCCGGCAGCGGAGTCCCCTCTGCGGGCCCAGCCGTCGCAGCCAGCCTTGCGGCGTCCAGCGTGTGCACGTTTCATTCGGGAGCAACCGCACGGGTGAGTGTGTCTTACTAAATCCTTCGCTGAGATTCCAGGCCCAGGACAGGCTGAGGACCAGCAGTGGGGTGTGAAATGGAACCCAGAGTGTGGTCCTTGGAGCAGCAGCGTCAGCACCTGGCAGCTTACTAGAGAGCAGAGCCGTGCGGCCCACCCCATACCTACTGAATCGGAACGTGTGATCCAACAAGGTCACCGGTGACGGATACGCACACAGAAACCTGTGGCTGGCTACACAGCTAATTCGAACATATTAACTCAAGACCTAGACTTAGAGGGTACTGGATCTTTTGTTGCAGGTCAAAGCCACCTTTTCTGGTCCAGCTTTAACTTAAACCTTGACATGCTGGCCGCAGTCCGACTCCTGCATCTATTTTTTCATCGGTTTGGTGTTACTTAGATGTACTTATTTCTGCCATGCATGACCAAACTCCCCAAGTGACGGAGGCTTAAGCGAGCCTGTCTGTTTTCCTGTGCAAGCCTAGAGGTAAACTTGCACAGCATCAGCCAGAGACCAGGCCGCTGCCATCTGTTCCTTTATCCACGTGGCCGCCGCCGTACCCACAGTTACCTCGTGAGCCAAGACGGAAGCTCCAACCCCAGCCACCAGATCTGCATCCCGGGGACAGAAGGAAGGTAAGGGGAGGAAAGAGGTCCCAAAGGCATAAAACGGCTGTCTCCTAAGGATGCCTGTAAACTGACCAATACTAATTTGGTTTCAATCCCTTTTGCCACAGCTTGCTGTACCGAAGGCTGGGCGATGCGGACTTTTTTTGTTAATTCCTAATTTTTTGGTTTTTTATTTTTCAATTTCAGTACAGTTAAGATACGGTGTTATATTAGTTTCAGGTGTGCAATATAGTGATTCAGCGACTCAAACATTACTCAGTGCTCATCGTGGTAAGTGCACTCTTAATCCCCTTCACCTATGTCACCCTCCCCCGCCACCCGCTCCCCTCTGGTAACTATCTATCTGTTCTCTATAGTTAAGAGTCTGTTTTTTGGTTTGTCTCTTTTATCTTTGTTCTTTATTTATTTCTTAAGTTCTACATCCAAGTAAAACCATAGGATGTTTCTCATTCTCTAACAGACCTATTTTACTCAGCATTATACCGCCTAGATCAGCTATGTTGGATGGTATGAACTAGTATGAACACTAGTATGAACTAGTGTTTTCATACTCTTTAGATAAATTCCCAGTAGAGCAATTATTGGGTCATACGGTAATTCTACTTTTAATTTTTTAGGAGGCTCCGAATTGTTTTCTGCAATGGCTGCACCAGTTTGCATTCCCACCAACAGCTCTCCGCATCGTCACCAACAGCTGCCATGTCTTGTGTTGTTGGTTTTAGTCATTCTGACAGGCGTGAGGTAATATCTCGTTGTGGTTTTAATTTGCATTTCCCTGATAATCAGTGATGTTGGAGTCTTTTCATGCGTCTGTTGGCCATCTGGATGTCTTCTTTTGGAGAAATGTCTGTTCATGTCTTCTGCCCATTTTTAAGTGGGATGATTTGGTTTTTTTTCAGTGTTGAGTTCTATGGCAGATGAAGTCTTGAGTTCAACTACATCCTTACTGAATTTCTGCCTCCTGTATCTGTCCATTTCGGACAGAGGTTGTAGAAGTCTCCAGCTATGACAGTGAGGTCAGCATGATAACCACTACGCTATGGAAGCACAATTCCAACTATGATAGTGGATTCTCTAGCCTTGCAATTCTCCCGGTTTTTGCCGCACCTGTTTTTGATGCTCTTTTGTTAGGAGCAAAAAAAAATGTTTAGGATCGCTATGTCTTCCTGAAGAACTGACCTTTTGTCATTATATAATGACCTTCTTTATTCCCTGATAATGTTCCTTGCTTTGGGATCTGCTCTGTCTGAAATTAGTGTAGCTACTCCTGCTTTCTTTTAATATGGTATATTTTTTCTCCATCCATTTACTCAATCTACATGTGTCTATAATTCAAGTGGGTCTCTTGTGGACAACATAGAGCTGGGTCATGTTTTCTTGACCTGCCCTGATGATCTCTGTCTTTTAATTGTTGCATTTAGGCCACTGATGTTCAAACTGATTGTTGATATGGTGGATTAATGTCTACGTGTTTGTTACCTCTATTTTTGTCTTCCATTCTTTTTCTGCTTCTCATGGTTT
Organism: Canis lupus dingo; assembly: GCF_003254725.2. Lineage (NCBI taxonomy): Eukaryota > Metazoa > Chordata > Mammalia > Carnivora > Canidae > Canis > Canis lupus. The sequence goes on from NC_064277.1 coordinate 4,173,310, forward strand.
TAACTGAACATTTGATATAATTCTATTTTCTCTCCTTTCTTGGCATATCAGTTATAGTTTTTCAAAATATTTTTTCTTAGTGGTTGCCCAGTTTGCAATATACATTTATAGTTAGTACAAGTCCACTTTCAAATAACATTGTATTGCTTCACAGGTAGTGTAGGTAACTTATAATAACAAAGTAATTCCAATTCCCCCCCATCCAGGCCCCTGTATCATCTCTGCCATTCATGTAACTTATGTAGAAGCCTTACATAGGCTTCTATGTAAGCATATATATATATATATATATGACATATGCAGAAGCTTACATTATCAAATACATGGTTACTATTATTTTGAATCAATTGTCATCTATTATATCAATAATAAGAAAAATAAAATATTTAATTTTACCTTCACTTATTCCTTCTTCAGTGCTCTTCCTTTCTTTATGTAGATCTGAGTTTCTGTCCTATAGCGTTTTCCTTCTCCCTAAAGAAGTTATTTGAACATTTCTAACAAGGCAGGTCTACTGGGGGAAAAAAAAATCCCTCAAGTTTTGTTTGTCTGAGGAAATCTTTATTTTGCCTTCATTTTTGAAGGATAATTTTGCAAGTTGCAGAATTGTCGGTTGGTATGGCTTTTTTTCCCTCTCAACATTTTAAACATTTCGCTCCACTCTCTTCTCAACTGCAGGGTTTCTGAGAAGTCAGATGCCATTTTTGTCTCTGTTCCTCCATAGATAAGGTGTTTTTTCCCTATGATTTGTTTTGGGATTTTTTTTTCTTTATCTTTGATTTTCTCTATTTAAAAATGATACACTTAGGGGGATATAAATATACATATATATATCTAAGCATTTATCCTTCTTGGTGTTCTTTGAACTTTCTAGATCTTGGCTTGGTGTCTGACATTAGTTTAGATAAATTTTCAGTCATTATCATGTCAAATGTTTCTTCTGTTTCTTTCTCTCTTCTCGTTAAGATGTTTCCATTATGCACATGTTCCACCTCCTGTAGTTGTCCCACAGTCCTTGGCCATTCTATTCTTTTCTTGTTTTTCCTTTGTTCCTTTTGATTTTCATTTTTGGAGTTTTCTATTGAGATGTCTTCAAGATCAGAGATTCTTTACTCAGCCATGTTCAGTCTACTAGTAGGCCCATCAAAGGCATTCTTCACTTTTGTTACAGTGCTTTTGATCTTTAGCATTTCTCCTGGGGGTCTTTCTTAAGATTTCCATCTCTGCTTACATTACTTACCTGTTTTCACATGCTGTTTGTTTTCTCTATGAGAGCCCTGCGCCTGTTTAAATTTTCAGTTCTGAAAATTCTAACAGCCCTGCCATATCTGGTTTGGATGCTTTCTCCGTCTTTTCAAATATGTCTTGTAATTTTTTTTCTTGATACCTGGACATGATATGCCAGGTAAAAGTCTTTTAGTGAGACTATGCCCCTGCACTGTGAACTTCAGAAGTGTTTCCTACTTTTTTCTTTCCTCCCTTAAATGAAACAGGATGGCAAAAGTGGGCTCAAATTGGGTATTTCCTTTCTCTCAAGTCAATTAAGCTCTGATAATATCCCAGCAGATTGGGCTCTAGTTAACTAGTTTCTTCTGAGGGCAGACCTTGTTAAGAACAGAGTGCTCTGTTGCATTCAACATTGTTTCCTTGCCCCTCCCTTTGCAGGAAGCAGGAAGGAATTTTTCTCTGATATTTGCTGTGGGAATCTGATTGACTTCCTAAAGGTAAAACAAAAGTAGGGGGACCCTGGAGTTCTTATATCTCAAGAGTTGACCACACTGAGCCTGAAGTAATTGTCAATTACAGTTCATATTTCTGTATTCCAGGAGGGTTTCTGCATCCTGGCACTGGTTCCCACAGAGGTTTCCTTTCATGTGTTTCTGCTGTGGTAAGTTGGAATTTTCTTCATCTGTCTGTTTCTCTAGTTCCAGGGCGGCAGTCTGTTCCATGACCTTATTTCTCTAATGGTTCTAATGAGAGTTGTTGATTTTTCAGTTTGTTTGACTTTTTATTTGTTTGTTAAGAGGGGATGGATACTTATAAGCTCTTTACATGCCTAAACCAGAAACCAGGAATATTCCTATCCCCTCAATATTAGGAAGCACTGAGCATTCTAATAATTTCAGCTTCTTGAGAAAGAGATCTTCTTTAGTCTTCTGAGCATCCCAGTCTGGGTTGGTTTCTCTCTGTGGCCCATGGCTGACCTTCTGGAACCTCCCTTCACCCTCATCCTGGAAATACCCTCCACCTGCCTTATTTGTTAAATTCCATGTTTCCCATATCTTGGGTCTTCTTGTCTTCTTTCTTGGTTTACTTCTTCCTTTTTATGAAGTACATCTTCCCATTGCTTGATGATGAAGGATATTTGAGAAGTATTTGTTTTTAGAGCTTGAATGTGTAAAATTTTCTTCATTTTACCCTACTACAGGACCAAAAGTTTGGCAGGTGGAACTCAATTTCTGTTAAAAGGTATTCTTCCATCGAGTCGTAGTTTGTTTTCTTGACTATTCCATTTAATACATTTGGCAGAAGGTCAAATGTAGAGGTGGATACATAAAATCTAGGACGACCATTCCAGACCCTCCATGGAGGAATGGTTGAGATTTTCTTGCCCATCTTCTTGCCCCTTACTTCCTCTGCATGTTTAAGTTGCTCTGCTTCTGCCTGTCCAGAGAAGACTTCTTCTCAAAGGAAGAAATCCCTCCTTTGTTGGGTCATCCGATTTCCCAGTGTTCCCCCTGGCATGTCTTCACCCAGGTGTAAATCCTCTCCCTTTATGGCCCATATCACTTTGTACTTGTCATGTATTCTGTATTGTGCTGTGCTTTCCCCGTCTCATCTCCATGTATTCCTTTGTAAACTTAAGCCTGGGGGTCAAGGCTTTACGATTCCTGTCTCCCCAGAGTGACTAGGCCACAAAAACTGTTTACTTGAATTCAGTGGAGATGAAATTCATTCCAGGATACAAAAAGTGTATATGCACAGACATCATTTAGCCCAAATACTTCTGCATGGAATTCAGTACTGAAGTAGACAGGCGCATTATTTTGGAGGTTCCCATCCAAATGAATTTAGGGGAAAGTTGTCACCTCCCTGAGTGGTACTAATGACTCCACAGAACACAACACACAACCCATCCCCCTTCTTCTGTTGCTGACGCCAAGCTAACACCATGGGGACACACCTGTCATTGCAACCACCTCTAAGATGAAGTCTGTATTCTGACAAAAGTGCTGCATTTCAGCACCCACTGTTATTGGTCTGTTTATTATTAGCCAACTGCTTATTCTTCAGCTTGAAAAACCTTGTGGAAGACTATTCATATTGAGAGCTAACATGTAGTATATGTGATTGTGCTAGAAACTGTTCTAAGAGCTTCAGCTATTTTAACTAATTTAATTCTTATGAGGATCCTATGAGACAGGTTTTGTAATTCCCATTTTACAGATGAGGAACAGAGAGGTTTAAGTAATTTCCTCAAATTTAAACACCAGTGAGAGCAGAACTGGGCACTACTGTGTTTCTTCCCTTTGCCAGCTAGAAAGCATTTGATTTATTTTGACTTGCTTTGGGGGATAGACAAGACAATCCTCATGCAATGACGGCAAAAATGCTTTTATGTGGGGTGAGTGTGAAGACCACTCAACCTTGAACATTTCCTTGTAAAACACGGAAGAAAGCCTGTGTATGGATGAGCTCTTGGGGATTATCACAAGATCTCCCATCTCTTCAAACACCCTAATTGAGGTACTTAGGAAAGTATTAATGGGTAAACAGCAAAGAATGTCAACTAGCTTGACACAAGCAGATGCCAGGCAGGTATATTGATTTGAGAGCCATCACAGGGATCTCAGGGTCAGGGTTTCATTTGTTTTTTTTCATTATTTCTCAGAATGATGGACCAGAGTTTATACATTCCTAACCGAAGGGTTGCAGCAAGCAAAGGCATTTCTTATGGATTCATGTTTTTTCCATGTAAATATAATGATAAATGATAATAAAATGAAAAAGAAAAAAACAGATGAAGACAAAACAACTCCATGCTGAAAAACGTATAGACTTTTTGAAAAGTAACATGTATTTATATTTATGTTGATATATATATCTATGTATGCACATTGCATGGTGTGAGCATGTGTGTATGTAGATGTGTGGTATGTGCATGTGTGTGTGTGGTGTGAGCATGTGTGTGTGTGTGTTTATTTGGATCTCCGGCAAAAACTTGAAGTGCCCCTTCTCAGGCCTCAGGGATCACAGGATACCGAGTGTGTTTCATTAGGGCAGTGTTGAGTACTAGTTACGGCTAATGAGCTGGAGAAGCTGAAGTCACTAAGAAAGCCATAAGAATTTAACCCCACATGTGGGAGCCAGTCTCCAAGAGGGCCCCCAATGATTTTTTCTTCTTGGTTTCATGCCCTGGTATAACCAATAGGATTTTGATAAAATGGCAGCGTGTGACATTTAAGACAAGGTTATAAGAGGCATTGTACCTTATTCCACCTTGCTCTTTTGAACAACTCACTTTGGGGGAAGCCAGCTATCCCTTTGTGACATTTAGGCAGCTGTAGGGACAGGGCCACCTGGCAAGAAATAAAGAACCGAAGCCTTCTGCTGGCAGCCAACCAAAACTTCTGCAAGCATCCAACTTGGAGTCAGATCCTCCAGCCCCAGTCAAGCATTCAGATGACTGCAGCCCAGGCCAAAACCATGACTGATCTCATGAGAGATCCTGAGCCATATATAACTAATATAGATATATTAATTGAGACACATTTTATATACCATAAAATATACTCATTTCGATTTCAGTGGTTGTTAGTATATCCATGGAGCTGTACAAACACTACCATAATATGATTTTAGAATATTTTCCTCATTTCAAAAACAAACCCCGTACTCATCATCCATCTCCCCAGCCCTAAGCATCTACTAATTTGCCTATTCTGGACACATAATATCAATGGTGTTATATGCCATGTGGCCTTTGGTGTCCATCTTCTGTCACTTAGCATAATATTTTCAAGATTTTTCCATGTATCAGTACTTCATTCCCTTTTATGGCCAAATAATATTTCAGTGCATTGGTATACCACATTTCCTTTATTTAGTAGATGATGGACATTTGGGTTGTTTGGATTTTCTGACTTTATGAATAATATTACTGTGAACATTTGTGTACAAGTTTTTGTGTGGACATAATGTTTTCACTTCTCTTGGGTATATACATAGGAGCAAATTATGGATCTCTGTGGTGACTATATGCAGAAACTGTTGAGTAATTTCCAGGCTGCTTTCCAAAGCAGCCATACCATTTTATGTTCCCATCAATAATATCTGAGGGTTTCAAATTCTCTACATCCTCATCAACACTTATTATCATCCATCTTTTTTTTTTTATTAAAGCCATACCTGTGAAGTGGTATCTCATTATAGTGGTTATGATTTGCATTTTCTGGATGGCTTTTGAGGTTGAACATCGTTTCCTATGCTTATCGGCCACTTGTATATTTTCCATGGAAAATTTTCTATTCAGATCCTTGGCCCATTTTTAATGGGATTACTTGGGGGTATTATTATTATTATTATTATTAATTATTATTATTGAGTCTTAGGGGTTCTTTACTTACAATAATCCAAGTGCTATGTCAGGTATATTATTTGCAAGTGTATTTTCCATTCTGTGGGTTGTCTTTGCACTTTCTTGATAGTATTAATTGAACACAAAAGGTTTTAACTTTAATGTAATTCAATTTATCTACTTTCTAAAATTTTGTTGATGGTTCTTTTGGTATCATATCTAAGAAACTATTGCCGAATCCAGGCTTATAAAATGTACTCCTGTTTTCTTTGAAGAGTTTTATAGTTTTATCTCTTACATTTGTCTTTTGATCTGTTTTAATTTGATTTTTATATATGGTGTGAAGTAAAGGGCCCAAATTAATTCTTTGGCATGTGGCTATCTTGTCCCAGAGCCACCTGTTGAAAAAGCTATTCTGTCCCCATTGAATAGTCTTGGCACCACCCAAAATGATACAAATCAGTTGACCATTGACATATGGGTTTATATCTGGACTCTCAATTCTATTCCCTTCTTCTATGTGTCTATTGTTATGCCAGTACTACACTGTTTTGATTACTGCTGCTTTTAGATAGTTTTGAAATAGGGATGTACATGTCCTCCAACTTTTTCTCCTTTTTCCAAGGAGACAGACAATGAATTTTCTCAGTTTTTAGTTTATCTGGGAATGTCTTTATTTCACCTTCATTTTTAAAAGATAGTTTTGCTGATCATATGCTTCTTGATTCAGAGGCTGGTTGGTTTTTCTATCAAAGTGAATATGGCCTTTGGCCTCCATTATTTCTGATGTGAAGTCAGTTTATTGAGGATTCAATCTTATTAGCATTCCCTTGCATATGATGAGTCATTTTTCTCTTGTGGCTTTTACGATTGTGTCTATTGTTGGCTTTCAGCATTCTGACTGTGATGTGTCTAGGTGTGGCTCTGTGCTTTCATCCTACTGAGAATTAATTGAGCCCCTTGTATGTGGAGGTTAATTCCTTTCAGCAAATTTTGAAGTTTCCAGCCATTATTTCTTTTAAAATCTTTTTCAGTTCCCTTTTCACTATCTTCTCCTTCTGGTATACACAGCATATATATGTTGATGTGCTTAAAGATGTCCCACATTTCTCCAAGACTCAATTTCTTTCTTTTCTTTTTTCCTCTTTTGTTCCTACTGCATAATCTCCATCTATCTTCCAGTTTGCTTATTCCTCCTCCCAGCGCAAATCTGTAGTTAAGTTCCTCTACTGAAATCTTCATTTCAGATATTACATTTTCGACTCTAGAATTTCCATTTGGCCCTATTTTGTAATTTATATCTCTTTTATATTTCTTATTTGATGAGACATCATCATTACACCTTCCTTTAGTTCTTTAGACATGGACTCCTTTAGTTCTTTGAACATATTGAAAATAGCTGCTTTCACGTTTTTGTCTGCTAAGTCCAACATCTAGCCCCCTTAAAGCTCGTTTCTATTTCTTGCTTTTCCTCCTGTGCTTGGTCACACTTTCCTGTTTCCTTGCAGGTCTTCATATTTTCTGTTGAAACCTGGACATTTTAGATAATATATTGTAGCAACTAGGGATACTGTTTTTTTTCTCCCTTCTAAGGACTGTTGCTGCTGTTGTTTACTTAGTGAGTTGGCTTGACCAGTTCAGCAAAATCTATTTTTCCTTTACTGTGCGGCCTCTGACATCTCTGCTCAAGCTTTTTCCCCTCAATTTTATCTTGAAGCCTGACTTCCTACAGTCCCCCCTGGGTCAGCATAGGTTATCAGTGAGCCTCTGACTGTGCAGAGCTTGTAGGGAAGCCCCCTGAATCAATGATTTGTACTTGATCTGGATATGGTTTAGAGACTGCTTTCACTGTTCAGGGAGTTTATCCATTGCCCTTCGTTCAGCCGGGGGTCAGTAGCTCAGAATTTCTGTCTCCTTTTACTTACTCTTTGGAGGACTCTGCCTTGGGCATACACACAGAGTTCCTGATCACTGGGGAGACTGCAGGTTTAGCTGAACTCTCTTTGTCTTTTTCCATGACCTCCTCATTAAGCTTCTGGCTCATCTGCTTCTATATGTATCATACCCAGTTGTTAGCCTCCACTAATTGCTGGTTAATTGCTCCATTGTTCTTACTAATGACTTGAAGCATAAATTGCTCCACAGTCTGATCCAGTGAAAGTAGAGCCCCTTGGCAGGATCAGAGCTTTGGCAGTCTTACGGCTCGCTCCAACGTTTTCCTGGGAAGAATGTCTGTGCTTTGGATGAGGAGTCAGGGAGGTGAGGAGGTAAGGAACTCACTCTTTACCAGCTGCACCACCACCCTTACCAAGCAGGAGCTGTGTGTGGGGAAGGTAGGAACTGGCGCTGTCAGCTGGCTGCCCCACTACCCAGTATAGATCTTCCACAGCCCAGAGGTGAGGTTTGGGGGTTGGAGTAGAAGATGGAATATGCCAGTATTCACCAGCTGCCAAATGTGCCTACATTAGATCTTCCACCTCAGGAAGCTGGAGGAGATGGGAGCTGCCCCTCAGTTGTTAGCCTTGACCTAGCTTTTGGGAAGGTCTCTAGTTAGATATAAATAATCTGGTTCCATTTCAAAAACAGTAAGAATAATACCTCTCATCTTACATGCTCTTCTTCAATGTGACCTCCATCAAAAGTTGAGGATTTTTTCCCTATTTCCTTGGGTGGGTTGAAGGCCCTGTGCCTGTTTTGACTAGTGAAATATAGGGAAAGTAATGCTGTTCCCTTGGATGGAGTTTTAACTGGCCTTGAACCTTCTCCCTGCATCTCACAATACTTGCTTCCAAGATACACTCTCCTAAGATCTAGCTATCCTGCTGAGAAGCCAATCCACATGCAGAAGCCATGTTGAGGTGCTTCCGTTGGTGTCCCAAACTGAGCTTCCAGTCTATAGCTAGCACCAACTGCCCGCCATGTGAATGACCCATCTTGGATGTTTCAGCCCAGATGAGGCCCCAAATGACTTCAGCCCCCACAGATAGCATCCACAGCCGAACCACCCAGGTAAGCCCAATAGATCCGCGGAATCATAAGAGGTAATAAAATAGCTGTTGGATATTGTTATTTTAAGCCATGAAGTTTGACTCAGTGTGTTCACCCACCTGGAAGTTCCCCAAACCCTATTGTTTACAGGATGTTTCATTACATAGGCATGATTCATGAAATCACTGGCCATTCATGTTTGAAAATCTGTAGCCCTTCTTCTCTCCCCAAAGTCAGAGGGTAGAGATGAAAGTTTCAACCCTCTAATCATATGGTTGGTTCCTCTGGCTGCCCGCCTCCATCCCAAAGCTATCTGGAGCACCACCAGGAGTCACCTCATTAATATAAAATGAGGTGAAGTCTAAGGAACTTGTTATGGATAATTTATACTCTTATCACTCAGGAAATTCCAAGGGTCTCAAGAGCTCTGTGCTCCAGGGACATAGACCAAATATATATATATTTTTTCTTATACCACAACCCTATATAAGCAACATCTACCTAAATCAGTGTCTTCCAAACTTATTTGGCCACGATCCTTAAATATGTCTCACCTTCTAACCACGTATGCAAACACCACACACACAGATATATGTAGATGCATATATAACACTGAAACTAAAGTTTTATACAATTTCTAGGAAATCATATTCACCCTCACTGCATGCAATATACTCTGATATTTTTAATCCAGTTTAAGTCATTCCTGTTCCATTCCATTCCTCCTTCTTCCTTTTTCCTTTCAAAGGCTGGTTCCAATCCATGAAATGATTTTCCTGACCCACTAATGTGTCTCAAGCCATAGTTTGAAAGACACTGTGCTCTCAGTAGCCAAGACTTACTATGTCTCTTCTCTGAGGCCTTATGGAGAAGGAGAGAGAAGATACCCTTTACCAAAAGGAGTCACTGAGGCCTTATGGAGAAGAAGGAGAGAGAAGATACCTTTTACCAAAAGGAGTCGGACCAGCAGGTGAAGATACGCCTCAGAAATGGCACCACCCCCTTCCTTCTTGCTAATGACGTGATAAGCTGCAAATTTCTCATGCAGAGTAAGAGATCAGAGCTCAGTGAGTGTCAACTGTCTAGCTGTAAAGAAGAATGAGAACAGGTGACGGATGGCAGCAGAAAGACTTACATCCCTTACAGACAGCTCTCGCCCATGCAACAGCTGAACACATGTTTTTCAGCCAGTCACTTATTTCAGAAATCCAAACTGCTGTCCTAGGACCCTTTTGGCTCTACACCTGCCCTCAAGCTTGTACTTGAGTCTTTGTGTCCCCCACTGCCAGTCACACCTTTGCCCTGTCCCGAAAAGGCTGGGTGACCTCACCACCAGACACCAGTAGCCGGCAGGGACCATTCTGGAGATCTCTTCCAGAGCTGTGGACATAGAAAGGGAGTCCTCGCCTAGCACTGGAAGAGGGGGTCTGGCTTCAAGAAACAAGTGTGTCCCAGAAAGGGTGGCAAAGGGCTTGGTTTCTAGAGATGTCATGCCCAGCCTTGTGAGTTTAAAGACAGATGTTCTTTGTTATTCTAGAGAAGCATATGGCTTTTTATGCCTTCTTTATTCTTCCCTCGGTTAAATTGCTATGGAATTGTCTCCCTTCTTTTAATGGACCGTGTCTAACATCTGTGCAGTTACAAATGGGGCATGCTCATTTGTGGGTTTATGGAGCTTGAATAACCTCATGTCTGCCACGGACCTGCTGCCCCATGCAAACAGCGAGAAGCGGGGGGCACTGCTGGAGTGTGAATTAGGTCAGTTCACAGGGCAAGGAAAATTAATGAAGCAATGGGTATTAAGGACAAAAGAAATCCTAACCTAACTGTCCTGGAATATTGCTTAACCTGGATTCATTTGCCCTCTCTAAAGCTTGTACATGACATGAACGTGGCATTTCCTGGGTTTTATTTTTTATAATACAAATTTAACATGCATATTACAGAGAATTTTTAAAATATAAAAAAGGAAACAAATCAGTCATAATCGTGCTACTCAAAGAAGACTACAGTTATTGTTTTGATTTTTTTTTCACTCATTTTATCCCAGGCATGAGTGTACTTGAGATGCATTGGAATCATTAAACTGTATATGCAATTTTGTAATCTGCTTTTTAAATTCCCCATTATATTCCCCATGTTGTCTTCAAAAGCATCCCACAAAATATTTTTATCTCAATTTCTCCTTCATTCTTATCAAAAAATATGTGTGTGCTCCGTCAATATCTTCAAAGATAAACAGATTTGGAACATGCAGTGTTTGGGTGTTCTAGATTTTAAAAATTAGTGTCCTTGGCAATGATAGGCCAAAGTAAAGAAAATACAGGCCTTTTTAAAATTTTCTGCAATTGCTTTGAAATTAGGCTCTCTCTGTAGGGTGACAGTTAACACCAACCACCTCCTGTACTTGGTGGTTACTGAGACGTGCATTTGTGTCTCCTGGGAAAGAGGCCTAGAACGCTTTAAATAGGATTAAAATCCTACTTTTTTAAAAAGGGGACAGTCTACCAATCTGAATGCTGGATTTTTCAGAAGGGGGAAATAACAAAGTCTCTTTTCAAATCAAGTAATTGTGAGGTTAAGTTGGGCCCATTAAAACATGGTTTGCAGTCCCCCGACCTTGAGGCACAGCCTTTTCAAACATGTGGACAGAGGACTCTAGAACCCTCCATAACTGCTGGGAAATGGGAATTCTTCCAAACTTAATGGATTTTATTGGGGGGGGGGATATTTAATTTCACTTTGGGCATAGAAAGTAGGAGCCGGTGGGAGGGACCTTTTAAAAAATTATAAAACTCTTCTCTTGTCCCCCTCCAGCTGTACACTTACAGTATTGTTCGGATTTTCTTAGAGGACCTAAGGCAGGTGGCATCAAGCCAGCCCTCCCCCGCCTCCCTCTAGAGCCCCCTGGGAGCCGAGTGCGGGGCGCAGGCTTGATGGCCCGGCCCGCAGAGGACAGGGCACCTCGCTGCCCAGATGGCGCCGCCGCCTGCCTTCCTGCCAAGGACGGGACAAGCCGCAAATTTCCCGCCGACCATGTGTGATCTCTGTGGTCTTCCTCCCAAGCTCTTCCTCCAGCCACCCTCGACTGCAAAGGCGGCTCTACTCCTGGCTCTCCAGCACCAAGCGGCTTCAAGAAAGAGAAAATAAGGACACTAGGCCTCTGGGCCATGGAGTGGCCCCATCAGGAAGCTGACGGGGAGTAAAATGCCACCTACACGGGGCCTCTGTGTGGCCTTGAGTGAGTGTGTCCCAACGAGCTTCGGAGTTTTCACCTGGGCCACATAGGTGCTGTGGGACAGAGCGTCCCGGGTTTCTCCGGGTGCCAAGGAACCGAGGGCCCGGGCCTGCCTTTGAGAGCTGGTACAAAGCCGTCCTCCTCCTCCTCCAGGGCTGCGAGGTGGCAGGTCTTCCTCCCTCTCCTGGCATCAGGGCACCAGGCAGCAGGGACAGCACTGGGGCCTGAGTGACAAGGAGACGAGCTGGAAAAGGCTGTTTGCAGGGAGGAGGAGCAGCCCAGAACCACCAACGCCCTGCGTGCAGGGCCCAACCCGCACAGGGTCCCAGGGGACCCGGACCCGGACAGGGCGGCCCTGCAGAGATGCCGAGCATTCCTTCCAAAGGGGGGCGAGCCCAGGAATCTGTGTTTTCCTACCGATGCTGACCTCAGGCTCCGTCAGCCTCTGAGTCTCCACAGCTGCATCCCTGGGCTCTATCAGCCACCAGTCTGCAAGCCACGGATTGAAGCGCTTTTCAACCAGGAGATAAGGACATTGGTTTGGCGACACACAATAGTCTAGTCTTGTCTTTTCAAGGAAGCTGTGATTTTTCAAGACACCAGATTTCTAACTGTACCAACCACTTAACATCACACACACATGAAGTGATGGGCAGGAGTTACACACATTGATCTTCTGAACCTATTTCCTTCCGTCTTTGCACCATTGTTCCCTTTGTGCCCAACCTTCACGTCATGAAGGCCACGCAGTCTCTCAAATCCCGAGGCTACGTAAAGGAACAGTTACCCTGGAGACATTTCTACTGGTACCTTACCAATGTGGGTATCCAGTATCTCCGTGATTACCTCCACCAACCCCCCGAGATTGTGCCTGCCACTCTGCGCCGCAGCTGACCTGAGACCGGCAGGCCACGGCCCAGAGGTCTGGAGGGAGAGCGACCTGCAAGACTCACACAAGGGGAAGCTGACAGAGACACCTACAGACGAAGCGCTGGACCCCCTGGTGCCGACAAGAAAGCTGAGGCCGGGGCTGGGCCAGCAACCGAGTTCCAGTTTAGAGGTGGATTTGGTCGTGGACATGGTCAGCCACCTCAGTAAAATTGGAGATTGTTTTGTGTTGAATAAATCGATAGCCAGAAAAACATTAAAAAAAATATATATATATATTAGGCCAAATTAGGTGGGTCAGTCTGGTCTGTGTTGCTTGGCAGAGGTTCAAATCTCCTCCACCTCGGCCTTCAGAAAGTCGGAAGAAGCCAAGATGAATCTCAATCTCCATTTCAACTGTAAGTAACAAGAAAGAAAGAAAAGAAAGAAAGAAAGAAAGAAAGAAAGAAAGAAAGAGAAAGAAGAAAGAAAGAAAGAAAGAAAGAAAGAAAGAAAGAAAGAAAGAAAGAAAAAAGAAAGAAAGAAAGAAAAGAAAGAAAGAAAGAAAGAAAGAAAGAAAGAAAGAAAGAAAGAAAGAAAAAGAAAGAAAGAAAGGAAAAGAAAGAAAGAGAAGAAAGAAAAAGAAGAATGAGGAAATGAAATCAAACTTTAAAATTTTTCTCCAGGACAAAAAAAAAAAAAAGAGGGTGTGTTTGTATTCTCTCTTTTTCCTGCCTGTCCCATTGTATATGATTTCACATCCCAAGAATTTCTGTTACAAGTCAGACCCAGCTCTGCCTTTGAAAGAGGCAGCCAAGTGCAGTTATGGGAACGAAGGGTATCTCGTCTACGAGGCCAGCATTGAGGGATAAGCTGCGGCTCTTAAACGTTGGGGAACAGGAGTGACAAGAGCTTCCTGAAACTGTGAAGTCCTGGCCCAAGGGATGCAGCTCAGTCACACCGTCAGGGGACTCTGGAGCAAGTGAGTTGGGGAGGGGCAGTCGCTGAGAAACACTGCAAATTAGAGCAAAACACCTCTGGCTCTGGCAGCCTGTAGGCCTCGGGGAGGACCAGAAGCTTAGGGGGTGAAGAAGTTGAAGTTGTAAGTATGGACATCCTTTTAAAGATGGTTAGAAAGGGAAAGGAAGAAATTGAACAATAGCTGGTGGTAGGTGTCAGGAGGAAGGAAGATACCGTGTACCTTTTTTTTTTTTTTTAAAGAATGGAAAGATTTAGGGCGCCTGGGTGGCTCAGTGGTTGAGCGTCTGCCTTTGGTTCAGGGCATGATCCCGGGGTCCTGGGATCAAGTCCCACATCAGGGTCCCCGTGGGAGCCGGCTTCTCCCTCTGCCTGTGTCTCTGCCTCTCTATGTCCCTCATGAATAAATAAATAAAATCTTAAAAAAAAAAAAAAGAATGGCAAGATTTAAGTGTATTTATGTGCTTAAATGAAAGGACTGATAGAGAGGTTGGAGATTACAGGAGAACAGAAGATGACCGGAGTCTAGGCCCCAGGAGGTAAGAGCACGGAGGATCCAGCTCATCGCCAGTGTGAGACCAACCAGCTTTGCAGAGGAATAGGGAACTGTATCCTCGGAGTCAGGAGGCAACCTGAGGAACCTTCTGGGATAAGAGTAAATGGACGGAGTCCTAAAGTTCCTATACAAGTGTTGCTTGGTCGTTTGAACTTATTTGAAGTGTTGAAATAGGGAATAGGACTTAGAGAAGAAAAAAAAATGCATACCCAGGAAAGCTCTAGTTGTCGGAGCCCAACCAGCGGTTCCCAGATGTTCAGGAGAAATGGCTCTATCTTCTCACCAAAAAAGGGCTGATTGGAGTCCTAGCCTCTCCTCGTGGCTGCTAACTGACCCTCTTGTTAAAAACATCCTGCACGGATGACTTATTTGAGGCCAGTGACCCGGTGGTTCTCGGGGGACAATATCTCGCAAAGCCCCAGGCAGTGCTAAGGGCTCTAACCCAGTGTTTCTCACGTCTGTTTTGCATTATATGCGAGTCGTGCACGTATAGCAAGAGCGAGCAGCAGGAAAGGGGGGGGGGAAAGTCCCTCGCAGTCACGCAAAGATGTGTCTTTTAAGACCTGGTTGCCGCCCTAGCTTCCCCCAGGATGCCCCGACAGCCCTGGCCTCCCGGCATTCAGGGCCGCGTGTCATCCCCTCACACACGGACTCGAGGCCGGCCCTGCGTGCCGCGGCCAGGGCAAAGGTGCAGCTTGGGGGCCGAGGCCATAGAAGGCCGCGGAGCTTCCCCGGTGACCGGTGGGTGTCGGTAGCAGCATCTTCACATTTGGGGCCAGAGAATTCTTTGCCTTGGGAGGCCGTTTTGGGTGCTGTAAGGGGTCTCAAGCACCCGGGTCTCTACCCGTTAGGGGCTCAGCTGTAAGAGACCAATGTCCCCAGACCCTGCTGAAGGACCTCGGGGTGCGGGGTAAAGCTGTCCCCAGCTGCTGGCTCGGGGGAAAGCAGCTCCCAAACATCGTGACACGGCTCGGGGAGGAACTGAGTGCCCCCCAGCCAAGGACGGACCCCAGGGGCCATCACTGTAGGAAAGCCACCCGAGAGTGGGTCCAGCCCCAGACACCCGGGCTCCAGCCAAAACTGGTGGCGAACACGCGGGAGCCAGGGAGACCCCGACGGATGGCCCCCAAATTCTTGACCCACGGAAACCAGGGGAGATCATCATGATTGTGTTTTAAAAGCCACCCAGTTTGGGGGAGACTCGCTCAGTAGGTGCCTTGTTAGGCATCACCCTTGATGTTTGAATCCCGGGGCCACACACAGGAGATGTGCACTGTCTCCAAAATCCTTTTTCTTTCTGGAGAGCGTTTCCCTCAGGTCCAGGTGGAGAATGGTGATCGGCACCACTGTCTGCTCCGCACACAGAATTATCCTGTGAACCTGAATTATTCACAGCATTTCAGTTGGCGGGGAGCATAAACACTAGCCCTAAGGAGTGTGGCGGGAGGGGATGCTGGCTCCCAAGTCTTAGCTATCGCATCCCAATTGTGAACTACGTTCCTGTCCCCAAAGCAATGACATACTTGCAGGAACCCCGGCCCTGTCTGGCCGGGTGTGTAGGACAAAGGGGGCCTCCGTCGGGCTCAGGCCAGGTCACCGCGGGAGGCAGGGGGCGAGGGACCTGGGGCGTTGTGCTGATTCAGGCTGATTATCCAGGGGCCTGCCCACCTCCGTGGCCTGAAGGACAATGACAATATCATCTGCTGCCTAAAAAACCAAATCGGGGGGCAGCCCGGGTGGCCCAGTGGTTTAACGCCGCCTTCGGCCCAGGGCCTGATCCTGGAGACCCGGGATCGAGTCCCATGTCGGGCTCCCTGCATGGAGCCTGCTTCTCCCTCTGCGTGTGTCTCTATGAATAAATAAATAAAACTTTAAAAAAAATCGATATGTCTTTCCTAAACAGGCTGAATGTGCTGCTCCCGCAGTGAGGCACTTACTGAGGCAGGAGATCAAATTTCTCAGTCCTGGGAGCCCTGCTCTTGCTCATCCTATTGCTTTGGTATTAAGCTCTGGGACCAGTGTGTTGGCGCTGAGATCTTGGCAAGGGAGCTTGGGGTTTTTGTTTTTGTCATTGTGTATTTCCCATATGATTCTCATTTTTACAATGGATTACATTCCCTGTGTGTGTCTCTTCTTTTTCTTTCTTTTCTTTTTTTTTAGCTGCCATAAGCTGGAGTTATTCAGCTTTGGTTTTCAATATTGTTTTTTTTTTTAATTTTTTTAAATTTTTTATTTATTTATGATAGGCACACAGTGAGAGAGAGAGAGGCAGAGACACAGGCAGAGGGAGAAGCAGGCTCCATGCACCGGAAGCCCGACGTGGGATTCGATCCCGGGTCTCCAGGATCACGCCCTGGGCCAAAGGCAGGCGCCAAACCGCTGCGCCACCCAGGGATCCCAAAACTTTATATTTTTTTAATTTTATTTTTTTTTTTTAATTTATGATAGTCACAGAGAGAGAGAGAGAGAGAGAGAGAGAGAGAGGCAGAGACACAGGCAGGGGGAGAAGCAGGCTCCATGCACCGGGAGCCCGACGTGGGACTCGATCCCGGGTCTCCAGGATCGCGCCCTGGGCCAAAGGCAGGCGCTAAACCACTGCACCACCCAGGGATCCCGGTTTTCAATATTGTTAACAAAGATGCATGACTCCACGTTTTACTCTGGTCAACAGATATGTTATTCCATTAGCAAATTGCTGATTTTTAGATTACTGAATCCAGTGACCCAGTTCTAGAAATATAAATGTCATGCCAGTGATTACCCTGCAAATTTATTAGGGGAGAGGAAGCTGGAAATTAGGAAGCAAAGAACTACAGATTCTTCCTTCTTTGGTTTGATTTTAAAGTTCAACCAGCCAATACATCATCAAGTATTTATTTGAGGAAAAGGGACAGGAAAGGAAAGAAGAATAAGAAAACCTTTTTAGACCTTAAAATGAGCCAGATACTTTGTGAGGCTCTGCATTTTCTCGCTCAGCCTTCATTAAGAAGGTAGGTACTGTGGTCCCTGAGGTCAAATGTGGAAACAGGCGTTCAGAGCTTCAGCGTCATGTCCTGATGTTCAAGTGGTCCAAGCAGCATTTGACCCTAGCTCTGCCTTCCTCCCAGCCTTCGTCTTCTGCTAAGCCACATAGATGACATTTCTCTTTGTGTCAGAGTTCTTGACAGGAAACAGCCCTGATAAGCAAAGAGGACTTTACTGGATGGAAAAGGGGTTGGTGGTAAGTGGAGGAGGATATGAGCGTGGCTCACAGCATCAGCAGGGGAGTGCAGGACCACACTTGGGAACGAGTAGGAGCAAAGTATCTTGGAAATCCTAAGACACAACAATGGTCTCCCTACAGAAGCAGGTAGCCAGGCCTGCTGGCTCGCTTCTGAGAATAACCCAACCCAATCCCCCCGCCTTTCCTCAAGAGTCAGAGTCCCAGATAGTGTGTCTAATCGGCCAAGCCTAGGGCTCACGCTAACCCACACAGATGCATCCCGACACAAGGATAGCTTCTGCCAAGACCTCATGTAGCAGGGGAAAGTTGGGAGTCATGGATGCCAGACAGGCCTGTCACATGTCCATCAAGCTCTTGAAAACTGAATGTCTTATGAAAAAAAAAATGTAGAGTTGCAATGTAAAAGTAACAGATCTACCTGAGATGAATGTGTCTTCTTGGTTAGAACAAACACTAACACCCCACGCAGGGTGGGACTGTATCGGACATGGCGTCACCCAGAGTCTGGGACATGAGGAGTATCCTGGTATATATTCCTTGAATGAATTCTGTGAATAAATTTTGCCTGCTGTTTCTTCCACTGCTTTATCCAGTGACATCATCCTTACAGCTCTGGGCAGATGGGACATAATTAACTCTATTTACAGACTTAACATATTACAAACCAGGAGAAAGAAAACTCCCTGGCATTCTTGCACAACATTATGACCAAATGTCATTCAGTGCATAAGCTGCAAAGCTCAGGATCAACTTTATGGGTTATACTTTCCTGCAGAAATTTCACAAATCGTGTCTCTCTCTCTCTCTTTTTTTACTTAAAGAGAATGTAGCATCAAAATTAAATTGTTTTAAGAATTTAAATTTAAAAAAATTATTAAATTTAAAATTTAAATTAAATTTAGCATATCCCCATCATTTTTGCATATGTATCTTTCTCCAATACATAAATATTTAGCATAGTTATAGAGTATGCATGTCTTTTATTATGTATTTCTTTCCCACAAGATATTCATGACACTGTTCTAGGTTCCAAATTCAAGACATAAGTCACACTGTTAGTGGTGGCATAATATTCCACGATCTTGACGTACCATAATTCAATAAGCCATTTTCTTATTGTTGGACATCTGGGTCCTA
The DNA here is from genome assembly GCF_003254725.2 of Canis lupus dingo. Taxonomy (NCBI): domain Eukaryota; kingdom Metazoa; phylum Chordata; class Mammalia; order Carnivora; family Canidae; genus Canis; species Canis lupus. The sequence goes on from NC_064277.1 coordinate 4,191,875, forward strand.
TGAATCAGACTTTTAACAAGCTATGACTTCAGAGAAGATCTAGAATATGGCCAACAGATGGCTCGTGAAAGTGATTTTGATATTACAGTGTACTTACCGATGACTGTAGCCAATGAAACGTAACTAAGGATTGCTCACAAAGTGGTTGGTGATGTGGGCATTACACGCACAAATAGAATTTAAGGCAAACTACGGGGATGCAAAGTTCCACAGGTTGACAAAAATTAGATGGAGATGAGAAGGAAAGAGGCAAATAAGCATAGACATAAAATGGAGCCAAACAAACAGATAAATCGATTTTAGTCCCATTACTCATTGAGATGTCAGAATGTTCATGCTCCAGGAAATCCCTCTGCTTGAATCCGTGATTCAATTTAACCTTGAAACATTCGTGTTCGAGTGTGTTCTCCAGACCTAATATCCCTGGTAATGATAACGTGTCTCAGGTTCTCCCTAAGATTATTTTAAATCCACATTCCTAGATTAAAGCGACAGTTTTTGGAGTTGAAGGCAGGAATGTAAGGTGATAGGAAAAGAAACAGGAATCACAGGGCAGATTTTGACTTAGGGGCTGGTGGAGGTTTATGAAGATACCTTGAGAAAATTTTAAAAATTGAAAGAACTATTTCTGTAGCAATTTTTATGATTTTTATTAAGAAAAACATTTTAAACTATATAATACCATTTATGCCTTGTATCAGACACACTCTCTGGAGCATTCAGACTATGTCTTAGGTCTTAAGGGGCTGAAGTCGTCATTTATAAAAACCAGATCCTCATCCCTGCCCACACTGTTCCCAGTTAAGGCCATGGATCAGATTCCATCCCCCTGGAATGTTTTAGCACTTGGAGTGACAAACTGGAAAATTATTCACATTGATTTGGCTCTGACATGAACAAATGTTTCTTCATTTTTCTTCCTTCCTTCACTGGTCCTGCTGTAACTTTGCACCAGCCTAGAAAATTCACCCAAACTGTTATACGATGAGAGGATTCTATCTGCTGGAAAGTCGTCTTGGGAGACGGACAGTGGCAGCCTGTGTGACGGCACAAAGCCCAGGTCCTAGCTCTGCGCAGGGGTGTGGCCTATGTCACCCTCCGTCCTTTGGACTATGTGTCTGTAATAGAAAATCCATCCTATTCCTCAGGTTTTATCTGCTCTTTAAATGGCAGTTACTTCAACTCCTATCATGCAGATGAATATATTTGATTACATATCTGTATATGTTGAGGTTTGTATCAGACTGGATGGATGGATGGATAGATAGATGGATAGATGGATAGATGGATAGATAGATTAGATAGATAGATAGATAGATAGATAGATAGATAGATAGATAGATAGACAGACATAGATGGATGGATAGATGGATGGATAGATGGATGGATAGATGGATGGATGGATAAATAGAGATTATAGATAGATGATAGATACTCTGACATCATGCCCCATCACCCCTCAAATACTCCCCCATGTACCTCCTAAAAACAAGAACACACTCCCATGCTACATGGCTCTCCAAGTCAGGAAATCCACACTGACACAGCACTGCCATCCAACAGTTGTTCAAATATTATCAACTGTCTCAACAGTGTTCCTTGTCCTCTGCCTTGCGGGCTCCACCATGGAGCATGCGTTGCGTTGAGTTGTCCATCCCATTAGTGTCCTTCCATCTGGAGCAACCCCCGTGTCTGCCTGCCTCTGGTGTCCTTGATCTATCCTCAAGAGCACAGGTTTTTCTTCCATGCTGACCTTCTACCTACCAGCGGGAATACCACCAGCATGATGCTGCTCCTAGCACATCACTTCAGAAGGTTCACCACGTCTGCCTGTCCCACCTGTGGTGGTGTTACCTTGGTCACCTAGTCAAGCTGTCTGCCACCTTCCCCTTTGCATTTGATTAATGTTTTGTGGGCTGAGAGTCCAATGTTTTGCTGATTTCCCATTTCTTTTTTTTTAATATTTATTTATGATAGTCACAGAGAGAGAGAGAGAGAGAGAGAGAGAGGCAGAGACACAGGCAGAGGGAGAAGCAGGCTCCATGCACCGGGAGCCCGACATGGGATTCGATCCCGGGTCTCCAGGATCGCACCCTGGGCCAAAGGCAGGTGCCAAACCACTGCGCCACCCAGGGATCCCATGATTTCCCATTTCTCATGAACCCTCCAGCTGCCAATGACTTACACGTGTATCAACTACTACTGTTATTGTTGCCTAATAGTCATTTTTTGTTACTCCTACCTTCATTAGTTGGATTCTACTATAAGGAAGAGCTTCCCCTTAATCACATTTATTTACTCATTTACTTAGTTTTTTTGTTTTTGTTTTTTTTTTTTTTAGAAAGAAAGAGAGCATGTGTGTGCATGAGTGGGGTGGAGGCACAGAGAGAGAAGGAGAGAGAATCCCAAGCGGGGTCCATGCCCAGTAGAGCCTAATGCAGGGCTGGATTTCATGACCCTGAGATGGAAAACAAGAGCTGAAAACAAGAGTTGGACACTTAACCGACCACCAGGCGCCCCTTTTCATTTATTTTTTCCGTATGGACTCATTGATTCCTATCTCATACGATGAGCTGTAATCCAATTGTCTATTTTGATACTTAAATTATTCCACAACTGGCCAGTGTGAGCCCCTTCAAGCCCGTTCATGTGTCTTTCCGGCACCATCATTCTTGGGTGTGTCCTTACTTTCTGGCACAAAAACATATTCCAGGCTCGTCTCATACTTTTCCTAGCCCAGCTCTGGAATCAGCTCCATTTCTCCACCCAGGATCTGAGTGCTACCTGCGCCCGTTCCTACCAGCTGTCATTGCTGCCAGGTCCTTTTAACCGACGGAAGTTGGAAATATGTGTGTGCACATAAATATGCATGCGTAAACACTCACACATGCAGGCATCTCTGCGAATGTCCACAGCGTTGTGGTCTATATCCGTGCGTGCACACACACACACACACACACACACCCCAGTACCTCAAGGTTCTTTCCAGCCATCCCCCTTTCCTTGTTGGCACCGCCCCTCTGCGGCACATGGTGCAGAAGCCTGGCAAAGGAGCGAAACCTCGTTAGGTCAGTTATCCGGGAAGGCCTCTGTGAGGAGGTGAGCCTGGGTCACAAGTCCAGGGGGTGCCAAGGGCTCGGGAACGCGTAGGCCCAGTGTTCAGGAACTGCGGAGAGGCCGCGGTGCTGGTACCAGGACCAGGTGAGGAGTCGGGGTCATGCTAGAGATGACAAGACGCCGGGGGTTAAAGGAGGGGCGAGGTATGGTTTGGTTTATGGGCCCGGGCCTCGTGGAGCTGCGGAGTGGGGGCTGCGCCGGGGCAGGAGCGGAGCACGCCGTGTGCCCAGGAGGCGGCGGCCCAGCTGCGCCCATCCCAGCCCCACTGCCCGCGCTGGAAGCGGGGACGCCGATGAGCTGGGTGATGCCGGTTCGCTTGCTCTGGACGAGCGCCGTCGGGTGAGGTGGGCCTTGACTTCCAGGGCTGTCTGTCCGGCATCCCCCTCCTGGCTGCTGGCCCGGAACATGCTTGATGAGTCACAGGCATCTGTGAGCACCTCGAGGCTGGATGGATGACAAGTCCCGAGGATGCAAGTGCTGGCGCAGCACATGTTCTGATCGATCCTCTCACGCTGTAGGTGACTTGCCTGGGGTCACGGACGTCACTCCTGTCCTCTTGCTCCTGTTGGCACCTTCCATTCCGACCTCTCCCAGCTCCAAGCACTCACAGCTCGGCTCTCCCCCTTGTCCCCGGCGAGCCTCTTTACGTATACACACAATTAAGTTGCATGCCTGACCACACACGAGACAAGATCTGTCCCTGTGGACCCACACTCGGGAGAGGCAGTGTGATTTATGAGGGTAGACTTATTACCCAGGCCCAGGCCTTGGTCTCACTTGAGAGGCGAAGGCATTTCCTAGAACGCAAGCTCTGATTTCCCTGGGGCTCTTCCTCTGGATCCCCTCAGCTTTAGATCTGTTTAATCAAAATTAAACAAGGTCATCGGCACCTTGTCTCCAGCACAGTGCTTGCCTCTCACCTTTGGCCTTTCCAGAATCCCAGCCCCCCCGCGCAGGGGGATTCCAGTAGAAGGCCAGACGCGGAGAGTGCACCACGGCAGATGCCTGGTGACCACGAGCTTGTATTTGTCTTCTGCTGCCACCAGATTAACCAAAAACCTAGGCCCTTACGAGGACACACACATATTAACTCGCGGTTCCCGTGGGTCAGGGGACCAACTACAAGGTTAACAGGGTCCCCTGCGGGGACTCCCCGGGCTGAACTTCAGGTGTTGGCCAGGGCTTTGATCTCACTGAGACCCAGCGTCCCCTCCCAAGCTCCCTGGTAGGATCCAGGTCCTTGTGATTATGAGTGAAGCCCAGAGGCCACCCTTGTTCCCTGCCATGTGGCTCCCTCAGCAACATGGTGGGGGTGGGGGGGTGCAAAGAGACCTGCTGTTTCCACTCTCTCTTTTCAGGCTGTCCTCCTTTAAGGGCTCAACTGGTTAGGCAGGGCCCACCCAAGACCATCTTCCTTCTAATGAACTCAAAGTCAACTGAGTAGGGGCCTTGACTACATCTGAAAAATCCCTTTATCTTTACCATATAAGCAACTTAATGACAGGAGTGGATCACCATCATATTCACAAGTCCTGCCCACGCTCGATAGAAGATCATACAGAACATGTGCAAGGGAGGGGGCGGGGGGAGGCATCATGTGGGCCATCTTAGAATTCTGATTACCTGAGTAGACTTTCCCCCTAGCTTTTTTTCTTAACTTATTTTTGATTGTAGTAAAATACACATGAAATTTATTGTTTTCACCATTTCTAAGTGGGCCGATAGTCTAGCGGCATCAAGGACAGCCGCACGGTTATGCTATCATCACCGTATCCATCTCCAGAACTTTTCTTATCTTGCAGAACTGAACTTGTGCCCATTAAACACTAACTCCCCACTCCCTCTTCCCCCGTCCCCCAGACCACCGCCACCACCACCACCACCGCCACCCGCACCCCCAGCTTCTTAGGCATCTGCGTTCTCAAACGCAGTGACCGCAGGAGGAAAACCAGGTAAAACTAAAAATGTGCCCATCTCACTTCTAAGGCTCGCAACGTCACAAGAGCCTAGTTTTGTGTGCGACTCAAATTAAAGCTGCTTCTAGGCTTGTTCTTTGGAAGCTTGGTGTCCTCGTGCCCAGCGCTGGGACTGCAAACTCTGGTCCCTCTGCTGGGCAGAAGAAAGAGGAAGAGGGGGTCAGATGACGGGAGCAGGCCACGCGGCCTCGCCCCATGCTGCCCACGCCCTGGAACACGGCATGTTCTACAATCAAAGCTGCTCACCACGTCAGCAGTACGGCACGTTTTCTTTGATTTGGAAAAGGAATCGAGTCCAGACCAAATGAGGAAACTCGTGCCTCTTTTGTGTCTCAAATTCCCAGCTAACGAATGGGATCTGCAAAGTCAACTTCTTTTTAATCACATGCTCTCTGCAGAGACCAAAGCAACATACTAGAATATTCTAGAATGCTTTTAACATCATGAGAATCATGGTCTTAAACTGCACAACAAAAGATAATTCTTCAGTGTTTGTTTTTTGTTTGTTTGTTTGTTTGTTTGTTTTTTGAAGCTTCCCCAACCCATAAATCTGTCAATATTTAATAGGGTAACAAACATGGCTTTGAGTCTAAGGTTTCCTTTTTTTTTTTCTTAGAGGAACACTTTATTTATTTTTAAAGATTTTATTTATTTATTCATGAGAGACAAACATAGAGAGAGAGAGGCAGAGACACAGGCAGAGGAAGAAGCAGGCCCCATGCAGGGAGCCCGATGCGGGACTCGATCCCAGGACCCCAGGGTCATGCCCTGGGCCAAAGGCAGCCGCTCCACCGCTGAGCCACCCAGGTGCCCCGAGTCTAAGGTCTCTAACCGAAGCAGTGGGTCACGGGTTAAAAACTTGCTTTCTTTTCCCACCCGGAGTTTCAGTCCCACCTGTGTCCAAGCCACAGGGGAACATCGTCCCCGGCACTTAGGTGCAGATGTTGTGCTTTGTACCCTGTAGACTCCCACAGTTTCGTGCACGGGGCTTGATTACTTCCAGACAAGATGCTGCCCGGCGGCTGCCTCATTCCTGCTGTGGCTTTGGAGTTGTGCCAGCGGAAACCCCAGAGCGCCCTGTCCCCACCTCCGGCGCGTCCCGGTGCCCGGGCGGAGAGAAAGCCTAACTGCACAGGGTCGTCATCTCAAGCTATGATGAAGTGTTTCCAGAACCAGATAACTTGTTGCTCACATTCCAGACCCACGTGTGTAGAGACTATAATTTCCTGCGTGGATGACGACTCCCCTGTCCACACAGCCCGGGGCTGAGGGTGCCCTTGGCTTCTGCTTCTGGGATAGGCCACGTCCAGGGACAGCGTCTGGCCCGGGCCCAGTGTGGGCCCAGCGAGCAAGCAGCTGCAGGGCTGGGGGGCTGGGGAGCCGGGGGCCTGCACCCCTGGGAAGACACCCTCGGCGGGAAGGCTGTCGTGGATCAAGGGCCTGGTTTTGGTAGTGAGACAAATGCAGAATGAAGAGTCTTCATGCCCAGAAAGCACACGGGCTCCGCTCACCGGCTCGCGTTCCCCGCGCCTCGGGGTGCAGGGCGGCTGCGGAGAGCAGACCATCACAGGGCGGTTCCCGAGGCTCCTGTGCAGCTCCTCCCGCCTCCTGCATATGGAGGAGGCACCTCGGCCAATCCTTCCCCGGGCAGCCCTTCCAGAGGGGCAGACGCCCTGTGCCGACTCCCTCCCGGGTGTCCTGAGGGCGCCCGCGACCCAGGGCTCTTGCACACGGCGGGCTGTGCGGCTCTCACGCTGCCTGGCCTCCCTGCACGGTCGAGCTTGGAGCCCCATCTTGCCCCTCAGCCCCCTCCTGCCTCCCCTGCACCCTGTTTCAAAAAGTGCCCCGGGGCACCTGCGTCCCCCTTCCACTCAGGTCACGACCCCGGGGCCCCGAGATCGAGTCCCACATGGGCCTGTGTCTCTGCCTCTCCCGCTGCCTGCGTCTCTGCTCCTCTCTCTCTCTGGGTCTCTCAGGAATAAGTAAATAAAATCTTTAGAGAAAGAGAATGTGCTCCCCCTCCCTGTTGTCATGTCAGGAGCGCCCAGGCTCCTCCCCGGCCCCCCGCACCCACCCCCTGGACCCGAGTTCCCAGCTGTGGCCTCAGGCCTGCTCTCGGAAGGGCCGAGGCAGGGTGCCAGGGGGGCTCACCCCAAGTCCTGCGCATCACTGCCCTGGCCCGGGGGGGCATGTGGCTCCACTGGTCCTCGTCCCCTGCCCCCCATGTCCAGTCTCTAGGACTTCTCCCCCTGCTTCTGTCCAGATCGTTCTGATTCGCTTCCCCCTTCGTCCCCCACCCCAGCCCATGTCTCTGCGCTGGCCCGACTTCAACACCGTGCGGAGGGGCAGACGGAGGCAGCCTCGCGCAGGCGGGGAATCTGATCCAGCATCATTTAAATAACTGTTAGGTTATGGTTGCAGCAAATCTGTAGGATATTGAAACGAGTTCAGAAGAGAAGTGAGCCAGAAACAGCACGGCCCAGTGCAGTCGTGCAGCACGGAGACCTGGCGGGAGTAGTGGGGAACACGTAAGAGGGTGCAGGGGCCAAGCTGTGCACCCAACAAGCTGCGAGGATGGACCAAGCTCTGCGTGGCCTCGACAAGACTCATCCTGGGCATCTTGACCCCCGGCTCACGGGGTCTCCCTCACACTCCTGCATCTGCGGAAACACAAGCCGGCTGGGGAGGCATCCCCCCGAATCCACTGAAGAATCCAATCCCAAATTCACCTGCAGTGACGTAATTGTTTCCTTCATGGACACATGACTTAATACTGAGAAGATGCAGAATTGAGTGTGAACATGAGGAAGGTAAATCGAAGAACCTGGGTTGGATATATCGACGTCAGGAAAAGAATCGGTGGCTCCTCGCTATTTTCCTTCCGTGTTGGGTTCAAGAGGAACCCGTGCGCTAGAGCGGCAGGTCCAGCTTGTAATTCTAACTTAAAATGTGCAGTTACACCGTTGACTTGGGTTATGATCTTTATGTTGACATTTCCAGAGGATGTAAAATTCATCCTGTGTCTAGATTTGGTTTGTTATCTTTCTAGGAATAGTTACGTAAGCGTTTGGGAAGATTTGTTTGTTAATCAGACAATTAAGGAAATCACATGATTATAAACAGTGTTTAAATGTTATTTAGTTTTTGTTAATAGAACCAAGGGTTAATCAGAGACCCCTTTTAAATGTCATTCAATATTACTAGATGCATTGTTTAAAAATAAGATTTTCAGATTGAATGACATGTGCAAATGCCGTTGTGCTGAACAACATTTAAAATATTCACCAATTTTGGGGCACCTGGGCGGCTCAGTTGGTTAAGCATCCTACTCTTGGTTTTGGCTCAGGTCATGATCTCAGGGTCATGAGATCGAGCCCCCCCCCCCCCCCCCCCCCCCCGTCAGTCGGGTTCTACACTCAGTGGGGAGTCTGCTTGAGAGTCTCTCTCTCCCTTTCCCTCTGCCCCTCCCCCCTCTAAAATAAATAAATGTTTTTTTATAAACTTTTTTTTTAACTAAAAATAAAAAAAAATTCACCAATTTGTATTATAAGAGTATTTCTTATGAAGCGCTTTGGCAAGGATCACATTTTCTTCCCCCGAAAAAATCATTTCAGCCACTGATGGGAGCACACGCTCACAAGAGAGGAAAAGGGGGTGCAGTTGAGGCTGGAGGAATGTCACTGGTTAATTTGTGAAATTGAGCCAGTTGGGTAACCTCTCTGAGCCTCGGTGTTAAAATGGCTCAAATACAATTATGTGAGGAAGCTGTTTGCGAGGATAAGAACGAAATGATGTGGCTAAAGCAAGCCCCTTGCCAGGCACCTGCTCAGAGCCAACACCCAGCAAACAGTGCTCGATGCTCTATCTCCTTCGGGGACACACGATAATAGCAAATGTAATACTCTTTTCCTGTGTCACTGTTTGCTTGGATTTTATTGGAAATTTATGGGGAAACTTGCAGAGTGACCCTGGGGACACATGAGAAACACGTCACTTGCCCATGGCTCTACTGGTCTCCGTGGCCATCTGACTTCATCACTCACCCTCCCCTCCGGGCTGCCCCCGGACATGCCAGGCCACCTCCAAGGCGGCCTCCATGGCCCTTCCTCCCTCTGCTTGGAGGGGGCATGACCTCCAGGGCTCGGCATGACCCACCGCCTCCCACTTTCGGGCCTCTGTTCCAATGCCCCCCGAGCCCCCCATTTAGAACCACCTCTGCGGGCCTCATTGCCCTGCTTTCGTTTTCCCCAAAGCCCTTCTCCCCATTTTACAGGACCTCTGCTGGCATCACTTGTCTGTGCGTTCACGGTCCCCCCTAGAATGCAAACAAAAGCAGAGATTTTTGTGGATGTGGTTTGCTGCTGTGTCCTCATATCCGGGACAGGGCCTGGGCCTAGAAACGGCAGAGCCAGTTAAAGCACAGAGGGAGCCAGGCCTCGGGCAATGCAGGCCCTGATTCCAAAGCTGAGACTCACCTGTTGTGTGACCTCGCACAACTCACGTGGCATTCCTGAATCTTCGTTTCCTCTTGTCCAAAGCGGGCCCAGCCGTCCTTCCGCGGGCCACTTGGTGGGTCGCCCGCGGACTGAGCGAGGCGTGAGGGCACGTTTACTCTAAGACGGTGCCCAAGCTTGACAGACTCTTATCATTAGTTGGTGACACGTGGGAAAATTGCCTACGTGCGCGCTGCTTCGAATGTTCTCAAATTGGCAATTATTTTCCCTGTGGCCTTCACATGGAATCAGGTGGCTCTGCCAAGTACGGCATCCGCCCCCAGCACCCCTGTGCCCTGCTGTGTGGCCGAAGGAAGGACGGTCCACAGTTTCTGAACCCCGGTGGAAACCAGGGTTGGCCCGAAGACTCTGGAGATCTATCGAGGCCAGAGCAGCATCTTCCGAATTTGTCTCCCTTTTCTATGAAATGCCTGGACTCCATTCTTTCAGGGACGGACGGTTGAAAAATTGTATGAGGGGAAGCAATTGGACAAAGTACATTATCTCTGATAACGAAACAATTTTACTGGTGCACCCCTCATAGCCAAGGGGGCGGGTAATAGGGTTTAAGAGATGGTAAAAGGATTCTCCTCACTGCCCATGTTGGGTTACTCAGGTCTTTGTTTTTAGAAATTCCTCCCATGAAGTTCAGGGACCAGGGATCTTTCTCGTATCCATGGACACTCTTGAGCAGAAAAAACAGGCGTGTTTCCAGAGACCAGGCCCTGTGAGAGGGCCTCTTGGCAGCACCACAGAGAATGAGGGTCTCACCCCGAAGCCCGCAGTATCCAATAAAGCTGGTTGCTCTCCCCACTCACCCGGGTCATCACCTGCAAACACCTGTGCTGGACCTAGCCACGGGTCCAGGCTCCGCGTGCGGCGGGCACACTTCGGAGGGCCTCTCGCTCCACTTCAGAATCACACGCGGGTACCCGTGCGATGTCCCGGGTTCCCTGGGAAATAAAACATGTGAATGTAGGATACGTTATAGGACAGGTGATAAGATGGTGCAGGAAACCAGATATGGGAAACGCAGGTCCTCTTCCCACCCGGGCCCAGCAGTTCAAACACAAGTTTCCCATTGATACTGGAGCTAAGGAAAGAGATGGGCGCCATCTTGTGGAGAGACCCCGGGTGCTGGGGCCTTGTGCGCCCCCAACCTCTCTTCCCGGGGGAAGCATCTGCCAGACTCCCCCCATCCTCACCATCTTCTGACTCGAGCGCATTAGGAACAGGTATTGGACAACATTCTTTCAACTTTTTCCAAATCAGAGTAATTTTAAAAGCCAATAACTCTAGGGGCACCTGGATGGCTCAGTGGTTGAGCATCTCCCTTTGGCTCAGGTCATGATCCTGGGGGTCCTGAGATCGAGTCCCACATCGGGCTCCCTGTAGGGAGCCTGCTTCTCCCTCTGCCTGTGTCTCTGCCATTCTCTCTCTGTGTCTCTCATGAGTAAATAAATACGATCTTTTTAAAAAAAAGTTAATAATTCTAATCTCCCCGGCTAAGGCCTACCCGACGCTGTGTACTGATTTGCCCTCCAGGAAGATTCCCTTGTGACACCTCTGGCTTCCCACAGACGCCTCTGTCCTCAGTGTGTTGGGGTGTCCAGTTGGAAGGAAGGGAGTGACAGTTCTGTTGCTCATGCAGCCCCTGCCCCCCTTCAGTGTAACACCATTGGCCTTGGGCACCGAAGACACTCAAATGAGTAGGACCAGGCTGTGGCTCTGAGACATGTATCTACGTGACAGGTGCTATGAGTGTGTACAGAAAGCAGTGGGAAATAAAAAATTAAAAAAAAAAAAAGCAAGCAAGCAGTGGGTACAAAAGAGCTGGGGAGAGAAGAGAGGCCGTGGCCGCTGTCGGCGCCCCGTGTCGCCCCCACCGTGCTGCCCCCCCGCAGCCTCCTCGGAGTGCCAGCTGGAGCTACAGCCCTGGCCACGTTGACAAGCCTGTCCGCTGGGGCCTTCCGCCCTCCCTGGCGAGGCTGCCCTGGGTGTGGACACGTGGCGTTTCCTCTTAGCTCATCCAAGGCAAAGTTGGAATTTTCCAGCAGAAGTGTTTACTAGGCAACTAAAGGAAAAACAAAAGAAAAAAAAGAGAAAAGGAAAGGAAAGGAAAGGAAAAGAGACAGCTTTGCTGAAAGAAGGTGTCTTTGACCCGTGGCCGGCTGGGTGGGGGCGAGCAGCTGCTCAGCACACAAACCCCTCTGGCTCCTTCATTCCACAGGGGCCCCTGGGGGTGCAAGGCCAGGCTGAGGCCGACTGGCTCCCGGGCCTGCTGAAATCTGCACTACCTTCCAGAACCTGCTTCCTAACTCCACTTTTTTTTTTTTTTTAAGATTTTATTTATTTATTTGACAGAGAGAAAGAGGGAGAGAGAGCACACACATGCAGGGGTGGGGGGGTGCAGGCAGAGGGAGAGGGAGAAGCAGGCTCCCCCCTGAGCAGGGAGCCCGACGCAGGGCCCAGGACCCTGAGATCAGGACTTGAGCTGAAGGCAGACGCTTCAGCAGCGGAGCCCCCCAGGCGCCTCCTAAACTGTGCGCTCAGATGGTCTCACGGCCCGGGGAGGCCAGAGCACAGAGAGTCTGAGCCCCTTGTCTGAAGGCACACAGCTGGCCGCTGGCAGAGCCAAGCCCGGGCCCAGGCTTGGCTCCAGACCCTGGGCTCTGAGTCACGATGCTCTCTCCTCACCAGAGTCAAGTAAGTTTTTCCAACCTCCGGGCAGCTCTCAAAATCAGTGTTTCCAGGGTATGATTTTTCAACATCAAGTTTCCAGGGCCCCAAACTCTCACCGACGGTGGAACCTGTGACATTCTACGCCAGGTCCTCAGCTGGCTGCGCTAAGGTGACCATGAGGACCCTGCTCCCCCCAGAGCAAGGGGACAAACGAGGTCTCACGTCCCCCCAACCCCCTCCCCGGCCCAGCTCAGCCAGGTTCCTGCCAAAGTCTTGTCTGCACCTCTTGTCAACGCTTCTTGTACAAACTTGCTTACATCACTTATTTTTTAAATTAAAAACTTAGTTATTTTGAAGACGAAGTGCTTGATTTTCCTTCTCGGGATGCTTGGTTCCATAGCCCGTTTAAAGGCCAAGGCTCTGATTATTTTATCTCCGTGACCCACTAGAGTTTTATGTATAGTTGCAAAGGCTATATAGGCCTATAATTACGGCTTTCACACATTCTCTGTACATATTTTATCTAAAAAGAAAATTATAATAGCAATTGCCTGCTTACTACTTTTCGAAACTTATTAAGCAGTACTTATAATACCTAATTGTACACCTTTAGTTGGAGCCGTAACATCTTCTATTACGAGTCTCACCCAACTGTGGGAATAAAAGCCAATTTTACCCAGTTAACATGAAAAATGATAAAAACTCGTTTTCGCCTCGTTCTAAAATCTTCAGCTGGAAACGGAGTGTGTCAAATTATTTGAGTCAGCTGTGGCTTCCTCCTTCCTTCTGGAAGAGAACTAAATATGCCTGCTTAGTTAGGTTCATTGTTTTGTAAAATCACATCTATTTTCTCCGGCTATTATTGATGTGAAGCGTGAATATAGCATGCTGCCTGCTGGGCTGGAAATATACCCATAGAGCCAATCCCAGACTTCATTTATGATCTATTATTCCCCATTATTCCCGCAGAGTTTCTGATTGCATTCTTATTAATCGTTCTAATTTGCCCTTCATTGTGCCGACTACTTGCCATTCCGCGCTGGGCCTCTCCTCAGCTGCCTCACAGTGTTTAGTAACTTATGCCTCGCTGCAGCTTCTTCGGACTATGCAGTGCAAGGAAACTCAGACACTCAGCATCTCTTCTGCTGCTCAAGAGGACGTGGCGGTGGCCTCAGGCGCCCACACCCTAGGTGGCCCACAGTTAGGTCCCTTCTCCTGTAACCAGGACTCACTCCCTCATCACACCACTGTTTGTTGAACGTGCATTGGCTGCCAGGCCTATGCCAGGCCTATGCCAGGCACTTCGATCATAGGCCTGCCCACACTCACAGCCCAGTGAGGATGGAGAGCCAGCAAAGCCATTGACCCCAGGATGTGGTACCAAGGCCCAGGAGCTCATCCTCTCCTGATGCCCTCAGGCCCCTGTGCCGGTTGGGACACTTCCAGGTGCAGGTAACAGCAACCCACACTCAAGGGATCAGCAGCACGGAAAACATCATCTCTTAAAACAAGAAGTCAGGAGACAGGGCTCGTGATACAGTAGCAGAAGAGGGTCGCCAAGACTTGGGTCGTCGTCTTCTTCCTGCCCCTCCACCTGGGCATGCTGGCTTCCACCTGGGACTGACTGTCCCCAAGTGCTCACCGGATGCTTGCAGCACTTTCAAGTGACACTTCTGGTCACGACTCACAGAAAGAGGAAAAGGGCTTTCTTCTTCCTTTTGTCTCTTGCTAAGAGAGATCATTCTTGAAGCCCCCCCCACCACCGAATTATCCCTTGGGTCTTACTGGATAAACTTGCGTCATTCCACACTCATGTTTAAACCAGTCACTGGCAGGGTACACGAGGTCCGTGATTGCCTCACACCCATTAGGACCTTGGGGTGGTGAAAGTGCCAGTCCTCCCTAAACACGTGGCTGCATGGGAGGGTAGGACACTGAACAAACTTAAGGTTCTGTTAGGGAGCAGAAAGTAAGAGGTAATGGCTATTGGGTAGACCACTATGGTCACTTTGAGTAACGATCAACCTCTTCTAAATGAAAAAAAAAATTATTAAATGAATGTGGGCTTTGTTATCTTCATGATAATATTCTCCATATGGTCCTATAGCTACAAAACTAAAGCCAATTTATAAATTCAGTACAAATGTACAAAACCGATGAAATTAATTGTCAACGTTAATTTAAGGTGCCAGGCAAAAGACGCTATTTTGCAGAAGCCAACAGTGACTCTCAACATGAATAAGCTGCTATAGAAGCATGTGTCATATGATAAACCAGCCTCTCTCCACTGTCCTGTTCACTGAGTGAACTCACACCACTGTGGCATTTTGTTCATCCTTGAGACTGATGCCACTTAGCTTACATCTGGCACAAAGGAGCTCTACATCTATCCCTGCGAGCTAGTGACTGTGTCATGTAGTGTTACTTGATGCTCACAGACTACATTTTAAGAAACACTGGCTTAGAATGATTTGTACCTAACATCCTACCTGTGACCAGAAATTCTGGGAGTTGAACAATAGCCAAAATATGGAAAGAGCCCAGATGTCCATTCATAGATGAATGCGTAAAGAAGATGGGGTATGTATACAATGGAATATTACTCAGCCATCAGAAATAATAAAATCTTGCCATTGGCAATGATGTGGATGCAGCTAGAGGATATTAAGCTAAGTGGTATAAGTCAGTCAGGGAAAGACAAATATCACATGATGTTACTCCTATGTGGAATCTAAGAAACAAAACAGATGAACGTAGGGGAAGGGAAGGAAAAATAAAACAGAAACGGAGAGAGAGAGAGAGAGACAAACCATAAGAGACTCATAACTCTAGGAAACAAACAGGGCTGCTGGAGGGGAGGTGGGTGGGGGTACGGGGTAATTGGGTCACGGGCATTAAGGAGGGCATGTGATGTGATGAGCACTGGGTGTTATATGCAACTGATAAATCACTAAGCTCTACCTCTGAAATTAATAATACAGTATATGCTAATTGAATTGAATTTTAATTTAAAAATTTAAAATAAAATAGAGAAGAGGACAGCCCCTGTAGTGCAGTGGTTTAGCGCCACCTGCAACCTGAGGTATGATCCTGGAGACCCGGGATCGAGTCCTGCATCGTGCTCCCTGCATGGAGCCTGCTTCTCCCTCTGCCTGTGTCTCTGCCTCTCTCTCTCTCTCTCTCTCTGCGTCTCTACGAATAAATAAATAAAATCTTTAAAATAAAAATAAAATAAGAGAAGAAAAAAAGAAATCCTTGGAATCGAAATGTTATTAGTGAAGACAGGCCAAGGGTAGAAAGAAGAGGAAAGATTCAGAAGAAGAGAGAATTGTAATTAGAAAATACGTGAAAAGTGTAATGAATTTTTTTCACCAAGCCCCTATAGATAACCCAATATCACCTCAATTTACCCACATGTAAAAAAAAAAAAAATTTACCCACATGTGTGATGCAGACTATCACTTTCCGCGTGTGCCTTGATGTGAAAAAGCGAAGTGGCTCTGCTCTAGGGGCTCCTGCTCATGTGCTTTAGGAGAAAAGATGTTCAGAGCAGTGTTATTTATAACAGCGAAAAAGTAGAAACCATTTGGACATTAACTGGTCACATAAATCATGGTATATTCACATAATGGCAAATTATACAGCGGTGAGAATTAACGAACCACAGCTACGTCCCCACGATCTGGATGACATCTACACAGCTGCACGGAACTTCCATCGCTCTAGAAACGGAAGGCATCCCTGAGACGATGTCTCTAAGGCTGCCCCTTGCGGACGCTGTGGCCCTTTGGGCATCGGTAAGAACAAAAGCAGTAATGGACTGACACACATTCCGTGTTCAAACCTGCCTGTTCTGACACTCAGAAACAACAACAATGACACCAGTTTGCTGGTTGCCCCTGTACTAGGAGACCAACTTAATATTTTAAAAACTGGTAAATAGGAGGAAAGCATGAAGGCTTTATCTGACCTTTTCTGTATTGATAAAGAAAACTTTCTCTCGTAGAAGCATTCCAGCAAACAAAATGAAGAGATGATTTAAAAATTAGAAAATCACCATTTTGCAATCTTTAATGACACAATCTAAGTAAGCATGAATAACCAGGCATTCTGTGGTTTCCACGATAACCACCTGTGAAGTATCCTGGATCCCACCCCCCCCCCCAAAAAAAAAACCCAAACAAAACAGAAAACAAACAAAACACCAAAGAACCCAAGATCTAACTACCGGAAAGCCTGAGGACAGAGACACATCCTAAAAGGTACCTCACGCATGCAATTAGCAAAATCCAGATCCTACAGGAGAAATAATTTGATTTCTTCAACAAATGTATTCCAAAAGGGGCAAGGAAAGAAAAGGAGCAAGTACAGATTAGAAAAGATGTAAGAGGCACATCAACTAATTGGAACGATTTGAACTTCTTTGGATCCTGATTTGAACAAACTATATAAAAAAAACGTACGAGGCAGCAAAATCAATGCGTCTTTGATGATATTATGTAATTGTTGTTAATTACTTTAGGTAGGGTAATGATAGTATGGTTTTTTTTTAAAGAGTTTTACTATTTTAGAGAGCCCTGCTGAAATATTTACAGACAAAATAATGTGATATATGAGGTTTGCTTCAAAATAACCCAGAGGGAGTGTCTAGATGAAAAAAGACTGGGCATGAGTTGATCACGGTTAAGCTATCGGATACATGGAGGTCTAGTACACTCTACTATTTTTCTTCTCAATATTTATGAAAATTTTATGAAATTTTTCATAATCAAGTTTCTCTCCTAAAATTTTTTTTTTTATCTCTAGGATAATTAGTGGATATGTTGCACTCAGCAGATATTTTACTTAGTGCAAACCTGCACCAGGGGTGACGGTAAGACTAGTCAACCTGTCTGGGCTCTGTTTCCTGGGTCGGCGAGTCACCGGCTCCTGCTGGTGTAGGTGCAGTAAGTGTCCACAAAATAAGCAAGTTTCAGTGTGACGCGCTGTTAAGGATGAAAGATGTGTAAGAAGTGATTTTTGACCACAAGTATCTTACCACCCAGTTTGTAGGCGAGACACCGCAGGTATGCGTGCACGTGAGTGGTGACAGTCACCCGCTCGCCCGCATCCCGGCAATCAGAGGTTTTATGCAATACCACGCAGCGCCCGTCTCTGTCGCTCGGGGGTGACATGCACCCTTGTCATCATAAGCAGGTCACAAGAAGCTCTCCTGACCACTTGGGCCATCTTCCCTGCCCTACTCCCCCTTTCTATCTAGATCATTCCGAGAGCAGGCTTGTTTTAGGTCACGTTTCATTGCCGATCGGCTAGAAAGTGATTCGTTCGGCTGGGATACTGGAGCACACACCTTCCCGCGGGAGGCAGCAATAGCTCTTCCCCGGCTCCGCGGTCTGCTTCGGGGGTCAGCAGACCTGAAGTGGATACAGAGAACTCATGGGAGCCAGTCGGTGGACAATAGGAAGCACTTGTCCCATAACAGTTGTGCCAGCGTCAGACCTGCTGGGAAGGGCCCTTCGCTGTAAAATCGTGTGCCCGGTGCCAAATGGTTAAGTCTTTCAAGTCCCACAGGTGCTTCACCTTGTCGTATGCAGAAAGGATGTACATAAGATCTAAAGTTGCAGCCACAGAAGAAGAGCAGGCAGTGGAAATGCACCACTGGAGAGTTCTCAGAAATCCTGTGTCCTTGGCGTGCGTGGGTACCCCAGTCAGCCAAGCGTCTGACTCTCGGTTTTGGCTCAGGTCATGACCTCAGGGTCGTGACATCCAGCCCCGTGTCTGGGCTCCACGCTCAGCGGGGAGTCTGCTTGAGATTCTCTCTCCCGCTCCCTCTGCTCCTTCACCCCACCTCTCAAATAATAAATACATCTTTAAAAAAGAAAAAAATATTCCGTGTGCTTGAATAAATGTCCTCTCCTCAAGCACTCACTACACTTTCACGTGCTGGGTGATTAGTGCTTGGAGTGGCGTCCAGCCCAAGTGGGAAGGGTCACAGCCACTGCTGCCATCTGGAGGGGAGGCTGCCGTCCAAGGATCCATTTCTGTATAGGTTTGGGGGCCATTGGGAGGATCAAATTCTGAGGACCTGCCGGTACTTTCTCTCCCCCGCCCCATTTGTTTCCTTTCTTACAACACCCCTTCCGAGCATCAGGGCCCTTTTAACAGCTGTCAAGAAAGTACTTCAAAGATGAGAAGCCCTGTTGTCCCTGAAGTGTCCCTGAAGTGGTCCCGTGACCCCCACCAGGCCCTGGCTACGGCCACCCCAGGGTCGTCCCGAATCTACAAATGGAAAGGAGATTGAAGAAAAACTAGTTCCTCATCATAATGACACAAATGCACAGAGAGAAACAAAACAAAACAAGAACCCAAAAAGCCAGAGCAAGGAGGCCGCAGCCCTGCCCCCCCGTTGGCGCCATGAGGGTGCACACGTCCCCCTCCTCCCGCAGCCAAGCCACAGCCCCCCTCACCCGGACTCCCCGAGATGGCCTCAGCTCAGATCAGGGCTCTCGCAGGCAGCGGGGCGTCTCAGATGCAGCCACATCATGCCTCTGGGTTCACCCCGGGAGCCAACTGTCGTCTCGGGCACGGGTGAGACCCCAGGAATCTGGAGGCAGAGCTGCAATCGGTCATGTCATCACTTAGTCCTTAGGTCCCACGTCTGCTTGTTCTCCATCCACTCGACAGGCCGAGTAGCTGCTGTGGCCGGAGCACCGCGCTGGGCAACGTGTGCTGGCAGCAGGTTGCCTTCCAGAAGGGCCGAAGGCGGCATTCAGGCTGCGGGGAGGCCTCGGCTTCCTTCTCTTGCGGGTTCTCCACCGTGTCTGGTGCAGGAGGCCGTCGATGGCGCAGGTGGCTCTGACCGTCGCTCTGCCTTCAGAAATTAGCTCCCTGCCCCGCTGGGCCAGGACTCAGGGCTTTTCCTGTTTAGAATGTTCTTTCACGCCCATCTTCAGGCAGGAAAACACGGCCCTCCCTCTGTCCTTGGCAATCCGACGGGAGCAGCGTGGAGACCCACCCCCACTCCCTTCGAGAAGCGCTGACTACTCTGCTCCCCACCTCTAGCCAAGGGGAAGCGCCCCCCCCCCATGAAATCAGCCTGAGGAGGCAAAGGCCAGTTTCAGAGATGTTGTCATTGAACATTCTGCCTCGGTTTCCCTCACTTCCACGATCCCAGTGATCTGCGGGACCAGGTGGCGCCTCAGCTCTCTCCCCGCTGCCACACCAATACCTGCAAAACGCACTGCTTTGATCACTTATTTCACACTTGGCACAACGTGAGCCAATGCTGTCCTGAATACTTTCCGGTTCTCAGATGATCGTATCGGGGGGTGAGGCCGGGGTGGCACTGTGGGACAGGGTGGCGACCATTTAACTTCTGTGGCAGGCTTTCCCTTGGCATGGAGAGTTCTTTTTCGACATACCCTCGGGGGCATCACTTCGTTGTGAAATAAATAGCCCTTGGGGTGAAGCCAAGAGGGAGCGGGACTCCATGAACAGAAGTGTCCCATTTAATAAATGTCCTTAGAGTAGCCCAAGAGTGAAAGGCTAGGAGACTCTAGACGAGGGGGAAAAAAATGTTAAAAGGTAGACAGAGAGGAGTAAAAAACAAAGTTACACGGTATTCGGCTTGAAGGAAGAACCGGTGAGAAGTTACAGGCGGCAGGGACTTGCAATAACAAGGATTTTAATTATCTGCAATTATGGTCATTTGGGGAAGGTTTTGTGGTGCAGGAGTCACCTGTATGACCTCCCCACCCCACACACACCCCGTTTCCTCAAACCTTGAGGGGAGAGGAATCCCCCAGTGGGAACGCTGCAAGCTCAAGAGGAACAACACAGTAAGATGATCAATAATTTGGGGAAAGAGGATTCCAGAAGAAGAAAAAAAGAAGTGACCTCGCGGAATCTTAAACTTCCCACTTCCCTGCCAATATGAGAAGGACGCCGGTTTTCCCAGCATTCATGGAATCAGGGTTTGAGGAACTGTATTGACAGGTGGTGACCCCAGCAGCTAGCCTGGGCCCATCGGTGCAGCTGTGGGTTGGATGCGCCCTCTCCTGCAGGCCCAGGAGCTAACTCAGCAAACTTTGTGCCGAATTCACCTTGGTGACCATGAAGATACTGCTTTTAACTCGGGCAATAAGAACCTGAATACGAATCTGTCTGGCCTTTTCCTGGCTGGAGTCTGGCTGAGGAACAAGATCTTTTTCATTTGGTACCATAAATAACACATTCAGGAAGATTCCATCGATTCACTCCTGCGGAAATATTGGTGTCAGAATTAGCAACACTGTGCTCTTTGTAGGACGTGAGCCCTCTCATAGAGAACCCACTAATGCCCTCCCCGCTGGATTTTATTAATCGCATCTTACAAAGGGGCCCCTCTTTGCTGAGAGATTGATACAAAGCCACAGGCCTCAAGAACCACGCCATAGATTTCTCCTCATTTATCTTTTCCATATAATCACTTTTTAAACAAATTAAAATAACCATCTCTAATTCTTTTTTAAATTATAAATATGCTACAGTCACAAAACTCAGAAAATCAAGGGGAGAAAGGAATCGTGCTGCTCTCCTGCTGGTGCTAAAAACTGCGAACATTGTAACGTATTCCTATGAAAGCTTTGCTATAATTTATTGTTTCACTTTCTTCAAAAATCATGAAATCTTTCAAACATAGAAAATAATGGGGATCCCTGGGTGGCTCAGCAGTTTAGTGTCTGCCTTTGGCCCAGAGTGTGATCCTGGAGACCAGGGATTGAGTCCCGCATCGGGCTCCCTGCATGGAGCCTGCTTCTCCCTCTGCCTGTGTCTCTGCCTCTCTCTCTCTCCCTCTCTCTCTGTGGGTCTCATGAGTAAATAAATAAAATCTTAAAAAAAAAATTCATTAAAAAAAAGAAAATAAAATAACCGGCATCTACATACTCAGCCCTAAAATTAAAAAAAAAAATACATGATTACTATGTGACTGCAGATATCTTTTTATTTTTTATTTATTATCTCTTTTTATTTTTTATTTTTTTATAAATTTATTTTTTATTGGTGTTCAATTTGCCAACATATAGAGAATAACACCCAGTGCTCATCCTGTCAAGTGCCCCCCTAAGTGTCTGTCCCGTCAAGTGCCTGTCACCCATTCACCCCCACCCCCTGCCCATCACCCCTAGTTCGCTTCCCAGAGTTAGGAGTCTCTCACGTTCTGTCTCCCTTTCTGATATTTCCCACTCATTTTTTCTCCTTTCCCCTTTATTCCCTTTCACTATTTTTTATATTTATCTCTCTTTTTAAATGAGTAAATGGTGACCGATCCGGGGAGAGCTCCCACCCTGGATCACATGGGCCCCCTCACAGCCTCATGCTGAGGCCACGTTGTGCAGAAGGCAGCAGGCTCCCCCCCCAGGTCTGACCTTGCATCGTATTTGTCTCCATAAGCATCTACTGCTGTTTTGAGTGTTTTTGCATGTACACGAATGACCACCGAGGATATCTCCCGCCTGTTTTCCTTTCAGCATCCTGCTGTGGACGCCTGCTCCACTGCCACCGCTGTGTTGACTGGAGTCTGGCTGATTCACTCTCCTGCTGAGAGGTTAGCCTGTTGCCGCTTTGTTGCTCCTACAGACATTCCGCACAGAGTCTTTCCTGGGACTCCTTGAGTGTAGGTGAATTACTGGATCCCCCCACATATCCATCTTCACCTTTAGTGGAAAGTGGCCGATTCCTCCCTGAATTTTGGTATAATGTGCACTTTCTGTTTTACAAGCTCCATCTGCCTTATTCTCTTCAACACTTGGTAATATCAGACCTTTATTTTTTCAATTACCATGAGGCTGTCTTTGTATTATTATTATTATTATTGACCTGCCAACTTCCTTCCATTCAGCTTCATGTTACTTTCCATTGGATTGTTTGTCTCAGGGTGGATTATTTGTATGCATAGTGAGGATGAATTTGGAAGGTTCTAGAAGCATTCAAAACATTCTGTTCTTTGTGCCGGTTCATCGGTGGGAGACCTGTGCTTTCAGTCATTTTTGCCTGGGGTTGGGGGCTGTCCCTGCCAATTCCCACTGCTACAAACCATCCCAGAGCAGAGAGAAGCAGGGGAAAGACTGAAAGGGAAAGGAAGGAGATAAGGGAACCAGTCCTCTGTTTGGGGCTCCTGTGCCATTTTTGTCAAAGGCTCAACCAAGGTGCGCTCTGGATGAGTGAGGTTTAGGCTGACTCTGGGAAGTTGGAGAAAATGAAGAAGATTATAAATTAATTCATTTGGGTTGGTGGGAAGTAGAGAGTAGGACCTCAGGCAGAGAAGGACTCAGGCAGGCCAGGAGAGAGGAACAGCAGACCCGACATCCTCCCCAGGCGCGTTGTCCTAGAGTAGCCTCTGTAAGGTCCACGTGCTTTTTGCCTCCCCCTTGGGCTCAGGTCCATGCTGGGAGAAGGGAAGGCTCTTCATTGTTACCCCCTCCCTTGTACTCATCTCTTTCATTTATCAAATCAGTAGACTGAAATCCTGCTCACCTTTCTCCTGTCTTCTCAGGCACCCCTTTCCTCTCCATCCTACAGCCACCCTATTGGCCAAGGGGCTCTCCTCGTCCACTGGGTGGACCAGTGCAGCCAGTCAGCCAGCACACTGGCCTAATGCACTCCCTACAGCACACTTGCTGAATCCCATCACAGCTCTAGATGCCCCAGTGCGCTCCCTCTCACATCTGCACCGCGGGACTCATCTCCTGCCGCCTTATCTCTTCTCTTTTCCTTCGTATGCCTCGTTCACAGCCACCTCCAAACCTCCGCTCATACCATTTCTACAGCTTGGAATATTCTCTTCCCTTTACTTGTTCAATCTTTCACAGCCAGTCTCCAGACCTCTGTTGTCTCTGAAGCCGTCCCTGGCCGCTCCCGGCTTCTCCGCTGCTACTTTTACTTTGCTCTCTGGCCAGACTTGCAGGTGGTCTCCAGGTTAGCTATTCATAAATACAGAGGGACTGAACACTACTCAGTGGTGATTACAATTTACTGAGCCTATTAGGTACTAGAGAGTGTGTCTGCTTCCTCTTCCATCTCTACCACAAATCCGAGAACTTCGAGTTATTCATGTTATTACCTAATGTCGTGGATTCACACTCTACGGATCTGAAATTTGAAGCATCTTAACAACTGGTGGCATCTTACAACTGCAGTGACTGTGATGGAAGTCTGATTGCTTCCAGGGAATACCTGCATTTGCTTCTGTCAGAACCTGGGACACTCCAAGCAGAGGCTACTTCAGAATGAATTCTATGCCTGCTAGTGTGGACTCCATCCACTGAGTGACCGGAGCACTGTTTTGTGGTACACAGCCTCACGGAAGTTTTATTTTTCTCTCTGCCCCATGTCTCCAGATGGAGGCAGGCATGTTTCCCCACCGACCTTTCTGCACAGCAGTCATTTCTCTTTACTTTCACCCAGAGCATGACTCTGGTGCCCCAGTTTTATGTGCAGGTCTCCTGTTAGACTCTCCACCTTGGGCATTTTTAAATTTCTAAGTTGTGTTTAAATCGATGCTATATAAAATAATTGTTCGCACTTTATCTCTATGATACGGTAATTCCATTTGCATATTTGAAAAATGAAGGTGTTAGTTCAGAACCTGTGGGCAGAGGTGAGTGAAGGAAAAGTAAAGAGGCGCCTACAAATGCCTGTTGATTAATTCACTGGTTGATTGGTCCTGACCCTGCGTCTCTCGGAATTAGATTCTCAATCGATCCACTTTATTCTGAATCCAAATCTCAGGTGAGCAGACTTTCAAAGAGGTACGCATAGCTCGATATGTCAACTCGAGACAACAAATGACATTTAACTTGTCATCATTTCAATCATCGCATCAGGGATGGAAAGAGAGAAGTTGGGACTGTCCTGTGAGCACGTCTCAGGGCAGAGCAGAGGCCAGGTGGCTCCTCACCTTCCACCTCCAGCTCAGCTCAGCTCATGAGGTCAAAGACCCTCAGATCCCCCAGCTCCACCCAAGCTGGTTTTAAAATTCCTTTGCACTTGTTATGCTTTGAGGGTTTCTTTTGGAGAAAACCACAACTTTGAATACTCATCAGCAATTCCACGCTCGGCCACAGGGATGAATCCCACAGGGCTCCTGCTGCATGGATCCATGTAAGTAAATCTGAAAACTGAGCAAAGTCAATTTCCAGTAACGAGGTCACCTGAGGGTTAGCCTTGTGGCAGTGCAGTGACGGGAAGGGGCAGAAGGGCCTTCTGGGAGGCTGCTGAGATCCCGTTTCCTCATCTGAGCGCCTACTACATTCATGGGTTCACTTTGTGAGCTGAACCCTCAGGGCATGTGTGGTTTTCTGTATGAACATTAGCCTTGATTTTAAAAAGTTTATTTAGAAGAAAAAGAAGAAAATCTAAAGCACCCTGAAAACTTAACTGAGGTGTTTGGAAATTACTCCTAAGAGAAAAAGACTCATAAAGGGAGGAAGGGAGTGGGGAAAATTGAGAAGAGACGAGGTGATTTAAACTCCTACAAGCTGGGGGGGCTGCTGGGAGTCAGGTGGCTGGAGGGGACCCCCAGAACTTTCCATAAGATGCCATCCATGTCCCAAGGAACTGCAGCTACGATGGCAGAGTTCATAACACACTCCTAAGAGGCTATTTTAGCAAATACTCAATGGGAAAACTGAAAACCAGGCTGTCCACTTCCAAAAACAACAATTGGTGGCTTCTTTCCTGGCCTCGGATCTCTGCGAGAAGAGATGCTGAAGGTGCAGTGAGAGTCACAAATGCGGTCAGTGATCATCTGTGGGTGTTCGAGGCATCCACCTCCGCTGCGGCTGGGAATGTTTCACTGGTTGGCCAGCTGAGCAACTGGAGGGGTCCTGGGTAGGCCCAGGGGCTTGGGAAAGCATTTTAGGGAGCCCATCCAGGCTACAAAGGTGAACGACACATGGGTGCTGGGACCTACCCTGAAAGCTCTGGATGTCTGCCCCTGGGCTATCTCCGGGCTTAAAAAAAAAGCCATTTCAGACGGTCGGGGTGATGACCTGAAGCCCTAAGATGCTGACTGTATTACTGGTAAGAATCCTTATGAATCAGTCAAGTCATCATCTTTCTGGGTCGGTTCGTGTTACATAGAGGTATGCGTGTGACCCACCCAGGCCCTGTGAAGTCTTGTGGATTGTGTCTCCCACTTACAACTCAGCCTGTGTAAGAAAGAAGGAACCCCAAGATGTGGTGGTTTACACTGGGCCCAGCCCAGGGGAGGGGAAGGTGATGCAGGGTCCCAGCCACTGCTGAAAGCAGAGCTGTGTTTGCAGCTCTCTGGGAACATGTGTGCATCTTTGTTTTCTCCGTAAGGAAAGGAAAGGGACTTCCTGCATGAGCCCTACTGCCTGAGGCTTAGGGGGAAAGTCTTTTTCCTGTTTCCAGGGAAAGGAAAAAAAAAATCTATCAAGCAAATGATTCAAGGCTCAACTCACACACTCACTGGATCAACTGCAGGAGGCTGCTCTCTCCACAGAATTGGGCCTGGTTCCCAAGCACCGCGAGGCGAGAGGCAACAAACCGTCCAGTAAATAACAACATGACGAGTTACTGACATCTGCCTCATGGGTCTTGGGAAATGACTCGCAGTCACATCAGCATTTTTAAAAATGTCTTGACAACCAAGCAGAAGGTATGAAACTGCTCATTCCCGGCACGTTGAGTTCAGCAGTAACAGGAAGATGTTTTGCTCTGGGTGTTGCAGAATGGGTCCCCTTTGACCTGCTCGGCTAGATGTGTTCCCAGGCACAAAACAGGGCCTACTAGGGCTGGGGCAGCCGTGCGAGCTAGCTTCGGGGCCTTTGTGCAGTCTCTCTTCCCTCCTGAAGAAGGACCCTACTGTCTCCGCATAGGAGACTGGAGCCGACTGCTGCTGCCTTTGAGAGATGGCTTCTTGCTTCCTGGCTCAGCAGTTTGAGGAAAACCAGCTATTTCTTCCTTTCAGAGCAGTGTGTGTTCTCTGGAAAATAAGGGGCACAGTTCTTGCCAACCGTTCTGGAAATCTGACCCTCTGCCATGCTCGTGGATGTGCAGATGTACCCATGGAGCACAGCGACACCGCTGCTTCATAAAGAATAGACCTAAGGAAAAGAAAAGAAAAAAGAAAAGAAAAGAAAAGAAAAGAAAAGAAAAGAAAAGAAAGAAAAGAAAAGAAAGAAAAGAAAAGAAAAAAAGAAAAGAAAAGAGAAGAAAAGAGAAAAGAAAAGGAAAGGAAAGGAAAGGAAAGGAAAAAAAGAAAAGAAAAAAAGAAAAGAAAAAAGAAAAGAAAAGAAAAGATCTGCCATAAATCTCCCCCTCCCGGCACAGACAGCCCAAAACTTTGAAAGTCAACTTTCTGACCAGGTTTGCCAAAAGGGCAGCTGTTTGGAACACCCACGTTCAACCCACCTGGATTCAACATGCCTCCCAAGACAGCAGAACTCTTCCCTCCTTCAGTGAATCATATGATAAGCAAATGTATGATAGGAAGCAAGTTTGCTTCCTAAATTCTTATCTGGGCCACCATGAAGAGGCTCGGGTGTCTGTTTTCACTGTCCCTCCCCGACCGATGATATGGGCTAGAAAGCAAGCACATTCTCAACATTGGGGACTCCCGTGAATGTGGACCTCTGGGACCGACTGCTGAAAGAGTTGCAGGGCATACTTGAGAGGGTGTGAGGTCACCCTCAGACACCCCTTCTGCCCCTCATTGTGGTCCCTGCTCTGCAGATGGGTTCAGATGAATCTGCAGGGAGTTGAGGTTGGATCTGCAGAGAGAACCCGAGGGTCAGCAATGATGACGTCTGGTTCAGTGAACAGGTGTGACTAGAAGGAAAATGCCCTCAGGGCCACCTGATCACAGTCCAGAACACAGTTCAGCTTCCTCTTATCCCATCTAGTTGGCATCCATTCCACAGGGATTTGTGTTTGGAGATCCCTTCTCTTGCTACTCATTCTCTCTTTCCCTTCCCTACTTTCTCCTAGTCTTTTCTACCCCCAGAGTTCTCCTGAAGGGTCCACAGCGAGGTCCTGGAGGTCACTTTGAATACGATCTTCAAAATTTCTCCTCACAGGAGACCATGAGGAGGAGCACAGTGATGTCTCTTGTAACAAGTGTCCTTTGGGTATCATAGTAACAAATTTCTGTTTCCACTCCATGGTACCACGTACCTCCTCTCCCACTAGATGCAAAGAGGAGTACAGCAACCAATCTCACCATTTAGGATTTCTCTGTAAGCATTTCTTGTTATGGTAGCATCAGAATTCATCCCTTTCAAGCACTGGCAAGTCACTTTTTGGAGGAGACCTCCCTTTCTTAAGTCCACAGAATCCTAAAATATGGATGCTGCCAAATTCGCCTCTCCTGATGGCCCATTGCCAAGGAAAAACAGGGCCTATTTTTATTTAGAAGTCTTTAAAAATAGTGTAGGAGGTGGGAGGGTAGATGGATGAAGTGACCTCTGAAGTCCAGCCTAAGCTCAGGAAATTCTGACAGATTTGGAAATGTAGGTTTTAAGAGACTTGGTTGGGGGGGGTGGGGGGCGCTTCACACAATGAGCCCTTTTTAGCATTTGCTGCTGCAGTCTGATGAGCTGAATTAATCACTGTTCTTCACAATCAACTAAGGAAAATGGCCTTTCCTTCAAAAACCAGCTGTCAGCAATGACTATAAATTGGTTCATTTTACATGGAAAGATGCCCTGTGATAGGTTGTCAGCTAAATGAATGCTTACTTTGATGTAATTTGAAACAGAGTGTTAGAAGTGACAATATATGAATAGAACAAGACAGAGTAATAAACAGCAATTTCTTTGGTCCCACTAAGGCACCATGAGGAACGTCCAAGGGGTAAATTTTGAAGCTGACAAGCAAAAATCGTAATGCCAATAATGATGCCTAAGGTTTACTGAGCACTTGCTATGTCCTAGGCATTGTACCAAGTGCATTATTTGCCTTTTCTTATGTACCATTGAAATATATCCAACAAGAGCTGTTTGCTATTGGGACCTGCTAGGGCATCATCACAATCACAGGCCCCGGTCAATGATCTAAATGTACCAATTAAAAGAGATCGCCAAACAAACAAAGAAACAAACAAATAATAGATTGCCAAAGGAGATTAAAAAACGTGACCCAACTATATTTTGTCTGCAAGAAACTTTATTATTTTTTTCATTCAAGATTTTATTTAAATTCAGGTTAGTAGTCCACATATAGTGGAGTATTAGTTTCAGAGGTTGAATTTAGTGATTCATCAGCTGCATACAATGCCCAGTGTTCATTCCATCAAGTGTCCTCCTTAATGCACATCACTCAGTTACCCCGTCCCCCACCCATCTCCCTTCCAGCAACCCTGTTTGTTTTTTCTAATTAAGAGTCTCTTATACTTTGCCTCCCTCCCTCTCTTTTCTTATTTTATTTTTCCTTCCTTCCCCCTATGCTCATCTGTATTGTTTCTTAAATGCCACCTATGAGACAAGTCATATGATATTTGAATTTCTCTGACTTATTTTGCTTAGCATAATGGTCTCTAGTTCCATCCATGTCATTGCAAACGGCTGAGTAAAATTCCTCTATCTATCTATCTATCTATCTATCTATCATCTCATCTTCTTTTCCATTCTTTAGTTGGTGGGCATTTGGTCTCTTTCCATGTTTTAGCTCTTGTGGAACCCACTTTAAATATAAAGATATATGTAGGGACACCTGGTGTGTCTCTCATGAATAAATAAAATCTTAAAAAATTTCAATATAAAGATATAGATTAAAAGCAAATGAATGGGAAAATATACCATGGTAACACTATAAATAAAAATAAAAAGAGGACACACTACTAATATCAGAAATGAAAGAGGAGCACCACTACAAATCCAATGAAAATTAAAAGTATAATAATGGAATACTTTGAACAGCTTTATGCCACAAATAATTTATTAACCTAGAAAAAGGGATCAATTCCTTGAAAGACACAATCCGCCAAACTCACACAAAAAGAAATAGTCTTTCTGAATAGATCTATACCTATTAAAGAGTAAATAGCATTCCCAAACAGAAAGCAACAAACCTATATGGGTTCACTGGTGAATTCTACCAAATATTTAAGGAAGAAATGATATCTATTCTCCACAATCTCTTTCTGAGGTTAGAAACAGAGGAACTACTTCCTAACTGATTCTATAAAGCCAGAATTACACTAATACTAAAAACAGACTGGTATTAGAAGAAAGGTAAACTATAGATTAATATCTTTCATGAACATAAACTCAAAAATCCCCAACAAAATATTAGCAAACACAATCCAACAATGTATGAAAAGAATTATACACCACAATCAAGTGGGATTTATCCAGGTATGCAAAGTTGTTTCAACATTCAAAAATCAATTAATGTAATCTGTCATAAATAGACATGTCATAGATGCAGAAAAAGCATTTGATAAAACCCAATATCCATTTGCAAATAAAAAAAAACTCTCAGTAAAGTAGGAGTAGAGGGAAATTTTCTCAACTTGATAAAGACTATCTATAAAAAATCTGCAGGTAATATCATATTTAATGGTAAGAAACTTGAAACTTTCCCACTAAGATAAGACACAGGACAAGAATGTCCTTTCTAACTACTCCTTTTCAACAGTGCACTGGAAGTCCTTGATAATGCAATAGGGAAAGAAAAGGTACACAGACATAAAACTATCTTTGTTTATACATGATATAGATATCTATAGATTATCTATGTAGAACTGACTAAAAAAAACCCTGTTGGAACTAAGCAATTATAGCAAGACAGCAGGATACAAAGTTAGTATACAAAACTCAATTGCTTTCTATATACTGATAATGAGCAAGTGGCATTTGAAATTAAAAATACAAACCATTTACATTAGCACCTCCCAAAATGACATACTTAGAAATAAATCTAACAAAATATGTGTAAGATCTGTATGAAGGGGGCAGCCTGGGTGGCTCAGCGGTTTAGCACTGCCTTCAGCCCAGGGCATGATCCTGGAGTCTCGGGATCGAATCCCACGTTGGGCTCCCTGCATGGAGCCTGCTTCTCCCTCTGCCTGTGTCTCTGCCTCTCTGTCTCTCTCTCTCTCTCTCTCTGTCTCTCTCTCTCTCTCTCTCTGTCTCTCATAAATAAATAAATGTTTTAAAGAACAAAAAGAGAACCTAGAGGGCACTGCACTGCTCCTGAAGAGAAGCAGGCAAACAACTCAAGGAGTGGGAGGGAGGCAGCCTGGAAACAGTGATCTGAAGAATTCCTGAAGCACACAGAGAGGAGATTATTTGCTCTTCACAGAGTGCATCCCTGAGAGGCAGCATTCACAGAAATGCCTTTCTGGGAACAAAGCCATTTCCTTCCCCACAACTCATCAAAAACACAGACCCACCTGTAGGAAGTGGTGCTGCACCAACACTAGCTGCCTAACTTGCTTACAACAAGCCCCACTCTCTGCATTCTGGAAGGACAGCCCTTCAGTCAAGCTTGTCTCAGTCCCAGAAAGATGGGCCTCCCACTCCAGAAAACCAGCACACACCTCTGCCCACACCATGTCTCCAGATCAGAGAGTTCTACAGAGCCTCAGTTCTGGTGGAGGTAATGTCAGGTCTCATTTCACAAGCAGACCAGAGCACACCTAATTAAAACTCCCATTTTCAGGCAAGGAGTCAAACACTGCCCGGAGCAGGCAAGAAGAGCCTCTGTAGATGACTGGCCTGAAGGACAGGGCAGCCAAAACACAACAGCATAGTGCATGCTGCACACTGAAGCGCCATGCTGCACACTATAGGACCTCTTCTTCATAAGCCCATTACTTTCAGGAGCAGGAGACATAATTGGCTTCTTCTAGCACAGAGAAGAAGGTAGAGACTTAGACAAATGCAGAAATGGAGGAATTTATCCCAAATGAAAGAACAAGATAAGGCCACAGGCAGATCTAAGTGAAATAGACATAAGTAAGATGACTGACGGAGAATTTAAAGCAACAATCATAAGGCTTGAGAAAAGAATAGAAGACATCGGTGAGACCCTTACCACAGATATAAAAGAGTTAAAAAAGAATCAATCAGAGATGAAGAGTGCAGTAAATGAGATTGGAAACAAGCTTGATACAGTGAACGGCAGGCTGGAGGAATGAATTAATGACCTAGAAGACACAATAGTGGAAAATAATGAAGCTGAACAAAAGAGAAAAAGAATTGTGCAACATGAAAATAGAGAACTCAGTGACCTCATCAAGTGTAACAGCATTTATATTATTAGAGCCACAAAAGAAGAGAGAAAAAGAGGCAGAAAATTTATTTTAAGAAGTAGCAGAAAACTTCCTTAATCTGGAGAAGGATATCCAGATCCAGGAGGCACAGAAAACACCCATCAACAGCATCAGGTCCCAGCACTGTGAGTGTGATGACACAGTAGCCAGGTAGCTCCTTTTTGGGAAATCTCCTACTCAGTAGCCAAGCAGCCCTCTCCCTGGTGAAATTATCCCAAGATGCCCAGGGGAAAGTCAGTTAAGCCAGAGGGACAATATAGGAGGAGCCCAAGAGGAGACAGACAAGGTTATCAGATAAATCTGTTCCTACAAAAGTAGAAGTTAGCACACACACAAACACACACACACACACACACACACACACGTGGAAACAAAAGGTAAAAGGGGAACAAAAAGACAAAGTGGTCAACCAAGAAAATGAAGAAGGCTTGCCTATAAAAAAAGGAAAGGCCAAAAAAAAAAAAAAAAAAGGAAAGGCCAGCCTCCAATGAAAGAGAGAAGGGAGCCAAATCTGACTAACAACCCACACTGAGTCTTATCAGTGGTCCTAAATCTTTCTTCCCATAAAATCTAGGGACATAGTTTACCAACTGTTTTGTAAATACCAGTTTTATAACCCAAGAAACATATTTTTCAAAAAGGAATCTCAACTGAGCATTTTTTAAAATGTATGTAGATAAGTGGAAATGCCTGTTTTTTTTAAGAAGTGAAATGAAGTGCTGGTTGTTTATTTTTCTCATCAAAAAATAGTGGAAAATTTTTAAAGATTTTATTTATTTATTTATTTATTTATTTATTTATTTATTTATTTGACACACAGAGAGAGAGCCCAAGCACAGGGAGCAGCCGGCAAAGGGAGAGGGAGAAGCAGGCTACGCTGAGTAAGGAGCCTGACATGTGGCTTGATCCCAGGATGGGATCATGACTTGAGCCTAAAGCAGATGGTCAATCAACTGAGCTATCCAGGCACCCCAAAACATTGGGATATTGAAATAAAAAAGAGATTTTCACTGTTTGAATGTTAATATTACATAAGCTGGCAGAAGGATCAGTAAATGGCAATTTGGAGTCACGAACATGGATTTAATATGTCTTAAAGAATTGAATTCCTTAATGTCTATTCTCTCATACTTTGTAAAATTGTGGCCTGATCTTTGCTACCCCTAACAGAACTGGGTGATCTCCATACATCTTTGGATATTGTTCATAATGCCTGAGTATTAATGTTCAAACAAAAACTAATAAAATCTCAATTATAAAAAAATATACCATTTAAAATTGGAATGTAATACTGTTATGATGTTAATTCCTGTCAAAGTGACCTGTAGATTCAGTCAAATTCCAATCAAAATCCCAGCAGGTTTTTAAACAGAAACTTCCAAACCGATTCTAAAATTTATATGGAAATTCAAGTGACCTAGAATAGCTAAAGCAATTTTGAAAAAGAACAAGTTAATGACTTACAGTACCTGATTTCAAGATTTCAAGACAGTGTGGTATTGGCATAAGGATAGACATAGATCGTGAAACAAAGTAGAATCCACAAATACACTCACACAGTGTAGTCAATTTGCCTTCAACAAAAGTACTTTGTCAAGTGATTCAATGAGGAAAGGTGGGCTTTTCAACAAATGGTAGTGGAAGAAGAAGAAGGAGGAATAGGAGAAGGAGGAGGACGCTGGATGAGGAGGAGGAGGACGACGAGGAGGAGGAGTTGGAAGAGGAGGAGAAGGAAAAAGAACTTTGACCCTTACTTCATACTACATACAAAAATGAATTCATGAGCACTGGGTGATACAGTATATGTTGGCAAATTGAACTCCAATAAAAAAAAAATAAATGAAAAAAAAATGAATTCAAAGTAGGAGATAGTCCTAAATATAAGAGAGCTAAATTTATAAAACTTCTGTAACATAACATAGGAGAAAATTTTGTCACCTTGAGTTAGGCAAAGATTTCTTAGTACACAAAAAAGCACAAGCCATAAAATTTTATGAATTGTTTTATTTTTATATACTTTTGGAAGTTGGAAGTCTCACCTGAGGGGAGGACAGTCTATCCAGGCCTCTCGATCTGTGCTTCAGCCTGGCTCTCTCCATGGGGCTTCCCTGGTTGGATGTTGTAAGTACCCAGTTTGCCTACTATTACTTTCCTTTCTGTGTAGATTCCCTTCCTCTACTGCTTCTATTAGGTTCCTGTAATAATAATAAGTTTTCTTTCCATTTTGAAAACAAAACATGGCTGTTGTGAAACTTCTGTGCACGGTAGGTTGCTTCCATATCCTGGCTATTATGAATAATGCTGCAGGGGCACTTGGGTGACTCAGTCAGTGAAGTTTATGACTCTTGATTTTGGCTCAGGTCATGATCTCAGGGTTGTGGGACTGAGCCCCATGTCTGGCTCCACACTCAGTGGGAAGTCTGCTTGAGATTCTCTCTGTCCGTCCCCCCATGTTGTCTCTCTCTCTCAAATAAATAAATCTTAAAAAAAAAAAAAAGTAAGTAATGCTGCAATAAACACTGGGTATCCCTTTGAATTAATGCTTTTGTATTTTGGGGGCAAATACCCAGTAGTGTGATTACTGGATTGTAGGATAGTACAATTTTTGATTTCTTGAAAAAACTTATTTTCTACCGTGGCTGCACCAGTTTGCATTCCACTAACAGTGCAAGAGGGTTCCCCTTTCTCCACATCCTAGTGAACACCTGTAGTTTCTTGTATTGTTGATTTTAGCCATTCCAACACATGCGAAGCAATATCTCTTTGTGGTTTTGATTTGTATTTCCCTGATAATCAGTGATGTCGAGCATATTTGCATGTGTCTGTTGGCCATCTGTGTGTCTTCTTTGGATAAATGTCTGTTCATGTCTTCTCCCCATTTTTAATTGGGTTATTTGGTTTTTGGGTGTTAAGTTTTAGTTCTTTATATATTTTGGATATTAATCCCTTGTCAGATATGTCATCTGTTAATATCTTCACCTATTCAGTAGGCTGCCTTTTAGCTCCATTGACCATTTCCTTCATTGTGCAGCGCTTTTTAATTTGATGTAATTCTAATAGTTTATTTTTGCTTTTATTTTCCTTGCCTCAGGAGACATACTTGAAAAGTGTTGCTACAGCTAATGTCAGAGAAATTACTGCCTGTGTTTTCTTCTAGGATTTCTATGGTTCCAGGTCTCACAGTTAGGTCCTTAATCCATCTGAGTTTATTTTTGTTTCTTGTATAAGAAAGAAAGTAGTCCAGTTTCTTTCTTTAGTCCAGTTTCATTCTTCTGCATGTAGCTGTCCACTTTCCCCAACACCATTTGTTGAAGCGACTGTCTTTTTCTCATTGGATATTCTTTCCTGCTTTGTGGGAGATTAATTCACCATATAGTTGTGAGTTTATTTCTGGGTTTTCTATTCTGTCCCATTGATTTATGTGTCCATTTCTGTGCCAGTACCATACTGTTTTGATTGCAATAGCTTTGTAGTATAACTTGAAATCTGGGATTGTGATACCTCCAGTTTTGCTTTCCTTTTTCAAGATTGTTTTGGCTCTGGGGGATTTTTTTGTGGTTTCATACTAATTTTAGGATTGTTTCTTCTAGTTCTGTGAAAAATGCTGTTGGCATTTTGACAGGAATTGCATTAAACCTGTAGATTCACAAGCCATAAAATGTTTTTAAAATTTAAGTGGATTATGTCAAAATTAAAAGCTTCTGCTCTTCAAAACTTACTGTTATGAAAATAAACAGACAAGCCACAGACTAGGGGAAAATACAGTTGATTCTCTTTCTTTGAGATTGTTATACTCAAAAACAAAGTTGCCATGAATACTGAACTAGCTGAACTAGGGGAAATACAGGGTTAGGCTCCTGTGAACCTGTGGTCACATCATCATTAACCAGCCAAAACATATAGCCTTGTTTTATTTTTGTTTCTGTTTAAACACACTTTGTGTAATATATGTTGTTAATTTATTAACATTGAACTCATGGCTGACAGCACTGTGGCTCATGCCTGATCAAAGCTAATCTAATTCATGTACTTTCTCCATAAGGCATGTCACCACCTTCTTGCACTTAGGAACATGAGATAGCACTTCAGCCCTCTGCTTGGAGGACATTTTAAACAGTGAATCCCCAATAAAGGTCCAAAAATGTGAAAAACATGATACTGAACAGACTATAGACAGGATATTTGTTTATAGCATGAAAGTTGAAACTGATGGCAGAGTGTCACCTTGTTCACCCTCCTTTGGCAATGCGCATGTCAGACAACTTGAATTTTTTGCCACTCTATACATGTCTGTGAATTATGCAAAAATGCCAGGAGTATTGATTTTGGAATTACAAATACATTGTAGAGAGTAAGCAAACTGGCAAATACAGAATCCACAGATAATGCAGATGGGCCGCCCTGCTAGTGAAGCCAACAGAGTCCTGCTGTAAGTGGAAAGGCTTGCTCTTGTCTGAATGCTGTGCACGGCCACCAAAGGCTTTTAAACAAGGGAGTGACATGATCTTTGCTGTAGAAAAAGCACTTTTCTCTAAATGCAAAGTGTGGTTTGAAGGGGGAAGACTGGAGAGAGGCAGGGGCTGAGTTTATTTTCTCCCAGTCTTGCATGGCTGTACTGGGTGAGGGTGAGAGTGAATGAACTCAGCCAGGGCAGAGGTTTGAGGAGCTGCTCTGAGAGCCATGTGAGTTCAGGTGCCAGCCTTGGCTGGGTGTGAGTGTTGAGGGAGGAACTGAGGACAACTCCCAGGGCTCTGGCTTGGGCAAAGGAGGGTTTCAGGGCCGTGGGTGAGAGCTCTAGTCTCAGAGTCAGAGATGCTGGAGTTTAAATCCAAATTCCACCAACTTACTAGCTGTGTAGCCACAGACATTCTCCGCCATTCTCTGAGCTTCAGTGTTTTCTTCTCTAGTAGACAGATTCCCTATGGTGGGAAAATAACACCTCAGACTTATTTTGAGATTGAAATAAATGCTGGTGTTTTCACTTAAAATTAAGGAAAACAGGTACAGCACGTGGGGTCGAGGGGAGAAGAAGGGGAGTCCCACTGGACACGTAAGTTGGACGTGCCTGTGGGCATCCACGTACAAAGCTCTTTGATATGCTCCCAGGAGGCCAGCAGCAGAGAAGTTGGGGGAGAGAAAGATCGACTTGGAAGTGATGAGAAGGCAGGTGACAGCAACAACCACAAAGAATGGGCAGTTCCAGCATCAGAGGTCCGAAGCCGAAGCCTGGGGAATTCCAGCACAGAGGCAGAGGATGGAAAGGAGATCAAGAAAGAGCAGCAGGAGGAGGAGGAAAACCAGGAGAGCGTGGGATAATGGAGAGCATGGAAGGGAATTCCTGGCAGGAAGTGAGTTCAGTTAGTGTCCTGAAAGCATTAACTGAAAGTCATAGAACTTTTGAGCTGGAAGTGATCTGAGAGATCTATTAATCTAATCCCTTTGGCTCTTCTGATGAAGAAATTGAGATTCAAACAAGTAAAGTGAATTGCTTGAAGTCACACTGTGATTTCATAGCAGGATCTCTAATGCCTAAGGAGTAATGAAACACTTTTTCTAACAAACAGCCTAAAATTCAAAATTGCTCCTATTCAGTCACACAGGACTTTTCCCCAATGTATAAATTAGTGAGATTTTATTGATGTATCAGAACCGTTAACCTTCCCATGTACTAAAATGCCATATAGTCAATCTGTGCAATAAATCTTAAATCTATTTATTTTGTACTCAACAAATTTTGCTCTAAATAATACGTTTAGAAATTAGTAAGAACCATAACTTATCAAACTGTACATTTAAATTTCAACATATGTAAAGTATACCTTAAAACTTAGTTTTTAAAGGCAGAGCAAATAAAAAGTTGAACCATTTAAGGTAAAAAAATAATCATTTGCTAAATTATTTTGTATATAAAGATCCAAGGAATAGAAATATTTGAATGTTTGAAACTTGATCTTCTTACAGCCTTGGGGAAATGATTTATTCCCTATTCCATCCTGGTTTCCCTCACTATGAAATGAAAACAATGTCATCTTGCAAGACTGCTCATGGTTAATTAATATGTATGAAATACTAAATACTTGATGAATATTGTCTGGAAAGTATTACTTAACTATAAACATGAAGTCGCGTTTCTACAGCCAACTCAGAATTACAAATTATAGCCCACTTGAAAATATATACAAATATATGCATGCATATCTACACCAAAAGGAAAAGAAAGCCAAAATTATTAAAGAACAAAATGGAAAAATATATCCTTCACATAAGACTGAGTATTTGAGTTGATCAATATAATAAAAAATTCAGATATCCAAGAGTATACAATGATAGAATGCTGGTATAAATCAGGGGTTCTCAATCTCAGCACTACTGGGATTTAGAACGGTGGATAGTTTTTTGTTGTTAGCAGGGTTGGGGGGATCTTCTGTGCATTTTAAGATGGTTAGCAGCATCCCTGCCTCTACCCACTAGATACTGATAGCACCCCCTACCCCAATTTGTAACAAATATCTCCAGACATGGCCAAGTGTCCTTGGGAGACCTTTGAGAACCATCTGAGTACTACTCTTCCAATAGCATTTCTGTGCACAAGTGGCCCCCTTTTAAATGCACTGAGGACACAAGTGCATAGGTGGTGACAGGTCTTTGCGTTCCAAACTGTCATTTCCCACTGGTTGGGCAGATACAGCAGCCTCCAGATGCATGGATGACCCCACTTCACGTCTCTAGGCAGAAGTAGAGGCACAACAGGGAATGTTTGCATGGCACCTTGAATGAGCTGGGGTGGCAGGCAAATCTTGTTTGCTCACAGCACTGCTCAGGTTCTCCCAGGGCTCATGCCTCACCTTGCTACGCTCTGCAGCTAGGGCATCCTTTTGATTTTTTTCTTTAGTTCTCCAAAATAATTATCTAAAAAGTTTCCTTTATCATTAATTATGTCATAACATGTTGATATTTTGTACAAACAAAAATAAAAAAGATCTCTGAGTTTTCTATTCTTATGTATTAGGACTTGAAAACAAGACTAGAGGGAAAAGAATGTGTAGAAGAAAAACATAAAGAATTGATATCTTAAAGATGGGAGGGATCTTAGAGCTGAGCTTCCAATACAGTCACACTAGCCACATTTCAAGTTTTCAGTTGCTACAGGTAATGGTTGCCCTACTGGACAGCGCATGGAACATTTCTGTCACCATGGAAGTTCTTGTAGGCAGCACTGTCTCAAAGACTACGTAGGTCACAGGCCTTACTTTATAGATGAGTAGCTAAGTTCTAGATATTGTGTAAAATAATCCAGCTAGAAAAATAGCAAGCTTGTGGCAGAACCAAGGCTGAAACCTTGAACAGCTAATTCGACTCCTGTGCTTTTTCTCCCAGTCTTGCAATGGGTCCTGGCTTGGAATGGCACAAGGAGTTCTAGCCATTGTAGCTTAAAAATGGGTGTTGGACAAATGGATAAGGAAAATGTGCTACACACACACACACACACACACACAGAAATATTTTGCAGCCATAAAAAAGGATAAGATGGTGCCATTTAAGGAAACATGGATGGACCTAGAGGGCATTATACTAAGTGAAATCCAATCCAGTCAGACTTAGTGATGAGCACTGAACAATGTATAGAATTGTTGAATCACTGTGTTGTATGCCTAAAACTAATACAACATGGTATGTTGACAGTACAGGGATTTTTAAAAAGAAGAGAGAAAAAGAAAGAAATTATACTGAGAAAGACAAATATCATCTGATTTCACTCATAAGTGGACTCTTAAAAAAATCCAAAAAACAAATGAAAAAATAAACAACAAGCAAAATTAAACCGATAGATACAGAAAACAATCTGATGGCTGCCGGGGGGAGGGGGGAGGGATTTGGGCAAAATGGGTGAAGGGCAGTGGGAGCTACAGAGTTCCAGTTATGGAATGAACAAATCACAGGAATAAAAGACAAAGCATAGAGAATACAGTCAATGATATTTCAGTAGCAATATATGTAGATAGATGGTAGCTACATTAGTGGTGAACATTGCATAATATATAAGGTTGTTGAATTACTATGTTGTACACCTGAAACTAATGTAACATTGTGCATCAACTCTACTCAAATTTTTTTAAATGGGTCTCAGAGGTGGAGAAAATTCCAAATAATTAAGAGGATGGACCTACTATAAATAAAATTTGAGTCAAATTCAATAACTATGTGTTATATGCCTGCCGTGTACTAGGTACTTGACTCTAGATACAATCCCTGTCCTAGCTGGGGATACAGATCAAAAACCATTACCTTTCTATACCATGTAGTCAGAACAAAGATAAACACAAGATTGTTTTAAAATATAGGCTTTAGTCTGGGTAATGCCAACCGATCAGGAGACAACTGGTATTTAGAAGAAAGCTTATTATAATCACAGAACTCAAAGAAGGGGGCATGCTACACCACAGGGACCACACAGGGAAGCTCTGGTGTTGGTCAGGAGTCAGAGGGATAAGGGGAAACCAGTAAGAGCCTTTATTGTGGTTTCCATGAGAAGAAATGGGTGAATAGGGTAAGCAGGTTTATGATTGGCTAGATTGAATCATTTCAACAGGTCATGAGACATAGAGACTATCTGGTCTCTGTCTAGTTGTCAGGTACCTTGTTCCAAGGTGATTAGTGTAGGTAAATAGTTGCCTAGAATACGAGATCCTGAAAAAGGAGGTGGTTGGTTGTGGGTTGGTTTACATTTGAAAGGTGTGTTTATGGAGTGAGCTGTTTTTTATCTCTAAAAATAATCCCACTGGAAGGGACACTCACTTCAAGGTCAGCAAGCCCTCAGATGTCAAAGCATCGGAATACAGAAAATAAAAGATGTAGTTAATACGATTGGCTTTGGGATGCTTTGACATCATATGATGCCTTGGTGGAAGGTTGGAGAAGAGAGTAGAAGGCACTAAGGAGTGGGAAGTCCTCTCTTCAAGGGGTCAAGGGGTTAATTAATATGAGGCAGGTGCCTGTTGAGGAAAACAATGATCTCTACTAATTTTAAAATGACACTAATAGTAGTATCTCTACCAGATTTCTCTTTATCTATGGGAGAGTAGGGTGTACGTTTTGGCAGAGAGCAAGAAATATGCCAGGATCATGGACTAAGCAGAAAGTAGATCATGAAACATAATAGAAACCCTAATATCAGAGGAAGAAAGGCAATTAAATGTCCTGAGTCCAAATTGCTAGCACCTTAAGAGAGGCAGTCTACAGGCTGGGATAGAGCAGTCCCCCGCCCCCCAGTTTTATTGAGAAATAATTTATGATAATTTATATCACTGTATACGTTTGAAGTGTATGGTATGATGGTTTGATTTTACATATATTGTGAAATGATTACCACAGTAAGTTTAGCTAACATTTATCTTCTCATACAGATACAATAAAAAGAAAAGGAAGAGGAAAGGAGAAAGGGAAAAAAATTCTTGTGTTGAGAACTCTTAGGATTAACTCTTAGCTTTTCTACCACCTGGCAGTGTTAGCTACAGTCATCATGTACGTTACATCCCTAGGACTCATTTATGGCCTACCTGGAACTTTGTACCTTTTGACCACCTTCCTTCAATTCCCTCTCCCCATATCTCCTGCCTCTGGTAACCATAAGACTCTGTTTCTGAGTTTGGTGTTTGTTTTAGACTCCACTTATGGGTGAGATCATATTTGCCTTTTGCTGT
This sequence comes from Canis lupus dingo, assembly GCF_003254725.2. Taxonomy (NCBI): domain Eukaryota; kingdom Metazoa; phylum Chordata; class Mammalia; order Carnivora; family Canidae; genus Canis; species Canis lupus. Next base: position 4,233,126 of record NC_064277.1, read on the forward strand.
CTGACATTTTTTGCTTAGTAAAATGCCTTCAAGTTCCATCCTTGTCATCACAAGTGGTAGAAATTCCTCATCCTGTATGGCTGAATAATACTCCATTGTGTATAATATATACCACAACTTCTTATCCATTCATCTATTGATGGGCACTCAAGTTGTTTACATGTCTTGACTATTTTAAATAATGCTGCAATGAACATGGGCGTGCAGACATTTTCTCAAGTTGCTGTTTTGACTTTGGACATATTCCCAGATGGAATTGCTGGATCACATAGTAGTTCCATTTTTAATTTTTTAGTATCCTCCATACTGTTTTCCATAGTCTCTGCACCAATCGACAATCCTACCAACAGGACAGGAACAAGGGTTCTTTTTTCTCCAATCCATTTGGCTATCTCTTGTCTTTTTGATGATGACCATTCTCACAGGTATGAGATGATCTCATGGTGGTTTAATTTGCATTTCCCTCAAAAGTGATGTTAAGGATTTTTCTATGTATCTGTTGGCCCTTCATATATCTTGCTTAGAGAAATGTCTACTCAGGTCCTTTTCCCATTTTTTAATTGGGATATTTGGGGGTTTTTTTGCTATTGAGTTGTATGAGTTCTTTATATGTTTTGGATATTAACCTCTTATCAGATATATGGCTTGCAAATATCTTTATCTTATATGTCAAGGGGCTCATAGGTGAAAAGCTAGCAAAGGTGACATTGGTACCAATACCAGAGCCCAACTGACTTGATTCAAGCCCCAATTAGGGGTGGTTGAAACTTAAAGTTTCCAACAACTCAAGGTTTTCCTCAGGTTGGTGATGAGAGGAGTTCTGCTGCAAAAAGGTTTTAAATCATATGGCCTGCTATCAAAATTCCAATGGCATTTTTTTTTACAGACAAAGAACAAATAATCCTAAATTTTGTATGGAACCAGAAAAGCCCTCAAATAGCCAAATCAATCTTAAGAAAGAAGAACAAAGCTGGAGGCATCACATTTCCTGATTTCAAACTATATCACAAATCTATAGTAATAAAAATAGCATGGTATTGGCATAAAAATAAACAGATAAGTCAATAGAACAGAATAGATAGCCCATGTACTTGGCCCATTAGTTTACAACAAAGGAGACAAGAATATACAATGGGGAAAAGACAGTCTCTTCAATAAATGGTGTTGGAGAATCTAGACAGCCACATGCAAAAGAATAAACTGGATCACTATCTGACACTACACACAAAAATTAGCTCAAATTGGGTAAAGACTTAAACATAAGACCTGAGACCATAAAATTCCTAGAAGAAATTATAAGCAATAAGCTCCATGAGAATGGCTGTGGTAGTGATTTTTTGGACTTGGTATCAAAGTCAAAGACAACAAAAACAAAAACAAACAGATGGGACTACATCAAACTAAAAAGCTTCTGCACAGCAAGCAAGGAAGCAAGAAACAAAGAAGAGAAAAAAAGGAAAGAAAAAGACAACCTACCAAATGGAAGAAAATATTTGCAAATCATAACCTGACAAAGAATTAATATCCAAAATACATAAAGAACTCATACAACTCAATAACAAACAAACAATATAATTAGAAAATGGGCAGAGGATCTGAATATACATTTTTCCAAAGAAGACATAGAGACAGTTGACAGATACATGAAAAGGTACTCAACATCACTTTTGGGTAAATGCAAATCAAAATCACAATGATAAATCACCCCACACCTGTTAGAATGGTTATTATAAAAAAAAAAAAAAAAACAAGAAATAACAAAGGTTGGTGAGGATGTGAAGAAAAGAGAACCCTTATGCACTGTTGGTGAAAATGTAAATTGCTGCAGTCACCATGGAAAACATTATGAGGCTCCTCAGAAAATTAAAAATAAAACTACCATAGGATCCCAATTCCACCTTTGGGTATTTATTTGAAGTATACAAAACACCTAACTTGAAAAAAATAGATGTACTCCCATGTACATTGCAGCATTATTTACAATAACCAAAACATGGAAGCAACCTAAGTGTTTCTCAATGAATGAATGGGTAAAAAAGTTCTGGTGTATATATACAATGGAATATTATTCACCCATGAAAAAGAAGGAAATCTTGCCATTTGAAACAACATAAATGGACCTTGAGAGCATTATGCTAAATGAAATAAGTCAGATAAGAAACACAAATACCATATGATCTCATTTATATGTAGATTCTAATTTGTGTATATATGAGATACAGATACAGAGAATAGATTAGTGGGGTGGGAAATGGGCAAAATGTGACAAACTTCCATTTGTAAACTAAGTAAGTCCTGGTACATAAGATACAACATGGTTACCAGTTAATACTATACTGTATATTTGAAAGTTATTAAGAGAGCAAATCTTAAACGTTCTCATCATAAACAAAAAATTGTAACTATGTGTGTGATAATTAACTAGACACTGTGGCAACCATGTCTCAATACACACAAATATTGAATCATTATGTTGTACAACTAAAACTGATATAATTCTGTACGTCCATTATATCTCAATATATATATATATATATGGCCTAATTTGAGTGCATGTTGTTCATAGGGTGTAAGATTGTTTGCCAATTAAAATATTGTAGTAAGGCTGGAAGTTTAGCATTAGCCTGTAGGCAGGCCTCTTGTTATAGGGATCCTCATTTAAGCTGGGCTGATTTGCAATTAGCAGCATCAGTGAGATAAGCAAGATCTGTAAATGAGGAACAGACTGTCACCAGAACCCCAGGCAAGACGAGAAGATATCGGACTTATATATCTTTAGTGTGTGAATCTCCTGGGAAGAGGATGGCTGGCATTGATGTAATGCTATACCTGTGCTCCCAGATGAAGATGGATGGAGTTAAAGATCTTGTGCAAAGATAATGTGGGATGGCAAAGCTTTTGAGGCCCCAATAGATAGCCTGGAAAAGACAGATCGGGTCTGTTCAGAGGGAAGCCTGACCGAAAGACTGTTGAAATAGGTGCTGAGCAGAACGTATCAGTCAAAACTATAGGAGTCATTTTTTAAATATTGGGTATGGTGGCCTTAATGGCTGGGACCACAGCATTAATGTTGTAGGAAACACTTCTTCTCCCCAAGTTTAGGAATAGGCAAAGTGTAAGAACAGGGCTGTCCGGTGGGGAAACAGTGAGGATAATAACCTGTTTACTAATTAGGTGTTGTATAGTAAGTTTTGATCCTTGAAGGTCCTGTGTTAATTTACACTGGGCCATATTATCTATTTTACCTGGGGTTTGTGAATCCTATTTTATCATGCCGATTTGTAAATGCTAAATACTTCATTTAATGTTATTTTATCGTTCATTTTGTTGGAGCTTCTATGTCCAAATAAAATATTTTAGGGCAATGGGTACTATGAGCACAAGAAATTGAGGCAAGGCTACAGCTACAGTTTTATAGTTATTTTTCCTCTGTTTTATAGTTATTTTCCGAAGATTATAGGGGGTATAGTTTTAAATTTAGTGAGATCCCCACATACCCTATGAAATTATTCATATTGATTAAGCATGTTAAGTTTTGTCAATTGTTTTATTTTAGCCAATGCTAAAGTTGATTTAGAACCTATGTTGTAGAGGGGCACCTGGGCGCCTCAATTGGTTAAGCATCTGCCTTTTGCTGAGGTCATGATCCCAGGGTCCTGGGATCGAGCCCCGAGTCAGGCTCCCTGCTCAGTGGGGAGTCTGCTTCTCCTGCTCCCTCTCTCATTCTCTCTCTCTTTCAAATAAATAAATAAAATCATAGAGAAAAAAAAAAGAAGAACCTGTGTTGTAGAGGCACAAAAGCCCATCGGTGCTCTCATTTTTTGTTGTTGTTATATAAATTCTTTTTTAAAAAAGATTTTATTTATTTATTCATGAAAGACACAAGAGAGAGGCAGAGACACAGGCAGAGGGAGAAGCAGGCTCCATGCAGGGAGCCTGATGTGGGACTCGATCCTGAGACCCCGGAATCACATCCTAGCTGAAGCCAGACGCCCAACTGCTGATTCACTCAAGTATCCCTATATAAATTCTTTTAGTATATAAATTTTGGATTTCCAGTAGGATCAAATTATGAACCTTTGTTTTAATTATATACATATATATCCCTATTCTATATATCGAAATATTGTATATTTATAAAAATAACTTACTTATTTACCTTGTATTTTCTCCCTCTGTATCTAGGTGACTTTTTTCTTTTCTCTTTTACCTTTTTTTTCTCCATTGCCATTGTCTTTTGGTTTTTGTTTTAGGCTGTTAGCCACCCGAAGCCATGATTTATTTTATTTTATTTTTTATTTAAATTCAATTAGCCAACATACAGTACATCATTAGTTTCAGATACAGTTTTCAATAATTCATCAGTTGCATATAACACCCAGTGCTCATCCCATGACATGCCCTCCCTAATGCCCGTCACTCAGTTGCCCCATCCTCCCACCCAGCAACCTTCAGTTTGTTTCCCTGAGTTAAGAATCTCTCTTGGTTTGTCTCCCTCTCTGATTTCTTCCCATTCAGTTTTCCCTCCCTTCCATTATGGTCCTCACACTATTTCTTACATTCCACGTGAGTGAAACCATATGATAATTGTCTTTTTCCGATTGACTTATTTCACTCAGCATAATACCCTCCAGTTCCATCCATGTTGATGTAAATGATAGGTATTCATCCTTTCTGATAGCTAAGTAATATTCCATTTTATATATATATAAATACATACATTATATAAATTAATATATATATATATATATATATATATATATATATATATATACCACACCTTCTTTATTCATTCACCTATCAAAGGATATCTTGGCTCCTTCCATAATTTGGCTATTGTGGACATTGCTGCTATGAACATTGGGGTGCAGGTGTCCCGTCGTTTCACTACATTTGTATCTTTGGGGTAAATATCCAGTAGTACAATTGCTGGGTCATAGGGTAGCTCTATTTTTAACTTCTTTTTTTTTCTAAGACTGTATTTATTTATTCATGAGAGACACAGAGAGAGAGGCAGAGACACAAGCAGAAGGAGAAGTGGGATCCTCGCAGGGAGCCCAAAGTGGGACTCGATCCCCAGACCTGGGATCACGACCTGAGCCTAAAGCAGATGCTCAACCGCTGAGCCACCCAGGCAACCCAATTTTTTTTAACTTCTTGAGGAACCTCTGTACTGTCTTCCAAAGTGGCTGTTCCAGCTTGCATTCCCACCGACAGTGTAAAAGCGTATCCTTTTCTCCACATCCTCGCCAATGTCTTTTATTCCCGGTCATGTTAATTTTAGCCATTCTGACTGGTGTGAGGTAGTATCTCACTGTGGTTTTGATTTGTATTTCCCTGATGCCAAGTGATGTAGAACATTTTTTCGTGTGTCTGTTGGCCGTGTGTAGATCTTCTTTGGAGAAATATCTGTTCCTGTCTTCTGTCCATTTCTTGACTGGATTATTTGTTTTTTGAGTGTTGAGTTTGATAAGTTCTCTATAGACCTCGCATACTAGCCCTTTATCTGGAATGTCATCTTCTCCTATTCCATAGGTTACCTTTTTAGTTTTGCTAACAGTTTCCTTTGTTGTGTGGAAGCTTTTTATCTTGATGAAGTCCTAATAGTTCATTTTTGCTTTTGTTTCCCTTGCCTCTAGACACATGTCTTGCAAGAGATTGCTTCCTCTGTTCTCCTCTAGGATTCTGATGGATTTCTGTTTCACATTTAGGTCTTTCATCTATTTTGAGTTTATCTTTTGTATGGTGCAAGAGAATGATCCAGTTTCATTTTTCTGCATGTGACTGTCCAACAACACCATTTGTTGAAGAAACTGTCCTTTTTCCATTGGATATTCTCTCCTGCTTTGTCAAAGATGAGTCGACCATAGAGTTAAGGGTCCATTTCTGGGTTCTCTATTCTGTTCCACTGATCTATGTGTCTGTTTTTGTGCCAGGACCACACTGTCTTGATGATCACAGGTTTGTAATATAGCTTGAAGTCAGACATTGTGATGCCCAGCTTTGGTTTTCTTTTTCAACATTCCTGTGGCTATTCGGGGTCTTTTCTGGTTCTATGCAAATCTTAGGATTATTTGTTCCAGGTCTGTGACAAATGTCAATGGTATATTGATAGGGATGGCGTTGAATGTGTAGATTTCTCTGGGTAGCATAGACATTTTAACAGTATTTATTCTTCTAATCTATCAGCCTGAAGCCATGATTTTTTTATTGATAACTCATAGTGTGGAACTTGTAGGCAATTATAAGAAAAGGGATAAGGGGACTGGGTGGTGTCTCAAAGGCAGCCAGTTCTCATTCCAAGGTTGCTTAATCTGTCTCCCAGGGATTGAGGTTTGCACTTACAGAGCTATAGAATCCTCTTCCTAATGCAATGCAGATAACTCTGCTATCTAAAGGATCCATTTTCACTTTTTTTTTTTTTAAGTTTCCTGTCTATCTCAGACTGTTTTCACCCTTTGAGGGCATACTGGATAAATTCATAGTAGTCTTGAATGGGCTGTTCCTAGAGAGGGGCCTCCCTCTCTAGGGTGTCCAAATTGACCTCTGAGGGGTTTGATCCACTTTCAGAGAGTAATGGTGGCCTAACAGTATTTTGAGACTTTGAATTTTTAGTATAAGGCCTCTATTTTTTTTTTTTTGATAAAGCACATTCTCCCTGTCTTCAATGGGTTAGGCTAAGATGTATAAAAAATAGCAACACAACATGCCCCACAACTTGTCAGTGCTGCCTGGTTAATTGGTCAGGACTATCCTCCAGCACTTTGACGGAAGTCACATCTCGTTCCCTTCAGTGGGATGCTTTGTAAACTTAGCTAGGTGCCCCAGGAGTATATTCCAGAATCTAAGCAAGTAACTCAAGTAGGAACCTGTGAACTTAATTTTCAAATTCTGAATTTAGGATGGAAATCAATGGTAACACCTAGCACATGCACCAAACAGTAATCTTATCACAGCATAAGCTCAGCCAGCAAGCAGTGGTACCTCCCCAGGCTGTCCCTGCTGTTTGGTAGAACCAAGTCAGTAATATCTAAGGGAGTATCATTCCAGTCTAAGGCTAAACCACTCTGTTCACTGTGTCAGTTGTTTTATAATATAGAAAATTAATAGAAAAAATACAAGTATAATAAGGCCAACAGATCAGGAGATTGCCATTGGAAAGATAATTCATTACAAATCCCAAGAGGCAGGTGCACACCATGTCATGAGGCTCACATGGGGAAGCACCAAGGTTGATCACAAAGCAGAAGGAGGGGAGATCTGTGGGCAAGAAACTTTATTGTGGTTTCCAAGGGAAGGGACATCTGGTTGATTTTTAAAATCTGCATAGAGTAAAGCTTACTCTTTGAGGTATATCTTGACAACTGTATAGTTATATATCTACTTCCTTAGTAACATACGTGAGATAATTAAAAATATACATATATATTGATTACTACTCCTACTTCCTGGCACAGACCTCCTAAATTCCTTGTAATGTAATAAGAACACTAGGAGCAGCTTTTCTAATAGCAGGTCTTTGACCCCAGTTCCTGGCATAAAGCTACTAAATCACTTGAAATTTCCTGGATAATAGCAGTATCTTTTGTTCTAACAAACTGACTCATGATGGGACCCTTGGAAAAGGCTGATCAACAGAAAGACCAAGCTTTGGATTTTCAGCCCTACCCTCCATTTTCTAAAGAGATGAGAAGGGCTGGAAATAGAGTTAATTAATGATCAATCATGTCTATGTGATAAAGCCTCCATAAAAAGTACAATGTTCAGAGAGACTCCAGGTTAAACACATGGAAGTGCTGGCAGTCATATGCCTGGCCATTCCCATGTACATACCTTGCCCCATGCATCTCTTCCATTTGAACGTTAATCGTTATCCTTTATCATACCCCTTTATAGTAAACTGGTAAACCGTAAGTAACTTATTTTCCTGAGTTTTATGAACTACTCTAGCAAACTAATCAATCCTAGGAGGAGGTCCTGGGGACCTCCAATATACGGTGCACAGGTAACAACCTGGACTGTAATGACATCTGAAGTTGGGGAATGGGGCAATCTTGTGGGATTGAGTCCTAACCTGTGGAATCTGATGCTATCTCCAGGCCGGTAGTGCCAGAACTGAGCCAAACTGTAGGACATCCAGCTGATGACACAGAAAATTACTTGTGGAGGAAAGTCCCACACATCTGGTGTCAGAAGTGTTGTGCAGTGGCAGTATGAGAATGGAGAAACACAGAAGGAATACTGAGGCTTTCTTTACACATACAAAACTATTTCATCAAAATTCTCTCATTCTGCCCCTTCAGAGTCAACCCCTTCCTCCACCTCTTGCCTTGATGACCACTGATCATTTTCCATCCCTATAATTTTGCCTTTTCTAGAATGTCCTATAAATGCAATTACATAATAGATAAGCTTTTGGCTCTGACTTCATTTAGAGGAATGTCTTCAAGATGCATCCATGTTCTTGTGTGAATCAATAGTTTGTTCTTTTTTTTAAAGATTTTATTTATTCATGAGACACACACACACACACAGAGAGAGAGAGAGAGAGGCAGAGACACAGGCAGAGGGAGAAGCAGGCTCCATGCAGGGAGCCCGACATGGGACTCGATCCCTGGTCTCCAGGATCATGCCCTGGGCTGAAGGCAGCCCTAAACTGCTGAGCCACCTGGGCTGCCCGAGTTTACTCCTTTTTATTGTCAAGCATTATATATTGTATGGATGTACCAGTCTGTCTACCTATTTATCTATTAAAGGATGCTTTGGTTTATTTCTGGTTTTTGGCAAATATGACAAAAGTAGATATAGACATTCACATAAGATTTTTGCTGAAATGTTACCTTTTAATTTCCTCAAAAATTGAAATACCTAAAAGTAGGATATATGGGTCATAATAAGTGCATGTTTAACTTTAGAAAAACCTGCTAAACTCTTTTCAAAAGTCACGGTACTAGTTTGTTTCCAGTTTTAGTTGTTCCAAATTCTAACCAGTGCTTTGTATTTACAATAATGTTTTCATCTTCTCCATTCTAAAAAGTGTGTGGCATCTCATTTTGGCTTCTGCCTCATTTTTGAAAAAGAGTTCTGCAAATATAGAATCCTATGTTGACATTAGGCTTTTCTTTCTGCACTTTAAAGATGTTGATTTGAAGAGACTTCTGGGGAAGATGGAGGAGTAGGAGGACCTAAGCTCATTTTGTTCCATGGATACAACTAGATAACACCCACATCAGTGTAAATCATCCAGAAAACAATACAGAGACTGGCAGAGAAGATTCTCCACAGCTAAATGTGGAAAAGGGGCCATATCGAAGAGGGTAGGAAAGGCAGAGTCATGGCCAGGATCCATAAGAGTGTCCATGGGAGGAAGGGATGCAGGGAATGCAGAGAGAGGAGAGAAGCAGACTCTCACATCAAGGAACATGCATGGGAGAACAAATCCCCATAACATTTGGCTTTGAAAACCAAAAGGGCCAAATTTCACGAATTCTTATAATCAGCAGGGGTTAAGATGTGAAACTTTAAAAATCAGGGCTTGGCTCAGGGAGAGTCAGAAGGGCAAAAGGAAATTGAGTCTCTGCTCTTAAAGATATAGCACAAGAAACAGTCCCTATGGAGATACAGCATAGAAGCAGCAGTTTGAAAAACGCCTGGGATATATGAGAGTCAGATTTGTTTACTAATCTCAGAACAGGTACTGGAAGGGCAGGGATCATTGATAGACTTCAAGAGCTGGCAGGCACCATTTCCTTCCCATCCCCCAAACTAGACACAGGAACACCTGCAGGAACCAGCACCAACCCTTGCTACCTAACTTGCTAAAAGCATGCCTTGTCCCATGTTCTCCTCCAGACATGTCCCCTCCAGCCTGGCTTCTGCTCCAGGACCCCTCCCACAGCAGGCTTGCTTCAACTTTGCTAACACTATGCACTCCACTCCCATGTTCTCCTGCAGACTGCCCCCTCCAATATGCCTTAGCTGGAGTCAATCTGAAGTGTTCCACAAGCCTGGCAGTGTGCAAGCAGCCCCAACATGGACAAGCACCACCCCCAAATGACTTCTGTCTGAGGGAGAGGGGAAGATGGATAACCACACACACTGATTCCACTGTAGTGAGCTGGGGGCAGACAACTGGTCTGTCTGCAGGCCCCACCCAACAATAAAAACTTCTCAGGGAATAACACAGGGAAAGTGACCTGCAGCTTGGTACTACTGCATCTCTGGAAAACACCTGGTCTGGCTCAACTCAAGCCCAAGGCAGCCCCAGACTGGCCTACTAACAAAAAAGATACCCAACCCTGCCTAAAACAGGCAAGGAGAGCCATTTTAGATGACTGGACTGAGGGCAAAACAGTAAGACATGCACAACACACTAGAAGATACCCTTTAGGCACCAGGCTCTGGTGAACAGGTGCAGGACACTACAGGACTTCTTCATAAGGTCACTACTTTCAAGAACAGGAGACATAGTTGATTTTCCTTACACAGAGAGACAGACACAGAGTTAGAAAAAATGAGAAAATGGAGGAAAATGTCCCAAATTAAAGAACAAGGGGAAAAAATCACAACAAGAGAGCTAAACAAAATGGAGATAAGTAATATGCCTGATAGAGAATTTAATGATCATAAAGATAATTACTGTACTTGATAAAAGATCCAGTGAGACCCTTAATAAAGAGACAAAATACCTAAAAAAAAGAGTGGATCAGAGAAGAAGAACTCAATAGCTGAAGTTAAAAATAGTATAATGGAGAAAGTAGAAGAATGGATCAGTGACTTGGAGGACAGAGTAATGGAAAGCAATTGAGCTGAAAAGGAGAGAGAAAAATACTAATGAGAAGTGAAAATAAACTTAGGGAACTCAAGGACACAATCAAGCATAATAACATTCATATTATAGGGATCCCAAAAGGAGAAAAGAGAGAAAAGGGGGCAGAAATTTAGGAAATAATTCAAAACTTCTCAAATCTAGAGTCAGGAGGCATAGGCAGTCCCCCTTCTAAATCAACCCAAGGAGGTCCACACCAACACAAATAGTAATTAAAATGTCAAAAGTAGTGATAAAGAGAGAATTTTAAAAGCAGCAAGAAAAAAGAAAATGGTTACATATGAAGGAAACCCTATAAGGCTACCAGCTAAATTTTCAGCAGAGACTTTGCAGGCCAGAAGAGAATGGAATGATATATTCATAGTGCAGAAGGAAAAAAAACCCTGCAGCCAAGAATATTTTATCCAGCAAGGCTATAATTCAGAATAGAAAGAGAAAGAGAGATTTCTAGACAATAAAATGTAAAGCAGTACATGACCACCACTAAACCCCCACCCCACACACACACACAAAAGAAAACCATCCCTACAAGAAATGTTAAAGGGCTTTTTGAGTAGAAAGGAAAGACCACAAGCACGGGTTAAAAAAGTAAGATGCACAAAAGCAGTAAAATTGAGTATAACTTTAAGAATCAGCGCAGGGATTTACAAAATAAAAGGACATAAAATATGACCTCATATACCTAAAACTTAAGTGGAGAGGAATAAAGAATGAATTCAAAATTAAGTGACCACCAACTTATATAGACTGCTATATGCATAAGATTTTATATATAAACCTAGTGGTAGCCACAAATCAAAAACCTATAATAGATATACAAAAAATAAAGAGAAAGGAATCCAAGCATATCATTAAAGAAAGCCATCAAACCAGATATATATTCTCTGACAGTGTCTTCTGCCTGCAAATTTTTTATTTTAATGAAGTCCAAGTCAGCAATTTCTTTTCATGAATCACGTTTTTGATGTTGTATCTAAGAAGCTATCACCTAACCCAAGGTTATTTAGATTCTTTCCTACCTATGTTATCTTCTTTGGAGTTTTATATTTTTGCATCTTACATTCAGGCCTATGATGCATTTTGAATTAAATTTTGGGAAGAGTGTAAGATATGTGTCTAGATTCAATTTTTTTTTTCATGTGTATGTCCAGTTCTTCCACCATGATCTGTTGAAAAAGCTATTCTATTTCTATTGAATTGCCTTTGCTTCTTTGTGAAAAATCAGTTGACTATATTTCTGTGCCTCTATTTCTGGGTTCCTTGCTTTGTTTCATTGATCTATTTCTCTATTCTTTCATTAATAGCACCCTGTCTTAATTATTGTAGCTTTATACTACCTCTTGAACAGTGTCATTCCTCTGACTTTAAACTTCCCTTTCAATATTTTGTTAAGTATTCTTTTTTGGGGGGCAGGGGTTGTTTGTTTTGCCTCTCTGTACAAACTTTAGAATTAGTTTGATAATACCTACAAAATAATTTGCTGGGATTTTGATTGGGACTGTGTGAAATCTGTAGATCAAGTCTAGAAGAACTCACATCTTGACAATATTGTCTTCCTATCATGAGCATGGATTTAATTTATTTTTTATTTATTTATTTATTTAGTTCTCTGACTCCTTTCACTAGAGTTTTGTAGTTTTGTAGTTTTATTTATATAGATCTTGTACATACCTTTCCCTAAACATTTCTCTTTTTTAGGTGCTAATGTAAATGGCCTTGTGTTTTTAATTTCAAATTGCAATTATTAATTGCTGGTAGGCAGGAAAGTAATTTACTTTTGTATATTAAACTTGTATCCTGCAGCCTTGCTATAATTGCTTATTCTAGAGGCTTTGATGATATTTGGGGATTTTTCTGTGTAGATAGTCATATTATCTGCATATTTCTCTCAGCACCCGTCGCCACAGCTCTCTGAAGTTCTGTCCATTAAATGGCGAGGATCTGGTGACCATTGTATAGAAAATGACACAACTCCACATACCCACGGTGGGGTCATCAAAAGAGCTCTGGGGAAGCATCAGAGGGACTGCCATAGAAGGTAGCCTGCTTATTGTCACGGGTGAATTTGTTGCCAAAGCCAAAGTCCGCAACCTTGACATTAGGGTCGGCAACCAAATACAGGTTCTCTGGCTTTGAATGCCTGTGGCCACTGCCCTCCTGGTGGCAGCACCGCACAGCAGACATCCTCTAGAGGAACTTGCTACAAGCCTCGCTCTCCTTCATGGGGTGGTGCTGCAGTGAGCAATCAATCATCTTTCCTTCACCAGCACTGTTCTATGACCAGGTGGAGTGTTTTCTGGGTCCCAATGACCTCAAATAGCTACAGGATATTGGGATGATTCAAGGCCTTCATGCTTTGACCTTTGAGGAATAGTCTCTGGAGGCTGGAGGAACTGATCTTGTTAATGACCTTCATGGTGACCTGTCCTGGCCAGGATGGGCCATATCAACCTCATCGCAGCCCCACTGATCTGGCTGACAGTCTAGAGGAGCCCGTAGTTGTCAATATGGGTTTCCTTGTCAGCAGAGGTGGCCGAGAGGCCCTGCAGTGGTGATCTGATAACTACATCAAGAATACTAACAGTACGAACAAAAATACTTGTATACTAATAACAAAGCAATACCAAAATACTAACCAACTATATAAAAAATTAAAATAATAAATGAAAAATTAGAAAAATAAAGAAAAAGGTGAAAAAAATAAAAATCAAAGAATAAAAAACTAAAAAACGTAAAAATAAAGAAAAAGTAGAATAAAAAAGAAAAAGTAAGCAAAAAATGAAAAGAAAAAACAAAAAAGGAATAAGAAAAAGTGAAGAAAAGGAAAAAAAAGAGTAAAGAAAAATAAAATAGGCAAAAAGTCAAAGAGGGATAAAGGTAACTGTGGTCCAAATCCCTCAGGTCACCAAAATGAGCTTTGTAGGTTAACAGGACAAAAAAACCTAGGCCAACCAGGGACTTATACAGGTACTTAGAGTTCTCTAACAATGTTGCTTATGATAGCATAGCAAAAAATGGACCAATCACAGCTGGGAATAATCCACAGTGATTTCCTCACTTTTTGGTTTCAAGAACCCTGCACTCTTTCAATAAAGGGAATGGGGACCCCAGTGGTTTTTTTGTTTTTGTTGATACTAGCCATCAGTATTTACTTTATTAGAAATTAAAACCTATAGGATGCTTCAGTGACCTTTTCCTTGTAGTTTGAAAAGCTAACCAAAAAAAAAAAAAAAGAAAAAAACAACAGAAAAGCTAACCATTCTTGTTTTTAAAGAGCTCATTATGTCTATACTTAAATAATTCAAATTGTTTTCTTAAAAAACAAAAACTCTGGAAAATTGGTCTCAAAAGGGAACCACAATTTAACTGGCATCACAATGCTATAAGAAAATGTTCGGGAGCATAATACACAATAGATACATTATTAACATTAATATGTAGCTACGTTAATATAGCACAGTACATAGAATACATTAATATACAGCTAAGAAGGAGACGCTATCACCATATTTTCGTTTCTTATTTGAAGTTTTTTTGAGAGTATTTGGAGAAGATTCTTCTCTTCCACGAGCCAGAGAATTCACTATGTCCATTTTGATATCTTTAAATGTAGAGCCTATAGCTGTGGACTGAAAAAGCAAGTCTCCTCTTTTGTAAAACAACAATCCATCGTGCTCTGTATTATTGAGCATGGATGGGGGTCCCAGTGCTGCATATGCTGCCAGTACCTCAGGAGAGAGAGCCAAGAAACCCCTTCATTTACTCCTCCTCTAACACTCTTCCTTTCTTTATGTCAATCCAAGTGTTGGACGTATGTAATTCTCTCTTTATTTTTTTTAAGATTTTATTTATTTACTCGTGAGAGAGAGAAAGAGAGAGAGAGAGGCAGAGACACAGGCAGGGGGAGAGGCAGGCTCCATGCAGGGAGCCCAATGTGGGACTTGATCCCAGGTCTCCAGGATCACACCCTGGGCTGAAGGCGGCGCTAAACCGCTGAGCCACCCAGGCTGCCCTTCTCTCTCTTTAAAAGGCTCATTTCACATTTCATGACAGGTAGATCTACCAGTGACACTTTCTCCTTCACTTTTGAAGATTTTGCCAGATATGAAGTTCCAGGTTCATGGGTATTTACTGTCTTGCTGGTTTTGATTTCTTGCATAGTTTCTTGCATAGTTTCTGAATTGAAGTCTGTCCCTCTCTATAGATTAAGTTCAGTTTTTTTTCCACTCTGGCTTCTTTCAAGATTTTCTCCTTACTTTTTCTACAATTGAACGTCTAGTATCTTTTTTTTTTTTTTTTTTTTTGTATTTTCCGGCTTACAGTTTGCTGTTTGCTGAGCTTCCTAGATCTGTGGTTTGATGTCTATCATTAGTTTTGTAAAGTTCTCAGCCATTATTACTTAAAATATTTCTGTTACTTTCTTCTTTTTTTGGTATTCCCATTATACGTATATTTTTTAAAAATTGCCTCATAGTTCTTGGATATTTTCTTCTGTTTCTTTCATTTTTTTTTTCACTTTGTTTTTCAACTTGGAATGTTTCTGTTGACACATCTTCAACTGATTCTTTTCTTGACACGTTCAGGCCACTGATGAGCCCATCAAAGGCATTCTTTATTTCTGTTACAGTGGTTTTGATTCTAGCATTTCCTTTTGATTCTATCTTAGAGTTTCCATCTCTCTGCTTACATTGTCCATCTGTTCTTGCAACATGTCCACTTTTTCTATTAGAGCCCTTGACATATTAATCATAGTTGTTTTAAATTCCTGTTCATAATTCTAAACTTTCTGCTATATCTGAGTCTGGTTCTGAAGCTTGCTCTGTCTTTTCCAGCTACATTTTTTTCCTTTTAGCATGTTTTGTGACTTTTTGTTGAAAGATGGACATGGTTACTAAGTTAAAGGACTGAAAGAAATATGTTTTAGTGTTAGGTTTTGTTTATCTGGCTAGGAGTTTACTCCTTGCTGTAGCTGTAGGCGTTAAGAGGCTAAAATTTCCCCTGTGTTCTTGTTTTTTTTTTTTTTTTTTTTCCTCTGTTGCTCTGGGTTTTCCTAGAGATTTCAATAAGATCTGAGTCATGTAGTCCAGTTGTAATCTGTTATCGTTTGGGAGCCTGCTGCTGTGGTGAGGATGTGTGGAGGGAGGGGAAGTGTCTCGGACCTAGGCTATCAGACCTCAGTTGTCAATGAGCCTGTGCCCTCAGCTATGACCTTCACAAAGTGCTTCTCAGGCAACCACTGCATTCCCCTGCCCTTAGGTAAAACAGGAGAGCTTTAGGGAGCTGTAGGTGGGTATTTCCCATGCCTCAGGTCCGTTAGACTCTGGCAAACCCCAAGGTGGTTAGGCTTCTATCAAAACAGTGTTCCATTTGTTAGGAAGAACAGAATGCTCTGGGTGTATTTCCCCCCCTCCCCTGTGGAAGAGAGGAGGTAGTTTTTCTCTGCTATTCACCCTGGACACTTGGTGGGGCTCCTGGGAGTAGACTCACAAAAGTGTGAAGCCCCTCAAGTAATACTGGGCCCTTCTTCATTTTTAATTCTCAAGCTTATGCACACTGAGCTTCCAGCAATTTGCCAATTAAAGTTTAAGCCTCCTTACTCTAGTACCAGCTCCAGTAATTAGCCTCTGTCCCTAGCCTTCTGCTCCTGGTAAGCTATAATTCTCTGTAGTCACTTGTCTCTCCACTTTTAGGGGTCACAGTTTGCCCTGTGACCTTAGTTCTCTGATGAACCTAAGAAAAGTTTTTGAGAATGATGTCAGCATTGTGGTAGTATAAGACATACAGAAAATACATTGAACCATAGGAAATAATTGTAAACAATTACATGCCAACAGACCAGATAACCTAGAAGAAACAGGTAAATTCCTAAAAATATAAACCCACCAAAAGTGAATCAGGAAGAAATAGAAAATTTGGACAGACCAAAAACATGTAAATAGATTGAATAAGTAATCTAAAACCTTCCAAAACAGAAACGCTCAGGATAGATTGGATAGATTCACTGGTGAATTGTACTAAACATTTAAAGGAGAATTACTGCTAATCCTTTTCAAACTCTTCCCAAAAATTGAAGAGGAAAGAACATTTTCAAAATTATTTTATGAGAATTTATCCTGACACCAAAGCCAGATAAGAACATTACAGGAGCACCTGAGTGGCTCGGTTGGTTAAGTGTCCAACTCTTTATTTTTGCTCAGGTAATGATCTCAGGGTTATGAGATCAAGCCCCTTGTTGTGCTCCAGGATGTGCGTGGCCCCTGCTTGGAATTCTTTTTCTTTCTCCTTCTGCCCCTCCCCACTCACTTGCTCTCTCTGAAAAAAAAATTTTTTTAATTAAAAAAAAAAGAATACTACAAGAAAACTATAGACCAATATCCCTGATATATAGATGTAAAAATTCTCAACAAGACATTAGCAAACTGATTTTAACAATACATTAGAAGGATCATATACTATGATCAAGTGGAATTTATTCCTAGGATGCAAGGATAGTTCAACATACACAAACCAATAAATATGATGCACCTCATTAATAGATTGAGGTATAAATATCATATGATCATCTCAATGATGCAGAAAAAGCATCTGACAAAAATACATCTTTTTTCATGATGAAAACCCTAGAATAAAAAATAGCCCAACATAATAAAGGCCATATATGGCAAATTCACAGCTTACATCATACTCAACAGTAAATGGTTAAAAACTCTTCTTGAAGACCAGGAATGAGAAATAGGTGCAGCTGAAGGGGATCATCATTAGGACTTGGCCACCAGATGATCTGTGGGCTGGATCCAGGCAACCAGAGCTCTCCCCACCTCCTGTTCTTGCAACGTGCATTCCACTTGACATCTCTGCCCCCAGAGGCTACACCAAATATATAGCTTTGAGATAGGGATGCAGTGCTGAGACCATCTAGACAGTATATGTGACTGAAACCAGTTACGACCTCCATATAAATTTTTAAGAATTGGTGGGCAGGTGCAGAGATTGCCTCATTTTGCAGCCATCCAATATAAGCCTCTTATTTAAGTTGCTTTGCTTATTAAACCTACCATCCACCAATCCAGAATAGTCTGCCTCTCTTTGGTCTCTCTGTGGCCTCTGTGTTTGGGGGCCAGTTTCAGATTACACCTGGAAGCCTCTGAGGGTGTAAACCAATAAGCGGTGAACGAGGCAGGAGACCAAAGAAATGGGCCTTGAGAATGAGGTATCAACAGGGGAAATCCTGAATTGGCCATCAACCTCTACGTATAGAAGGGTGGCCCATATGTCAGATGCTTATGGACTGCCACATGAGTATGGGGACACCCCCTAATGCTGGCTGCTCTTGTTTGAGGGACTATGCACATTGCAGAGAAACAAATGGTTGGTGCAGTGGGCTGGCCTCTACTTAGCACAGTTCAGTAGACACCAACTCAACTAGAAGTTGAAGCTTGAGTTAGAAAGTTGGAAGATGAGCTGACATAGATAAGGACATGTGGTTGTTCACTATTCTGCTGGCTTCTGGGCTGACAGATAAGGTGGGTGGGAAGGCAGGATAATCAGCTGGAGTCCTTAGCATGTTCATTTGCAAAACCAAGAGGTTGCAAGCTGCCAGGTTAAGATCTGAGCTCTTGTAACAGAGCCTGATTAAAACATTAAGAGGTGGAATCCCTGGAAAAGTGAAGAGAGTGAAGAGGAGGATGTTGTGGTGATTGATGGGGAAAAGGGTGTAATGCCTCATGCCATCCAATCTGTAATACAAAGGAAACTTTTAAATAGCAAGAAAAAAATTCCTAGCAGAAAATTTACATTCTTTCTTGGTCCCTTGAAGCTGTATCATGTCTTATCATGTCTTTGAAGTGTAAACCTCCTAAGAGATAACTGAAACAATTTCCACAGAGACTGAAGAAAAAAGAGAGGAGTTGACACATTCTGTTTTCCATGAGTAGGATCATTTATTTGGCTGCTGTCGGTTCCCTCCATTAGCTTAGAGCATATTATAGCACACATGGAAACCCTTAAAAAATTTATCTACCAAGCCTTAAGTGATAGCCAACAAAATGTGTCCTTACTGAACACTGAAATGTCTCTACTTAGAAAAGCTGTCTTCCAAAATAGGATAGTCTTGAACATTATTACTGCCTTGCAAGAAGGCACCTATGCCATTACTCAAACAGAATGTCAACTGTTCACAACTGATGCGTCTGTTAATGTGTTGTCTTTAGGAAATCACGTGAGGATACAAGTGAATGCTTTGAGTGATCTGACCCAAGGGTTCAGATCATGGGGCTCTTGATAGAAAAAGTTGTCACTAATTTGAGGAATCATTGTCATGAGTTTTCATGCTTTGAGTGATCTAACCCAAGGGTTCAGATCATGGGGCTCTTGATAGAAAAAGTTGTCACTAATTTGAGGAATCATTGTCATGAGTTTTCATGTGCTTGGACAGTTGCTGTGGCATCTGCCTTGAATGCAGCCAGATAACAGCCAAAGGAGCTGCCTCCATACTAACGAGATCCCTTTCTAATGGCTCAGTGCACACTGTGTAAGAGAAGAGACATGTGAGATTTTAAGAGCCAGACACAAGGGATTGAGTGTTGGGGGAGGTAACAAGAAAACATGACTACTGGTTGACCCATGAACTGGACCCAGACAATAGAAGGCTCCCTTGCCCTTGAAATGTACCTTCCATTTGCCTACCCACTTCCCGGAAGCTGCCCCAAGGATGCAGCCTTGAGATAGTGATGTGGTACTGAGACTAGTATATGTGCCTAAACCCATATAAACTTTTGAGACTTGGTGGGCAGATCTGGAGAACTTCATCTTGAGGTTACCCAAGACAAGCTCGGTGTCTAAGTTCCCTTGCTTATTAAACCTGCCACCTATCAATGTAGGATGGTCTACCTCTTCCGTTAGTCTCTCCCTGCCATCCACATATAGGGGCCACTTTCAGATTGTACCTGGGAAGCTCCTGAGAAGTTTTGAACCAACAGATGACCATTGTGACCCTTATTCAACATAGAAGTCCTAGATAGAGCAATTGGGCAAAATAAATAAAAGGCATCCAAATTGGAAAGAAGTAAAGTTCTCATTATTTGCAGATTGTATGATCTTATATAGAGAAATTCCTAAAGATGCTGTTGTAATTAATCAACAAATTCAATAAAGTTGCAGGATATAAAATCAACATACAAAAGTCTGTTGCATTTTTATATACTAACAATGAAATATTTGATAAACAAATTTAAAAATCCATCCTATTCATTTATAATAACATTAAAACCATTAAAATACTTAGGAAAAAATCCAACCAAGCAAGTGAAAGATCTGTACAAGGAAAACTACAAGATTGATAAAAAAAAAAAAATTAAGAAGACATTCATTCATGCCCTTGTTTGAGGGACTATGCATAGTTGCACTCTGGCAGAAAAGAGAAACAAATGGTTTCTCTTTTGGTTTACAAAGAGTTAACCAAAAGATATTCTACATTTATGGATTGGAAGATTTAGTATTGTTAAAATGTCTATGTTACCCAAAGGCATCTATAGATCCACTTCAATCCTTTGCAGAATTCCAATTTTTCTCAGAAATAGAAAAAAATCAATTCTAAAAATGTTATGGAACTACAGAAGACCCCAAATAGCCAAAGCAATCCTGAGAAAGCAGAACAAAGCTAAAGACATCATACTTCCTGATTTCAAACTATACTACAATCTTTAGTAATTAAAACAGTGCAGCACCAGCATAAAATTGGCACAAAGATATGGAACAGAATCGAGACCCTGGGAATAAACCTCTGTGTATATAGTCAACTATTACTTGATAAGAGACCCAAAGTACATTCGGTGGGGAAAAGAGAGTCTCTTCAATGAATGGTTTTGGGAAAACTGAATAACCACATGCAGGAAGATGAAACTGGACCCTTATCTTAAAACACTCACAAAAATTAACTTGAAATGGATTAAACACTTAAACATAAGACTTGATACCATGAAATCTTAGAATAAAATGTAAGGAAGAAGCTCCTTAACAATGGTTTTGGCAATGATTTTTTTTTTTTTTGATATGGCACCAAAAGCACATGCAACAAAGGCTAAAATAAACAAGTGGGACTAGATCAAACTATAAAGCTTCCGAACAGCAAAAGAAACAACAATGGAAAAGGGAACTTACAGAGAGAGAAAATATTTACAAGCCAAATATCAAATAGGAATATCCAAAATATTTTGATGTAGTTGCAATAGTTTATTTTTGCTTTTGTTTCCCTTGCCTCGGGAGACATATACAGAAAAAAGTTGCTATGGCCGATGTCAAAGAGGTTACTGCCTGTGTTCTCTTCCAGGATTTCTATGGTTTCCAGTCTCACATTTAGGTCTTTAATTTGAATTTATTTTTGTGTATCGTGCAAGAACGTGATCCAGTTTCTTTCTTTTACATGTTGCTGTCCAGTTTTCCCAACATCATTTTTGAGGAGATGTCCTTTTCTCATTGGATGTTCTTTCCCCCTTTGTCAAAGATTAATTGACCATATAGTCATGGGTTTATTTTTGGGCTCTCTATATGCTGTTCCATTGATCTCTGTGTCTATTTTATGTTGGTACCATACTGTTTTGATTATTACAGCTTCGTAACATAACTTGAAGTTCAGAATTGTATGCCTCTTGCTTTGCTTTTTCAAGTTTGCTTTGGCTATTTGGAGTCTTTTGTATTCTCTAAAAATTTTAGAATTGTTTGTTCTAGTTCTGTGAAAAATTCTGTTGGTTTCTTAATAGGGATTGCATTGAATGTATACATTGCTTTGGGTAGTATAGGTATATTAACAATATTTGTTCTTCCAACCCATGAACACAGACTTTCTTTTCACTTCTTTGTGTCATCTTGAATTTCTTTCATCTTTGTTTTATAGTTTTCAGAGTACAGGTCTTTCACCTCTTTTATTAGGTTTATTCCTAGGTATCTTATTATTTTTGGTGCAATTATAAATGGGATTATTTTCATAATTTCTCTTTCTGCTGCTTCTTTATTGATATATAGAAATGCAACAGATTATTATACATTAATTTTTGTATCTTGTGACTTTGCTGAATTCATTTATCAGCTCTAGCAGGATTTTTGGTGGCATCTTTAGGGTTTTCTATATATAATATCATGTCATCAGCAAATAGTGAAAGTTTTACTTCTTCCTTACCAATTTGAGTGTCTGTTATTTCTTTTTGTTTTCTGATTGTTGTGGCTAGGACTTCCAAGTTGTTGGATGCTATGTTGAATAGAAGTGGTGAGAGTAGACACCCTTGTTTTGCTTTTGTCCTTAGGGGAAGAGCTCCCAGGTTTTCCTCCTGAGTATGATGTTAGCTGTGGGTTTTTCATATATGGCCTTTATTAGATTGAGGCATGTTACCTCTGAACCTACTTTGTTGAGGGTTTTTATCATGAATAGATATTTGTACTTTGTCAAATGTTTTTTCTGCATCTATTGAAATGATCATATGGTTCTTATCCTTTCTCTTATTGATGTGATGTATCATGTTGATTGATTCGTGAATATTAAACCACCCTGCCACATCAAAATAAAAAGCTTCTGCACAGTGAAGGAAACAATCCATAAAACCAAAAGGCAACATATGGAATGGGAAAAGATATTTGCAAATGACATATCCAATAAAGGATTAGTATCCAAAATAAGTAACGAACTTATAAAACTCAACACCCAAAACATAAATAATCCACTTAAAAAGTGGACAGAAGAGATGACTAGACATTTCTCCAGAGGACTAACAGACACATGAAAAGATACTCATTATCATTTGCCATGAGGGAAATGCAAATCAAAACTATAATGAACTATCCCTCACATCTGTCAGAATGACTAAAATCAATAGCACAAGAAACAACAGATGTTGGCAAGGATATCTAGAAAAAGGAACACTCATGCACTTTTGGTAGGAGCACAAACCGGCACAGCCACTGTGAAAAACAGTATGGAGTTTCCTCCAAAAGTTAAAAATAGAACTATCCTATGCTCCAGAAATTACACTACTGGGTATTTATCCAAAGAATACAAAAACACTAATTCGAAAGAATATATGCATGTTTATGTTTACAGCAACATTATTTACAATAGCCAAGATATGGAAACAGGCCAAGTGTCCATTCATAGATCAACGGATAAAGAAGAGGTAGTATACATATACAATGGAATATTTCTCAGCCATAAAAAGAATGAAATCTTTGCCATTTGCAATGACATGGATGGAGCTAGAAAGTATAATTTTAAGGGAAATAACTCAGAGAAAGATAAATACCATATAATTTCACTTGTATATGGAATTTAAGAAACAACACAAAAGAGCAAAGGGGAAAAAAGAGCAAGACAAACCAAGAAACAGTCTTAATTATATAGAACAAACTAATGGTTAAAAGAGGGAATGGGGGTGGGATGGAATAAATAGTTGATGGAGGTAAAGGAGTGAGCTTGTCATGATGAGCACCAGATGATGTATGGAATTGTTGAGTCACTATAATGTACACCTGAAACTAATACTACACTAATGTTAACTAAGTAGAATTAAAATTAAAACTTAAAAAAATAAAAACAAGCCAAAAAATATCACAAATACATAAACAATTCATACAACTCAATAATAATAAAACAAAAATCCAGTTCAGAAAAATGGGAAGAGGACCTGAATTTTTCCAAGGACATCCAAATTGCCAACAGGTCATACAAAGATGCTCCATATCACTTTTCATCAGGGAAATGCAAATCTACAGCACAATGATATATCACCTCACACCTGTTAGGACAACAATATTGAAAAGATGAGAGACAATAAGTATTGGTGAGGATGTGAGAAAAAGGGAACCCAGGTGCACTCTGGGGCAAATGTAAAATGGTGCAGCCATTGCATAAGATAGTATGGAGTTTCCTCATAAAATTCAAAATAAACCTGCTATATTATCAGCAATTCCATTTCTGGCTATATACCCAAAGAAAATGAAAACAAAATATGAAAAAGATATCTGCCCTCCCATGTTTATTGCACCATTATTCATAATTGCCACAATTGTAGAAACAATGTAAGTACCCATCAAAAGATAAGTGGACAAAAAAGATGTGGTATATGTATATATATATATATATATATATATATATATATATATATATATAATGAAATATTATTCAGTCATGAAAAATAAAGAAAACTGCCATCCACTAGGCTAAGTGAAATAAATTAAACAGAGAAAGACAAATACTGTATGATATCACTCATATGTGGAACTTAAAAAGCTTGATTCATAAAACAGAGTTGAAAAGTGGTTACTGGGTGCTAAGGGGTGGGAGGATTGGGGACATGTCATTTAGGACTACAAACTTGCAACTGGAAGATGAGTAAGTTCTGGATTTCTAACGTACAATGTAGAGACTAAAGCTAATAATAGTATTTTATATACTTCAAAGTTGCTAAAAGACTAGATTTTAAATGCCTCACTACTAAAAAGAAATGATAGTTATGTGATATGATAGATGTGTTTGCTAACACTATGTGGTAATTTTATTGCAATAAATAAATATATGAAACAACACATTGTCTGTCTTAAACTTACAAAATGTTATATGTCAATTATATCTCCAAAAAAAGTTGTTTACTTTGTTTAGCTTTTTTCTTCTTGTGAGGATGGGAGTGACAACTTCTATGCTGGAAACCAGAAGACTCTTTTCTTTTTAAGATTTTTTCTCTATTACAAATAATGATGCTATGCACATTCTTGTCCATATCTTTTAATATGCATGCATTTCTATTACCTTAGCACTGAACTACCTGGGTCCTAGAGTATGTTAATTTTTACATCTGGCATATAATGTTAAATACAATATACTCCTTCTAGCCATAAATGTCTCATTGCTCTACATCTTCACCCATACTTGGTATTGTCGGTCTTTTTGATTTTAGCTATTCTGGAGGGTGTGTAGGGGTATATGTGATTTTAATTTGCATTTTTATGACTATTAATGAAGCTGAACACCATCTGGGTATCTTCCTTCATAAATTACCTGTTCGGGTCTTCTACCCATTTTTCTATTAGATTGTCCTCTTTCTTCTTGATGTGTAGGAATTCTTTATATATTCTGGATATGAGCCTTTTGTCAGTTTTATATGTAGCATACACCTGTTGCCATTATCTAATTTCTTCCTCAAGCTCTTAATGGTGTCTTTAAATAAACAGAAGTGCTTAATTTGAATGTAGCCAATTTACCAATCTCTCTCTTTAAAGCTAGTGCTTTTTGTAATCTGTTTAAAAAATCTTTCCCTAACTCATGGCTATACCCATAAATCATCTTACAAAAGCTTTTAACATTCATATTTAAGATACCTTCTGTAATTGATTTTTGTGGATACTATAAGATAGTTTGAATATTTGGCTTTTTACATATGGCTATCCAAATGACCTAACATCACTGACTTTTTAAGTGTATTTTTATCAATGATCTACAGTATTTCCTTTTTCATAGATCACATATCCACATGCATGGGGGTGACTTTGGGGCTCTGATCTTTCAGTTGGTCTAATTTCTATTCTTTGTTCAACAATACTGTCTTAATTCCTGTAAATTTATAGTATGTCTTGTGTCTATAGTTACTTTTGTTTAGTTATTCTTTTTAAAGTATGTCTTAGCTTTTCTTGGCCCTTTATATCTTATATAAATTTTAGAATTAGATTTCCAGTTTGCATTTTTAAAGCCCTGCTGGAATTTTTTTGTTAATTGTTCATCAAATTTTATATTTTTTCAGAATGGTATTTTTTCTGTGTCTGATGATGATGATGATGATACTTAATAGATGATGAGAGTGGGATTACAAACTATCAGAAAGCAGTGACAGTATTTTACATAATCTTTAAGTGTTAAATATATCCTGCAAGAAGAAAGTTCTTTCAGATAGAGCTTATAACTGGTCATTAGAACAGATTTGTTAGCATAACTATTCAATCAAGATTGGTGGGTCAATCCAGCATTTTGTGAGAATCTCCAAATCCCAGGAGAGACAAATGGAGCTCTTAATCATTTCCACAAAAACAAACTATGGGTTTATCCGGTGAGGCCACTGTGAGGCTCAGTGGGGGTTGTTTATCCTGTGAGGCTCCAGGAGGGCGTGGGTGTGGGGGTGAATGGGTGATGGGCACTGAGGGAGGGCACTTGATGAGATGAGCACTGGGTGTTATTCTATATGTTGGCAAATTGAACACCAATAAAAAATAAATTTATATAAAAAAAGAAATGGGCAAAAGACATGAAGAGAAATCTCACAGAGGAAGACATCGACATGGCCAACAAGCACATGAGAAAATTCTCTGCATCACTGGCCATCAGGGAAATACAAATCAAAACCACAATGAGATACCACCTCACACCAGTGAGAATGGGGAAAATTAACAAGACAGGAAACCACAAATGTTGGAGAGGATGCGGAGAAAAGGGAACCCTCCTGCACTGTTGGTGGGAATGTGAACTGGTGCAGCCACTCTGGAAAACTGTGTGGAGGTTCCTCAAAGAGTTAAAAATAGATCTGCCCTATGACCCAGCAATTGCACTGCTGGGGATTTACCCCAAAGATACAGATGCAGTAAAACACTGGGACCCCTGCACCCCGATGTTCCTAGCAGCAATGTCCACAATAGCCAAACTGTGGAAGGAGCCTCGGTGTCCATCGAAAGATGAATGGATAAAGAAGATGTGGTCTATGTATAC
This sequence comes from Canis lupus dingo, assembly GCF_003254725.2. Classification (NCBI taxonomy): domain Eukaryota; kingdom Metazoa; phylum Chordata; class Mammalia; order Carnivora; family Canidae; genus Canis; species Canis lupus. The sequence goes on from NC_064277.1 coordinate 4,259,687, forward strand.
AATGGGATATTCCTCAGCCATTAGAAACGACAAATACCCACCATTTGCTTCAACATGGATGTAACTGCAGGGTATTATGCTGAGTGAAATAAGTCAATCGGAGAAGGACAAACATTATATGGTCTCATTCATTTGGGGAATATAAAAAATAGTGAAAGGGAATAAAGGGGAAAGGAGAGAAAATGAGTGGGAAATATCAGAAAGGGAGACAGAACTTGAGAGACTCCTAACTCTGGGAAACGAACTAGGGGTGGTGGAAGGGGAGGTGGGCGGGGGCCTGGGGTGACTGGGTGATGGGCACTGAGGGGGGCACTTGTCAGGATGAGCACTGGATGTTATGCTATATGTTGGTAAATCGAACTCTAATAAAAAAATATACAAAAAAAAAAAAAAAAACTATGGAAGGATTCTCAAATTCCTAGGGGTCTCACAACATATTCTCAATGAGTTCAGATTTCTCAAAACTATTTTTCAATGCTTTGTTTTAACTAATCTTTTAAAAATTGAAATAGCATATTCTTGATCTTCTAAATGACCTTTATTTTTATAACATGTTGTTTTTATAACATTTTTATAACAAAATCATGTAATTCCTGTGCCCAAAATTACAAGGAAAGCCAGAGAGCAATATGTAAATTTCTTTAGGTTTCCATATGTGTCACAGATTGACCAAAAACCTATAGGCCTCACTTTACGTGCTTGACAAGAAGTAACTACTGGATGAGGACTCTATGCTGCCCAGTGTTTTACATATCAGAAAGCTATAAACTTTAATATTATATTATTTTAAATACGAGGATAGATTTTCAAAATAATAGCAAATATGCTTTCAGGAGAATCTATTCCAGTGTTATAAATTTACTAGTGTGACAAATATTTTAATTTCATTCATGATAAGTGTGTTGTCCTGAGACTGACTCCAACAACCCGCCTACCAGAGCAGGCATGAAGCTGCCGAGATATTCTGCCTCTACTTGTGAGTCAGTCGGTGTCCAAAGCTGAACTTCCATCAGGCATCTGAATGTAAGGGTGGCTTCCAGGTGAATCTGACTGCTGGTTCACTTCCCGGAGGCACAGGGCGTCAGACACATCTTTCTCCAGTGAAACTGCCCCGTGGTTCAATATCCTGGGGTGCTTACCTTTGCTATTAGGGATTACAGTACTGTCTGAATTGGGAGCGAAGCAGCTAGGGTGGGAGGGGGTGTATCTACTAATTATAGACAGAAGTGGTCCAGGGATCAAGGGCAGGGAGAGCCTTTGGTTGAAGAAGCCGAGTATACAAACTGTGTCAAATACAGAAGCACAGTTGGGTGCTTCTTCAGCTCAAAGGTGTAAATCCACGTCCCATTTGATATAAAGTGAGATGAAAAGTGTGAGGAACAGGCACACGACAAGGTTTGACTTTGGGGCTCCGTATCCTTTGTCTTGGGGAATGATGAGGTCGTCATCTGTTGGCCCCGATCTGTGATTCGATGCTCTGGGTAACAGGGTCCCCCACCCCGCCGGGAATGCAGGCCTTTATCAGTTCTAAGGGATGAGTGGTAGATGTCAAGCATATTCGACGTGCTTTCCAGAAATCTGCTAAGACTCCACAGGCAGCAGTGAGCATGCCCTCCCCGGTGCTGAGAGTAACAACGGGGAAGAGCCCCCCGTTCACAGGCCTGTGCTTTGGGGGTTCTAATGGATCTGTTGTAAGAGAACTGCTTGGTGAGCAGTAATGAATCTGCTGTAGATAAAGTAAATCAGAGCTGGAAATAGGGCAGGGTCTTCCACGCTGGCCTGGGGCTGAGTAACTCAGATGGAGGCTGGCTGAGCCAATAATGAGTCTTTTGTTTAAGAAACTGGTGGCCTTGGGGCCTGAGGTTCTCATCATACATCACTGGGTTTATGAAAAGTCTATAGCCAGTCCAATAATTAATGTATCTATGACTAATTACTTCTTGAAGGTTTTTTTTTTTTTGTCCCTTTTAGTCAGGGGAAGTGAGAGTGGGGGAGGTGGAAAAGAAAGAAACCCCAATAGGTGACAAGCCCACCAATGATTAACAATATCATTATGGCATTATTCTGACTCACAGTTTGCTTCAGGTTGGAGTTAAATTGCTGTTTTCAATGTTCAAATTGCTCATGGGTTGCTTAAAGTCTTTCATTCATACTTTAATTAGAAAACTTTGGTGTAGGACTTTAGACTTACTTTCAACTCTCACTTCACTCCTTGCCCTACTGTCCATGTTCCCATGTTCTAAAAAAAAAAAAAGGAAAAATAGGTTGATTGAATATATGCTATTTAAGTTCCACAAGACCAGGGAATACAACTTTCATGTTCACTGCAATATTCCCAGGGCTTAGGACAATGTCTGGCCTGTAGTTGGTTCCCAATAAATATCAGTTAACTAAATACTACCTTCCATACTGCCTTGCTTCAAACTTCTAAAACAATATTAATCACTTCTAAGAAAGAGCAACTCTGGTAAGCTTTATACCAATTTCCCTTGCAGTGTTACACATTTATTTTTAAAGCAGCAACTCCTTTATTTAGATTAAGTAAAACAAATGAAAATAAGAAACATGTTGTAGGCTTACTTATTCAGTGTTCCAGTCATGTGAGACATCCTTAATTTTCTTTTTTTTTTAAGATTTTATTTATTTATTCATGAGAGACACAGGGGGAAAGAGAGAGAGAGGCAGAGACACAGGCAGAGGGAGAAGCAGGCTCCATGCAGGGAGCCTGACGTGAGGGCGGCGCTAAACCGCTGAGCCACCCGGTCTGCCCCATCCTTAATTTTCAACCATAAGTAATTCTGATATAAGACCCACTGGTAATATATTATCCATAAACAAGACATGCCTAATCAATACAATGAAAAGATAACCTACAGAATGAAAGAGAATATTTGCCAATCATGTATCTAATAAGAGGTTAATATACAAAATATATAAAGAACTCCTACAACTCAATAGCAATATAATCATCGAATTAAAAATAAGCAAGGGAAATGAATACACATTTTTCAAAAAAAAAAAAAGATATTCAAGTGGCCAACAGGTACATGAAAAGGTGCTCAACATCACTCATCATCAGGAAGTGCACATCAATACCACAACGAGATATCACCTCCCATCTGTTAGAATGACTATGACCAAAAAGACAAGAGAGAACAAGTACTGGCAAGGATGTGGAGAAAAAGGTAGTCACTGTAGAAAACAGTATGGAGTTTCCTCATAGAATTAAAAATAGAACTAGCACATGATCCAGCATTCCCACTTTTGGGTATATATCCAAAGGAAATGAAATCACTATCCCAAAAAGATATCTGCACTCCCATGTTTATGCAGCATTATTTACAATAGCCAAGACATGGGAGCAACCTAATTGGCCATTGTAGAATGAATGAGAAAAGAGAACATTTATGTATTTATATTATTCAGCCATAAAAAGAAGGAAATCCTACCATATGCAACAACATAGATGAAAGTTAAGGGCATTATTCTAAGTGAAATATGTCAGACAAGAGAATAAGGTGTATAGAAATGAAATACTGTATGGTCTCACTTATATGTGAATTCTAAAAAACAAAACCCATAGAAAGAGAGAATAGATTGGTGGTTACCAGAGGTGGGGGGGTGAGGAGTGGGAGAAATGGGTCAAGATGGTCAAAAAGCACAAACTTCCAATTATAACATCAATAATTTCTGGGGCTATAATGCACAGCATGGTGATTGTAGTTAATACTACTATATTGTATATTTGAAATTTGCTAAGAAAATATCTTCAAAGTTCTCATCACAAGAAAAAATGTTCTGTAACTACCTGTGATGGATGTTACCCAAGTGTAGTAATCATTTAGCAATATATACATATATTGATTATGATGCTGTACACCTTAAACCTATGCCATGTTATATAGCAATTATATACCAAATAAATAAAACTAGAGGAAACAAAATGAGAGGTGTCTGTTGATACCTACAGACAACTCAAACATTTAGAGCAGATCAAAAGGAATTAGCCAAATAGGCAAGTCTTCTCAAAATCTGGGAGATGATGTCCTTCAGAGACCAAGATCACAGTGGACTTTGAAAGGACTCTCCTTGGAATGACCCACCTGACATTCCAGGCTTCAGCATCTGCCTCTGTTGACTCAGAGGGCAGCTTTCAGAGGTGTGACTTGAGTGTATCTCATGCTCATAGGCCTTCTGAGAAAGCAGCTGTGCTTCTCATCACCCTGGTTCAAGAAAAAAGGGCTGGCCCCAAGGGCAGCTACTTTATGGAGTGGTCTTAGGAGGGAGATTGGTATGTGATCTCTTTTTAGCTGGAAGGAGAATAACTATCTGTCACAGTTGAATCCTTTCTATGTGAGGGTTTGAATTTGAGATGGGCGGATCAGAGTATGCTATTCCAAAATACACAACTTTGACATAGGATTGTTTTTAGGTGAAGGCAAATGGCAAACAGAAGGCATAAGACAAGCCCTTTACCCTCCCTAAAGGTAGGGCATACATTGGTTGTCTCCCTTCCCTCCCCCATACCAGGAAGAGGAGATGACTGTCAGATTGAATCTACATAAGCAAACCTTACTGAAATATCCCTTATCTTCCACTAGTTTCCTTTACATATTTACCTTCTTACAATTTGCCTCCCCTAGAAGCACAAACCTTTCTCCTTCGTCTTGTGACCTCTCCCTAATTTATTGCTCTTCATTAAAATAGTATGCAAAATCTCAGGCCTAATTGCTTCTGTGGGTTTTTTATTTACTTCCTTTTCTGTGAGACCATTTGTACACATAAAAATTAAAATATTAATATCAAATAAGATTTGTATCTTTTTCTCCAGTTAACCTGTCTTTTGCCGGTTTAGTTCGCAGGGCCCCAGTCACGAAGCCTACGAAGGTAGAGGAACAAGTTTTTCCACCCCTACAAAGACCTATGGAGACCATCGGCACTTGCTGATCTGGGCAGGCAGAGAGAGAAGTGGCCGAAGTGACGAGTCCAGACAAGCCAAGACCAAGCATTGTCTGGAGCAGCCGAGTCTTCATAGCAGCAGCCCCAGCTGAAGGAGGAGCTCACGTGCATTCTCGAAAAGACAGCTGGGCTGCTGCCAGGGGCCGGGAGTAGAGCTGTCCATGGATGACCTTCCTTCCAGGCCCCGCAGCCCCCTGCGGAGGGCTGGCTCTGTCTCTCCTCCTGTCTCCTTAGCTAACCTGGAGGAGCCTCATGAACACATGTACAAGAAGAACTCTCCAGTTCTAAAATTCTAGAATTACACCCACCAAGCACAGTAAAAACTCATTAATGCAGACCACTTGTTCCAAGTTTCTAATTATTCCTTTTGGACTAAACTTAAGCTTATTTTGCTCAGCAAAATTTTATTATAGATAGCTCAAATTAAAGAGAGAATAAGCAGAGCAATTGTTTAGGATATTGAAGGGAACAAGCTATTAATTTAATATGTTAATTTCAAACTATTTTATCTATTTATTAAAAATTTATGACTCAGAAAACTTCAATTGCGTAGAATGAATCAATATTATTAACATTTATGCTTTTATTTTTAACAAATATTTACTGCTCCTATCTACGGGGCAGGCTCTTTGCTAAGTACCAGGACACGGAAACACAGATCAATCAAATGTGATGGAGTACCATAGGGTAATTTAAAAAAGAAAATGGAAGTACAACCTAAGAAATATCTTTAAGTGTTGAATTTTGCCACCCACAAAATATATATTTAAATGTGTACACAAATACAAATATACATATATACACGTGTGTGTGTGTGTATGTGTGTATAGATGGATGGATGGGTGGATGGATGGATGAAGGGGTAGGAAGGAGGAAGGGAGGAAGGAGGGAAAGAAGGAAGGAGGCAGGGAGGGAGAGAAGAGGGGAGGGAAGGAAGGAGGGAGGAAGGAAGGAGAAGGGGAAGGAAGGGAGAAGTTGCCCTCAAGCAGCTCAGAGACGATGGGGGGAGACAGACAGATGCTTGAACGACTGCATCGCGGAGCCAGAGGAATACGCACAGTGTGTTACACACGAAGAGGAGCATCTCCATCACCCCGGGGCTCGGGTCCAGAGACTTCCTGAGGGTAACTGGTGAGGAGGCCTGAGGATGGATCAGGTGACCGGACCAGAGGAAAAAGAGGGCGCCCCAGGCAACCACAGATAGTGGAGCCCACAGGGCAGGCCCAGCGGGAAGGACAGTCAGTTCTCACTGTGCACAGTAGTTATGTTCCGGGAACTGAGTGCAAATACTGCATTAGTGAATCCGGACCGCCGCCCCTAGGAAACACAGGGTTAGGCTCCGGGGAGCCCCAGGCATCGTTTTGTCAATCAAAACCCCATTTGTGTTAGGCAGCTTTGTTTGCCAACATCCTTGCAAAAGAAGCCTGTTTTATCGGCTGGCAGCTTGGAAACCTGCTCTTCCACATAACACCTTTCCTGTATAATGTTTAGGGAGTGTTTTTTTAAATTCTTCCAGAGCCTTCTGATCTGCCTCACATGCAAGTTTAATGTTTTTAACACCATATCACCTTTGAAACATGCAAGTGAGCCAGCCCTGAGAAGGGTTTAGCGTTTTCCTGGCCATAAATTTCTTTGCTTTTCCTCACAATAATGCCTCCTATGATCTTTTAAATCAGTCATCATCTCATGAATCCACAGGTAGCCCCTCTCCCATCTTTTCCATAGCTTCATCGTGCACTATAGATGTTGCTTTAGCACTGTCCAGAGTAACCTCTTATACAGATTGGCAAATTTCCTCGTCCTTTTTCTGGGTGTAATGTATTGTTGATCCATTAACAGTGAACTCATCACCAAAAGTCAATAACTCACTCTTAAATGAAGTGCATCTAACACACAAATTTTCTCCATAGGCCACATCACAGCCTTCTTGCACTTAGGAACACCAAAAATCACCTCAGTGCTACAGCTGGGGGCCATTTTAAACAGTGAAATTACCAACAAAATTCACAAAAATTTTGAAAACATGGCATTTAATAGAACTTATAAAGGATACTTGTTTATGAGCTGAAACAAGAAGGCAGAAGGTTGCCTTGTTTGACCTCAACTGGGAAGGTGTACATTGAGCAACTCAGATTTATCACAGCTTTGGGTATGTGTGTGAATGACCATGAAAGCACCACAAGGGTTGATTTGGGGATTACAAAAAATTTAGTGAGTATACAATTTCACAAATATGAAAGGCACAAATAATGGGGATCAAAAGTACTTGAAAATCACTTACCTGAAAAGGGACTGTGTCCGAAATATATAAATAACTCTAATAAGTCCAATAAAAAATAAATAAACCAATTAAAAAATTGGGCAAAAGATTTGAACAGACATTTTACCAAAAATAACATATGAATGGCAAATAAGATACTTAAAATCATTAGGTAAATGCAAATTAAAGCCACAATAAATTTGCCCAACATACTCATAAAATGGCTAAATAAATTAGACTGACAAAACCAAGTATTGGCAAGGATGTAAAACTAATGGAACTTTCACGCACTACTGGTCAGTATGTAAAATGGTGCATCTGCTCTGAAACCGGTTTGTCAATTTCTTATATGGTTAAAAATACCTGACTATGTGACTCAGAAATCTCACACCTAGGTATTTACCCAAGAAGAAGGAAGACATATGACTACACAATGACTTGTATACCTAAGTTCATAGCAGCTTTATTCAATTAGTCAAAAACTGGAGACAACTCAAATGTTCTTTTTTTCTTCTATCCATTCTTCAACAACTCAAATGTTGTTATTAATCAGCAATAAAACAGAGAACAGTATGATACATGCAACAATGCATGCTGCATAAAGCATCTCTAGAGCATTATGCTAAATGACAGCAACCAGACCCAAAAGACTAAATGCTGCACAACACCATATTACGAAATGTTCCAAAAATCACAACTCAAATGACAGAAAGATCAGTAGTTGCCAAAACTCAGAGCCTGAAGGAAGGGACTGAGTGCAAAGCAGCAGAATAAAACTTTTTGAGGTGGCAGAGACTTTCTACATATTGATTATGGTTGTGGTTACCCCACCGTATGTTTGTTAAATATTACAAATTATGTGGCTAAAAATGTAAAGAATACCTCAATTAAGCTGATTTTGAAACCAAATAAAAATATTATCCTGGACAAAAGAAATCAAAACCAAAACTAAAGCAAACCAAATAGAACAGCAGCAAAAACAAAAACAAAAAGGTTTAAGCCTACAAAGCTTATTGATATATAGAAAACAAATGAACAGCCACACAATTTTGGAAGCTGGAGAGCAGATGGGTAAGTGGTATCTGGTAACTGGTAGGAGAGCAAAGAAAGTCTTTTCCCCAGTCAGCTCTGGGGAAAGTCGGGGAACAGCGTGACTCATGTTGCCCAAAGGATAGATACTGGTAGATCCAGGTACCTCTTCTACTAGGGGTGGAAATGGGGCTGAAACAGGAAGTATGATTCAAAGTCTACTTGAGAAGCATATTATCAGACAATATAGGATGCCCAGTCCTATTGGAATTCCAGATTAAAAAAATGAATGGTTTTTAGTAGAAATATATCCCAAATACTACATTAGATATATTTACATTAAAAATTACCTACTCTGTTCCTGAAATTTAAATTTAACTAGGCATCCCATATTTCTATTTGCTAAGTCTGTCAACCCTACTTAGATGCCCTCTCCTACTTCGGCAGCAGACTAGAGGGTGATTCTCCAGAAAGAGTAAAGCAGAGTGTCATACAAGCACAGTAGGGTGGAGATGCTTCTTGGAACACAAAAGGATTGACTGCAAGTTTATGTAACTGAATTCTATATTCTATACCCTCACTATGTTCTCAGAGCACTTATAACCAGGCCTATTATCTCCAGGTGGCAGCTGGAAGATTCTTCCCTGGGGAAGATAATCAGCTCGAGGTAAAAGATCTAAAAATACTGACTTTGGAAGTTCTCCAGTGAAAAATTATCCCGTCAGGCCACTCTGTAGTGAAGACCATAGTTGACGAGCCTCTCCACACCGCATGCACACAGGACTCTCAGCGCTATAGGCTCCACTCTTAAATATGATCAAATAGCCAAGAAGCACCAGATGTATGAGGTAATCTAATAGGAATCGAAAATGAAACATGCACATGCACACAGGAAAAAAGACAATGCAAGGAAGAGAACATCTAAGAAGCCCGTCATTTATATCTTCTTATAAACAAGAGGATATTGAATACGTGAAATAAAATAGTATGCTATAAAAATTAAATACAGAACATAAAAGAGCTCCTAGAAACCAAAAATATGATAGGAAAAAAATCAAACTCGGTACAGGGTTACGAAATAAATTTGAAAAAAATTTCCCAGAAAATAGAGCAAAAAGATAGAGATAGGAAATAGAAAATAAAAGAGAAGAAATGAATAGCCCATTGTCTTCAATTGTAGAGCTCCGGAAGGGGACCCAGCAGAAAAATGGATGGGAGGGAATCTTTAACTGGGTGACCATGTGCTCAACTAAAAATTCTCTTTCTATGTTTGAAGGGAAGAATGCATCCTGGGAACTGCTGACAGCCTCTGCTTCAATAATAAAAGCACATGTGAGGAAGATTGGTCTGCTAAGGTATGTAGGATGGATTTGGAGGAGAAAAGCTTAGCACCTTGCGGACAGTCAGTGTTTGCTGACCAAGGAGACAACTGTTAGGCCCGTGGATATAATTAGGAGGTATAATAAGAATAAAGACATGTGTGAAGGGATGAAGATCTGGACTCAGTGGTAGCCATATAGACAGACAGGACCAGAAAACTCCAAGGAGAAATTTGAAAAACAAAATGATACTTCTCAGTGAATTGACAAAGTTAGAAGACTCGCAGGCGCCCGAGTGGCTCAGTCGGTTAAGTGTCTGACTCTTGATTTCAGCTCAGGTCATGATCTCAGGGCCCTGGGATCCAGACTCACGTTAGGCTTCCAGCTCCTTCTACTCCTTCTACTCCTGTAGAGTTTCTTTCTCCTTTTCCCTCTCCCCGTCCCACTCAAATAAATAAATTAACTAAAAAAAAAAAAAAAAAAAAAAAAAAGAAAGAAAGATTCCCAGGTCCTAGAGCCTGGCAGGTAGTAGCAGAGTGCCAGCATGCCTAGAAATGGAGACCTAGAGGGGGGCTGCCTGCCAGAAACAAAGATGATGAGTTCAGTTTTGGACATTTTGAGTTAATTGAAGGGAAAACGAGTTCTGGCAATGAATGAAGCTCTATTTAAATAATGCACACATAAAATTGACTAGCAAAGTAGTCTCAGAGGAGTGCTTATTATCTCAAACAAAAAGAACATCCTCCAGTTATTTTTTAACAGATAAAACTTAACCTCTGAGCAAATATAATGAATTAAAATAGATCAGGGCCTTATCAGACAGATAGATAAAAGAGGGGCCATTAACATAAAAAGTGAAGCCAGAGCTTAGTTCCTGTACTCTCAGGTAGGAAAAGCCAGACTGCAAATTTGTTCTGAACTTAGACTGCCAATAAATTCAGCTTCAGCCTGCTGGAAGATTATAAAGGTATTATGGGCCATTCCACAGCCATTCCTGGACAACAGATGCTTCTAGCCATTTTAAGACACCATTCGGTTGATGTACCATCAGGGAGGGAGGGGACTGTGGCTCAGTAACATGGGAGTGGTGAGACCCTGTAAATCAACCCAGAAAGTGAGGTTCTACATGCCAATGGAACCTCATAGCAACTGGAGATCTGTTCTTTTTGTGTACTTGTTCATATTTGGTGTTAATGTGTTAATCCTGGTTTATTTGTTTGTTTTTTGGTGCCATTACTTTACAAGAACAGATTGGGAGAATATTGTAAGAAAATCTTTCAATATAAATGTCAAACCTTAACAGATGTTATATTTACACAGGGTTTCAGAGTTAAACTTCTGAAAGAGAATAATAGAATAATTGTGGTCATCTAAATAACATGTTATTAGCCAAGGAACTGTTGGCTAAGCATGACTCATAGCCTTTTCTGGGTAACTAAATAAATTGCTTCACAATTACCCTTAAAAAAAAAATCACTGGGTGCCTGGGCGGCTCAGTTGGGTAAGCGTCCAACTCTTGATTTTGGCTCAAGTCATGATCTCAGGGTTGTGGGATCGAGCCCCGTGTGGTGTCCTGCACTCAGCGAGGAGGGTGCTTCAGATTCTCTCTCCCTCTTCCTCTGCCCCTACATGAACTTGCATTCTTCCTCTCTCTCAAATAAATTAATAAATCTGTTTTTTTTTTAAATCACAAAACTAATAAGCTCTGAACACAGGAAAGCAGACAGAAGTGTGAGCAATTGAGAGATCTTTCCTAGGAACTGCTACTGAAGGGAGCACCTTTACGACGACGCACTTTGAAGGCTAATGAACAGGGAGGTTTACCTGTCTACAGGAGTCAAGTCAGCTGTTCTGAGAAAGTGCACAACAGAACTAAACTAGCAGAAAATGGTAACACTAGTTGGAACGAACAAGGCAGAGTTACCATGGATAACGCGAGAAACTAGAACACAAATGGGGCTGAATAGTGAGCCCTATCCTCCCTTTGACTTCAGTCACTCCCCATTCTGTAGCATGCCAACCAAGCCCTGAGGGAGGCAGAGGCAGGGAAAGTACCCTGGCAGCCCTCGGGGACAGGCCACAATGAGCTATCTGCTCTGGGTACCTGCCTGTGAAGTGCAGCAATCGAAGGTGAATAAAGTTGAAATTACTCAAAATTACTTGTTAAGTGCTGTGCATATATAGTGGCAACTTCTGCTGTACCTTAAGCAAAATCTCTTTCTAGAGATTTCTATGTGGCTTATTTTTCACTGTTCTTTCCTGCTTTTTAAAAAATCTACAGTGATGAGTTAAATATGAGTTAATATCTATAATCCCAAACCTTCATCTGCTGAATGGGAATATCCCACAACAGGTGCCATTAATAGTAATTATCTTAAGAATCCCTATCCGTTTGGAGTTTTGAACTTCTTATATTTGGTTTTGCTACATTCTCCTCTCTGTCCACTCTTTATGTCTAAAAGTAACGGAGAGCAGCACATGTCAAATTTCTGTGTGTATATAATCACCCACGGATCTTGTCTGATTCTCATCAATAGGTCTGGTCTAAGTTTCTAATAAGCTCCCAGGCGATGCGAATGCTACTGCTATTCAGACTTCAAGTTGAGTACGAAGGCTGTAGAGAATATATATTTGCTCAAAAAACTTTTATTGTTCTCATAGACTAGGTACTAAAATTCGAACAAATGGGAAGCTATTTTATAAAAGGGCTTATTTTGCAAGTAGTTAATACAGGTATTCAGTGGTGCCACATACAGGCATGCTGGTTATGCTCTGAGCAAGGATTCTGGCCAATGGGACAAGCCAGCTCCAAAATCAGCTAAACCTTTCTCATCAGAACTGTGCTCCCAGGCAAAGTTGTGTCTGCCAGGAAGGGGAGCCCTCCAAGGCATGCTTATATTTTCCCAAGGAAGGGTCAGCTTTCTCTAATTTGCACAAAGGCATGGGCTTTGCATGGACTAAGTGTGGCAATTTTAGCAATTTCAGTTTAATGAGAAGAAAATAAGAATTCAACACCACTGAAAAGGAAAAAAAATTGGCCATTTTAAAAATCAAGTTATTTTTATTAATTTAAATCCTAACATAATATTCCTTGAACAATTTTGAACATTTTTGAATAATAAACAATGTTTTGTCATTTTAAAAAGAATTTATTACCATATTAGAAGTATAGTTAACCTACCATATTATATTGGTTTCAGGTACACAATGTAGTGATTCAACAACATATTACATGATGCTCACCACTGAAGGGTAATTACCATCGTCACCATAGAATGTTATTACAATGTTATTGACTGTATTCCCTATACTTTTCAACTCTGTGACTTATTTATAACTGTAAGTTTGTGCCTCTTAATCCTCTTTATCTATTCCGTACTTCCCCCCACTTCCTCCCCTCTGGCAACCACCACTTTGTTCTCTGTATTCATAAGTCTATTTCTGGTCTTTGTTTGTTTGTTCATTTGAACAATAAACATATCCTAATTTACCTGTATTTTGTCCCTCCAGAGGGTGCAAAATTTTCAAAGAATAGTATTAGTAAACTTCAGCGATTAGCAAACAACAAAAAAGTTTTTTGTTTTTGTTTTAACTAACAGCATATTAGATTATATCTTTATTCCCCCAAAGCAGTTGATTTGCCTGACATAAATGACATCTTAAAACATTTCTGTATTTTACTATGTTCCTTGATAAGAAATTTAATCAGGAACAGGATCAATGTTTTTTTCTTCCACCATATCTATGTGTCGGTTCACAGCATACTACCCCAAAATACGGCACCTTAGCATATTTTAAGCAGGAAGCTCCTCCTGATCTCACCCCCTCACCCTATTCCCTGAAACAAATCATAAAATCCTCATGTGAGAGGCAACCTTCCTATACCCACAGGAAAGAAACATCTTTATGTCCAAAGAGGACACCAAAAGGAATCCTAATAAATAAGCCTTGCTGTATTTCCCCCACAATTACAAATACTTCATAATCCTTCATCTCTCATATTCCTCCATAACCAGCCACTCTTCACCAAACTTAGCATGAAAATACACAGGTCTGTTTCTTTAGATCTTTATTTCCTCCTGAAGATTCCCATGCCACATAAAGCTTATGTTAAATAAATTTGCACGCTTTTCTGCTGTTCATCTGTCTTTGTCAGCTTCATTCTCAGACCTAGCCATGGACCCTAATGGGGTCAAGGAAAAAACATTTTCCTCTCCTGCAATGTATCTATTCTCTAATTTCAAAAGGAGTTTAATAATCTCTATTATAATAAAAATATAACCATGCTAGAATCGTAAGCTAGTATGATTTCATTTCAAAAAGAAATGAGGGATCCCTGGGTGGCGCAGAGGTTTAGCTTCTGCCTTTGGCCCAGAGCGCGAGCCTGGAGACCCGGGATCAAATCCCACGTCGGGTTCCCGGTGCATGGAGCCTGCTTCTCCCTCTGCCTGTGTCTCTGCCTCTCTCTCTCTCTCTCTGTGTGTGTGACTATCATAAATAATAAATAAATAAATAAATAAATAAATAAATAAATAAATAAATAGAAATGAAAACAAAGACAAAGTAATGACAGAAAAACAGAGGTAAAAATTATTTCCATTTACCTAGGAAAAAATAGAATTTTGTTTTCAAGGTAACAGGTTGAGCCCATACTCCAGCTCTCTCCCTCACATCAAGCAGAAATGACAGAAAAGACTATATGCACATGCATATGGATTTTTTTTTTTTTTGAGTAGGCTCCCATCATAGGGCTTGAACTCACAACCCTGAGATCAAGACCTGAGCTGAGATCAAGAGTCAGATGCTTAACTGACTGAGCCACCCAGGCACCCCTGTGGATGTTCTTAAGTTTGAGCCTTTTAAAGGGCCTCATGTAAAGGCTGGGAGTTGCCAAGGTTATAGAGAACTCTAGAAAAGAGGAGAAGCCCATTTTTAGGTAAGCATTTCCAATCATACTTAAAGGATCTCTGACGAAAGGAATCTGAAGCTCCAAGACTCCTGAAATCTATTTCAATTTACATCCTAAATAACTATTCATTTTCTTTTTTTAAACTATTCGTTTTCATAAACAATTTTGTATTCTTGCCCTTAGAGGAAGTATTTCAAATTGTAGAATCTTCAGAACCCACAAGGCTTAAGGGATCCTGTATCAGAGAGATGAGGAATGTCATATCCATGGTGTATGTATAGGTTTTTATGAAAAATGACCTATGTTATGAAAAACAGAATAGGGGTCTTGAATATGAAAATTATAATTGCTGAAATTTAAAAATAATTTAATGGATGGTTTTGAAAAGCAAAATGGACATATATATATAGAGAGAGAGAGAGAAAGAGTGAATTAGAGGACAAGAAGGCCCAGGAAGGAATTCTTTCAGCATCCAATGATGAAAATTTAAAAGTGGAGAGACATATAAGATATATCTGTCTCAAAGGTTTTCCAAAAGGATAAATATGGTAGGTGGAAGCCAGCAACGTGTGAAGGAATGATGGCTGAGAATTGCCCAGGAACAAAGAATCCTTGGATTGAAAGGGAGGGCCTACTGCAATAAAATAAATAATAATATAATATAATATAATATAATATAATTAATATAATATAATTAAATAAAAAGAAAGGCCCAACTGAATATGAGAGGATAAGTAAGAATAAAAACAAATACTCAGGCATACAGTATTGAAATTTTAGAATACCAAGGATAAATTTCCAAAAGTAACTAGTGAAGAGGCAGGTTACCCAAAAAGAACCAGGGTCAGATCAACACCTGACATCTCACCTGACTGGAGTTTGAGCACCAAGTTGTGGACTCAGAGCTGAAACACTGGTTAGAATCTTTTTGAGCAGCAGTTCTGGAATGCCTACTCCATTCCTTAAGCCCTAAGAATTGTTATTAAACTTATATTTTGCTTTTCAACCTTAGGGTTGATTATAAAATATAAGATATTTCACATTCCTATGAGTTTTTCATATGGACTCATACATCATCTTCTGTATAGTTGTTCTGTACATTTTCTTTTTTGGACTTTTTGAGAAGTTGAAGAAATCACCTAAATGATAAATGGTGACCAAAAATCATAGGGGAAAATATGGTCTCTCATTGGAAAGGACCCATCTAACAGTATCCCTCCATCCTTTTCTAGGTTAGAAAGCTCAGAAAGCCATAATGAAAATGTTTCATTATATTAAGAATACAATTTAGCAAGCTGAATGACAAAATTTATTGAGTAGTATTGTAATGTTCCAGTGTTAGTATATATTCTATCGGCAATTTCCCCTAAGTTAGATGGAAATAAGGCTGATAGACTCCAATGCCCAGCGGAATGTCTGGCACATAATAAGGAGTTAATAACTATTTTTAAATAAATAAATGGCTGAATAAATGAATATGGGATAAAGCGTAAATGGGAAGAGAGATTACTGATGTACACAGCAATGGTGATGGCTGTAAGTGACCCGATATAGCTACAGGCACTTTGAAGAACATGTCTGTATCAGAGATATAATAATTAAAAACTGTTCAGTTCTAAGGTCAGCAGAAACACAAAAATAATAATAAATAAAATAACTGAAAATTTTAAAATTGAAATATTGGTCTAGCAAAACGCCTCTTCTCAATATCATGAGTTGACTTGTGTCTCCCAAAAAAGATATGCTGGAGTCCTAATACATAGTAGCCCAGGATGTGACCTTATTTGAAAAGAGAAGTCTTTACAGAGGTAGTTAAGTTAAAATGAGGTCATTTGGGTGGGCCCTAATTCAAACTGACTGGTATCCTTACACAAATGGGAAATTGAGATACAGAGATAGACATGCACAGAAGGAAGACTGCAAAGAGACTCTGGAAAAATACCATGTGACAATGGGAATTATGCTGCCTCAAGCCAAAGAACATGTAAGACTACCAAAAGCTGGAAGAGTCAAGAAAGTATTCTTTTCCTACAGGTTTCAAAGGAGCATGACCTTGCCAAAACCTGGATTTTGGACTTCTGGCTCCTAGATCTGTGAGACAATAAATTCCTGTTGCTTTTAGCCACCTAGATTATGGTACTCTGTTATGGTAGCCCTATACACTCAGCATAATCACTTCATATTGCAGTTAAACCGATCAGGGTATTAAAAGATAAACTGAGCTCTATTACAATTACAAGTTTATTGAGCAAAAATTGATTCAAATCAAGCAGTGCCAAATTGGAAGTTGTTAGAAGCAATCCACTGACAGGAGCTAAAGGAAAGACTTTTACAGAAAAGAGGGCAAAGCAAAGAAATTGCCTGTAGCTTAAGTAGTTGCATTATTTGGGAAAGCCCACTTGGCTCTTTGTGATTGGTTTTCATTAGGATATGATTTCTTAACCTTGAGGCTTGGATTTGGTTTGCTTTCATAGGGCATTAAAGCCAACTTAGTCTAATGGCCTCCTTCATGAATTAAAAGAGTTTCCATTTAAGTTTATAATTACAGATAAGGAAGTATTGTTTTGCAATCATCACTGTATAAGGGCAAAGTGACAAATTCTCATTTGTCAAACATTTATTGGGACACCTGGGTAGCCCAGTGGTTGAGCATCTGCCTTTGGCTCAGGTAGTGATCCTGGGGTCCTGGGATCGAGTTCTGTGTTGGGCTCCCCTGCAGGGTGCCTGCTTCTCGCTCTGCCTATGTCTCTGCCTCTCTCTGTGTGTCTCTCATGAGTAAATAAATAAAATATTTTTAAAAAATTTATTAGATATAATTTTGAAATTAAAAAAAATTTTTTTTGATTTATTTGAGAGAGAGAGAGAGAGCACACAGAGCGAAGGAGAAGCAGATTCCCCATTGAGCAGAGAGCTCAAGTGGGGCTCAATCCCAGGACTCCGAGATCTTGACTTGAGCTGAAGGCAGATGCCTGACCAACCCTGGCACCCCTTGAAATTGTTTAATGTCACTGTGAAATGAATTAGTTCCCAAATTAATGTATTTAATCTTTAAAATTCACATGATTAGAAAGAACCATCAATGCCAGTAGGCCAAATTCAGATTATAGTTAAGTGTTTTCAAATTACCTGCATTTTATTTTGAAAAAAAAAATCAACAATTTCAAACATGTGACAATTTCACTAGAAATATATTAAATGAAATAAATATAAATAAAAATTATGATGACAACATAAGGACAGGCATATAGATCGGTGGAATAAAATTGAGGGTTCAGAAATAAACTGATACATTTATGGTTAATTGCTTTTTGACGAGGGGCAATTCAATTGGGATAGGGTAGTCTTTTCAAAATGATGCCAGGTGGGGCAACATGCAAAAGAATTCAGTTGGACCCTTGTTTCAGACCATTAAAAAAAAATAACACAGATCATAGACTGAAGTCTAAAACCTAAAACTATAAAACTGTTAGAAGAAAAACACAGGAATAAACCCTAAGAGACCTTGTATTAGGCAATAGTTTCTTAGCTATGACACCAAAAGTACAAAATGAGAAAAATTGGGACTTCATAAAAATTTAAAAATTTTAGACTGCAAATGACATCATCAAAAAAGTGAAAAGTCAACGTACAGAATGGAAGAAAATGTTTGCAAATCATATATTAGATAAGACACTTGTATCTGGAATATATAAAGAATTCATCCAATTTAACAATAAAACATCACCCCGATTTTTAAATGTCAAAGGATGTGAATATCTTGAATTAGATAAATCTAATTTAGAGAAGATTCTCTAAAGAAGATATACAGAGGGCCAATAAACGCATGAAAACATGGTCAATATCACTAATCATTAGGGAAATACAAACTAAAATCACAATAAGATACCACTCCATCACCACTAGGAGTTATAATCAAAAAGGTATACAATGACAAATGTTGGTAACAAGACATGAGAATCCTCACACATTGCTGGCAGGACTGTAAAATGGTGCAGCGGTTTTTGGCAATTCTTGAAAAATTTAAAAATAGAGTTACCCAATCACCCAGCAATTCTGCTCCTAGGTATGTACCCAAGAGAACTGGAAATGTATGTTCATACAAAAACTTACACAAATGTTCACAGCTCCAAAGTAGAACTGAAATGTCTACCAATTAACAGACAAATTGCATTATCTATGCAATGGAATATTATTTGACCATGAAGACTAATAAAGTACTGACACCTGCTATGATGAGTTATTTACTCCTGTGTAGCCGTGTTTTAGATTTATCGATTTGACTATAAACTCTAGAGACCAAATACTGGGTCTGGTTTTGTTTACTATTATATCTTAGTATTTACTATGGTACCTAGATATTTGTTGAATGAAGTTAAGAAATAACATGCCAGGGCGGCCCTGGTGGCTCAGCGGTTTAACGCCACCTTCAGCCCAGGACCTGGTCCTGGAGACCTGGGGATCGAGTCCCACATCAGTCCCTGCATGGAGTCTGCTTTTCCCTCTGCACCCCGTGTTTCTGCCTCTCTCTCGCTCTCATTAATAAATAAATAAAATCTTAAAAAAAAAAAAGAAATAACCATTGCAAAATTACTATACAATAAAATAATCTGAACTTTCTCAGTTAAAACATCCCAGAGCAGGGGCTGTGGAAGAAAATGGGTGGTTCCTCAGAGAGAGAAGATATGTGATCACATGAAGTAACCTCCTTCATTGCCAATCTCGGGATCCACCAGGTCCATCAATGTTACGGACCAGGGGGACTGCCTGTGTTTTCCAATCTTTATTGTAACTATCCTGTATTTTTGGTATGTGCAGAGTTGGAGGATGGAGCACAATTCCCAAGTCTTTGGACCAAGAGAAATTCCATCAGACTTGATAGAAAGACTGCACATCACCTAGACAACTTGGCATGTTTAATAAATATTCCAAAAAATAGGTCCACAAGAATAAATAACAGGAAGCTTTGACCCAATTATGAAAGTCAGAGAACTCTGTTTTTTTTTCTTAAATATGAGTAATCTGAGGTCTGAAGGAAGAGGAGAAACTCATTTCACTGAAGAGAGGGGATAAAAAGTGTTACAAGTAAAAGACACAATACAAGAAGGCCCAAGAGGGAGAAAATGAGCAAAGGCATGGAATAAGCTAAAATGAAGAGAGAAGGAGGTTTGCGTAGCACTTTAAAGCCCATGTTAACGATTTTGTACTTATCTTCAGGGTTTCAGGAAGTCATTTAAATAGTTTTACTCAAAAGGGGTTAATGCAATCAGGTGTCACTGAAAAGATCACTTTGCCTCTCAACTCCTTTCTGGGATCTTTTGTTGGCCAAGATGTACACCAGCATCTCAGTTGCTCCATTAAGGTAAATATATGATATGTAACAAATGAGCACCAAAGCGGCACCAGAGGCAGCAGCAGAAGGCTGTGATGGAGGAGGATAAACAGCTATTTTAATTTCTAAGGACTTTTGTTATTTTTTTGTTATGAAAACAAATGGGCTTCTCAATATTTTTGAAGATACTATACTTATTTTTAGAGCTTTTCTTATTTTCTCTATTAAGCATTCTCTTAATTACATTTCTTTCTTCTCTCATGATGTGTTTTCTCAAATACATGGTGATTTTCTCTTCTGTCTTTGTGCTTTCCAGGATCCTTACTTGTTCATGAATGCAGCTTCTGACAACAACTATGGAATAGAAGGAAATATTATTCCAATATTATTGGAAAAATTGTATTGGTAGTTCACAGTTAATAGGGATCTTCCATGCC
Organism: Canis lupus dingo; assembly: GCF_003254725.2. Taxonomy (NCBI): domain Eukaryota; kingdom Metazoa; phylum Chordata; class Mammalia; order Carnivora; family Canidae; genus Canis; species Canis lupus. Next base: position 4,279,929 of record NC_064277.1, read on the forward strand.
TCTCCATCCCTGGAACCTGAGTCTGCTTATATGGATAGAAAATGTCACTGTTGTTTGTTGCTCAGTCCAAGCAGAAACCAGCCAAGCTGCTCCAAGCACAGTTCCCTAAGGAATCATCCCAGCAATTGTGACTTGGACCCCTCCTTGTAATGTTATATCCTGAGGACATGCCCTAGACTTTCACAGAAGTTCTCTCCTGCCCCTATTTTGGATAAAATTTCCTGTAGACTTGTTTCTCTATAAATGTGACCCTGTCTGTTTTCCCTCTTGCAGGAATTTCTCACAGTTTCAGCTTGCTGATGGCACGCTTTCACACTTTCCAGTGCACTAAGTTATACAAGTACATTCCTTTTTCAAACAATGCCAAGAAAAAGTTGGGTTAGTGGAGAAGGTAGATATCATAATAAATATAATTTTGTTTATATGCAAAATAAACAAAATGTGCAAAAAAAAAAGTCTACAATGTTGTGGCTACTGAGGATCACATTGTGAAGATCAGTTACTAACCGTGGTACACTCCGCAGTAAATCAGATGGCACCATCAAGAAAATGTCCTGCTAAAAGTAAAGAGTTCCATTGGACTTACAGTGGCATTCCTTTATGGTCAAACTTTCTCTACAGCCTTTAACTTTAGTAATTTCCAGGATAAAACTGTGTATTCCATGACAGTATGCTGCACAACATAGGCCCACAATGAAGAATTTCTACAACCATTAGAGCAGATGCGAGTTATTTTTTGATAGGAAAAAAAGCCTCATTTTCACTGCATTAGCCAAACAGGTTCATCTTTTGTGCCATCAAGAATATAATTCAATGTCTCACAATACATACAATGTAACAAACTTACCCTCTTCCGCATGGTATCAAAAGCATTTCACTTGTATTTTTAGCATAAATTAATACCTGCATTTAAGGGAACTATGGTGGGGGTAACCATATAATTTGTCATCTAACTAGGAACACTTTGAGAATAAAAATAGGTGCTTTTTTTTTTTAGAGTTTATTTATTTATTCATGAGAGACACAGAGAAAGAGGCAGAGACACAGGCAGAAGGAGAAGCAGGCTCCCTGCAGGGAGCCGGATGCGGGACTCCATCCCCGGACCCTGGGATCATGACCTGAGCCAGAGGCAGAAGCTCAACCACTGAGCCACCCAGGTGCCACAAAAGTAGGTGCTACTAATATTTACTTCCAGAAACAGGGACAAATTGAGACTATTTCAGGCAAACCAGGATGTACGATGATCCTAAACATAACCTGGAACCCTTTTCAAATATCTAAGAGTCTAACATGTATGTTACATGTTTATTCTTCCCAGTCCTCTTTCCACCAGTGTAATTAGGCAGATTAATGGACAGCAAATCAGGAAACATGAAAATTTCCTTCCAGTTCTACTGAATCACACGGGGGAATAGTTTTTACAATTTGAATTATCTACTTATTTAAATAAAAGAATGTCTGTCAAATGGGAAGACTGGAACTATTTTTTTTAGCATTATCTGAGGGTTACAACACGGAGGCAGCTTTCAACCCTTTATAGTCATGTGGCTTTGGAGTTCCTGTGCATTACATTGCATCCTTAAAACAAATTAATCAAGGCAAATGGTATAACCTATCCAATTTACTAAAAAAGGAGAACAATATGCAAAGAAGTAAGGCTATTTTATAATCTAATAATAAAATAAATATTAGTTTTTTTAATTCCAGATAGTTAACGTACAGTGTTAAATTAGTTTCAGGTGTATGGTATAGTGATTCGATAATTCTGTATATTACTCAGTGCTCATCAAGGTAAGTGTACTCTTGCACTTGTGATGAGCACCAGGTGATGTATTAAATTGTTAAATTACTATATTATATATTTGAAACTAATATAACACTGTATGTCAACTAAAAAAGAATTAAAATTAAAACTTTTTTAAAAATGTTAAATGTTCTCTTAATTCCTTTCACCTATTTCATCCATCCTCCTACTCACCTCCCCACTGGTTTTCTGTAGTCAAGAGCCTGTTTTTTGGTTTCTCTCTTTTTTTTCTTTTGTTCATTTGTTTTGTTTCTTAAATTCCACCTATGAGTGAAATCATGCGGTATTTGTCTTTCTCTGACTGATTCATTTCGCTTAGCATTATACTTTCTTGCTCCATCCATATCATTGCAAATGTCATGATTTCATCCTTTTTTTATGACTGAATAGTAGTATATATATATATATATATATATACACATACCAACCATATCTTCTTTATTTATTCATCAATTGATTGGCACTTGGGCTGTTTCCATAATTTGGCTATTGTAAATAAGGCTGCAATAAACATAGGGGTGCATATTTCTTTTTGAATTAGTGTTTTCATATTCTTTGGAGAAATACCCAGTAGTACAATTACTGGGTCATATGATAAGTCATTTTTTTTTTAGATTTTATTTATTTATTCATGAGACAGAGAGAGAGAGGCAGAGACATAGGCAGAGGGAGAAGTGGGATCCTCTCAGGGAGCCCAATGTGGGACTCGATCCCCAGACCCAGGATCACAATCTGAGCCTAAGGCAGACACTCAACCGCTGAGCCACCCAGGCATCCCGATTTTTAACTTCTTGAGGAACTTCCGTACTGTTTCCCAAAGTGGCTGTACCAGCTTGCATTCCAACCAATAGTGTACTAGGTAAGGTTCCTTTTTCTCCACATCCCCTTCAACACTTGTTGTTCCTTATGTTTTTTATTTTAGCCATTCTGACAGATGTGAGGTAATAGCTTATTTTGGTTTTCATTTACATTTCTCTGATAATGAGTGATGTTGAACATCTTGTCATAGGTCTGTTGTCCATCTGGATGTCTTCATTGGAGAAATGTCTGTTCATGTCTTCTGCCCAATTTTAAATTGGGTTGTTTGGGGTTTTTGATATTGAGTTGTATACAGTTTTTATATATTCTGGATACTAACTCTTTATTGAATATGTTATTTGTGAATATCTTCTCCCATTCAGTAGGCTCTGCTGTACATAATTTTTTTTATTTTGATTTACCTACTCTCAAGTGATTCCAAAAAATAGAAGAGGAAAGAAAACTTCCAAATTCATTCTATGAGGCCAGCATTACCCTGATACCAAGACCAGATGAAGGCACTATGAGAAAAAAGAACAACAAGCCAACATCTCTGATGAACATAGATGCAAAACTCCTCAACAAAATGTTAGCAAACAATTCAACAATACATTTAAAAAAATCATTCACCACAATCATGTGGGATTTATTCCTGGGATGCAAGTGTGGTTCAATATTCACAAATCAATAAATGTGATACATCATATCAATAAAGAAAGAATAAGAATCATGTAATCAACAGACTCAGAAAAAGCATTTGACAAAGTACAGCATCTGTTTGTAATAAATACCCTCAACAGATTAGATTTAGAGGGAACATACTTCAACATAATAAAGGCCATATATGAAAAACCCACAGCTAACATCATATTTAATGGCAAAAAAACTGAGAGCTTTTCTCCTAAGGTCGGGAACAAGACAAGGATGTCCACTCTCACTCTTTTATTCAACGTAGAATTAGAAGTCCTAGCCACAGCAATAAGACAAGAAAAAGAAACAAAAGTCATCCAAATTGATAAGTAGTAAAATTTTCACTATTTGCAGATGACATGGTACTATATATAGAAAACCCCAGACTCCACCAAAAAACTACTAGAGGTGATATGAATTCAAGGTGATAGGATACAAAAATCAATGTACAAAAATCTGTTGTGTCTCTATACACTAATAATGAAGCAGCAGAGAGAGAAAGTAAGAAAACAATCCCATTTACAATTGCACCAAAGAAAAAAATATCTACAAATAAACTTAACCAAGGAGGTAAAAGACCTATTCTCTGAAAACTATAAAATGCTGATGAAAGAAATTGAAGACAACACATACAAATGGAAAGATATTCTATGCTCATGGATTAGAAAAATCAATATTCTTAAAATGTCCATACTAGCCAATGCAATCTACAGATTTAGTGCAATCCTTATCAAAATACCAAGAGCATTTTTTACAGAACTAGAACAAATAATCCTAAAATTTGTATGGGCCCAAAGAAGACCCTAATTAGCCAAAGCACTCTTGGAAAAGAAAAACAATGGTAGAGGTATCACAATTCCAGACTTCAAGCTATACTAATCAAAACAGTACTGGTTCTGGCACAAAAATAGACACCTAGATCAATGGAACAGAACAGAAAGCCCAGAAATGAACCACAATTATATGCTAAATTAATCTTCAGCAAAAGATGTGAGACTATGCAGTGGGGAAAAAGAAAGTCTCTTCAACAAATGGTATTAGGAAAACTGGTCAACTATATGCAAAACAATGAAACTAGACCACTTTCCTACACCATACACAAAATAAGCTCAAAATGGATTCAGGACCTAAATCTGAGACCTGAGACCATAAAAATCCTAGAAGAGAGCACAGCCAGTAATTTCTCTCACTTCAGCCATAACATTTTTCTAGAATGTTTTCTGAGGCAAAAGAAACAAAAGCAAAAATGAACCGTTGGAACTACATTAGAAAACATTGTGTATATTTTCAATTCACTGGTTTTTTAGTGAGAGTAAGCTTTTTTTTCATGTCTAGTGGTCCTTTGTGTTTTGCGAATTGTGTGTTAATATCCTTGCCCATTTTTTTTGTATTACAGTGCTAACTTCTCTTATACTTTTCTTTGTTTAATCATTATTTTTATTAGAGTAATAAATATATCTATTTTTTGAAATCAAATCATATTCTAGGCTTTGTAGGAGGGAAAAAAAAAAGCAGTCCCAACTTAATTTCTGTTTCTTAGAGGCAATTCTTTTAACTCTTTTTGCTGTTTCTTCTGATATTTATCTCCATATTTCTAAATAATATTCTTTAGTCCCTACTTATACTTTATTTTAAATATTATATTGTGACTTCTGGTTGAGCCTAAGAATTTAGTACTCTTATGAAACACTTGCCCACCTTATCCATATACATGAATCCTTTTCCCAGTAGAGTTGATTAAATTGAAGCTTAATAGTTATATTGTTATGACTATATACATACTGTTTGCTAGTGACCTTTCTAGTATAGTCCAAATAACTTCCTCAGCTTATAATGGGATTACATCCCAATAAACCCATCATAAGGTGAAAATATTGTAAGTCAAAAATGCATTTAATACACCAAACTTAATGAACATTAATAAACCCCTTTCTATGTGGCCAAAGTCATTCAGTAAGCTATTGATTTCACCTATAGCTTTCTATCCTCCTGCCCAAACTGACCTATCTGCCCTGCCCTGCAGGCCTATTGCACAATCACCATACTAGGAATTTACTCTCCTTATTATCCTCTAAATTCTCTTCACCTCTCTCATATATTGGCACCCGTCTTTCCCAGACTCCATTTCAGTTTCTTGGGTTTTCACCCTCATTTCCTATTTTTAATGTTATATATCCTTCAGTAGCAACCTGAGAAAAGGAAACAAGGGAAAAAATGTGGAAATTTTGCATGTCTAAAAATGTATTTATCTTCACTATTGATTAGATACGAATTCTGACCTGGAAATCAATTTCCTTCAGCCTTCCCTTCAGAAGGCTTTATTCCATTTTCTTCTAGCTTACAATGTTGCTGTTGATGTGTTCAACGCCATACTGATGTATTATTTGTAGGCAGTCTGGTTTTTTTCTCTTAGGAAGCTTTTAGGATTTTGTATCAGTTGGGGTACCATCAAGAAAAATAAGTCATTTTATGTATTCTTTATATAACAAATTTAACATAGAATTAGGAATTTTCATGACTGTTGGAAGAGCTGAAGGAGCAGAGAACATGGGAGCCATCACCAAAAATCAGAGGAACTCATGCTAAAGATCTCAGCTCAAGCATAAGGCAGGTGGTTCTCAAAAACTTATTGAAGTTCTTAAAAATCTCTGAACTTCCACCAATCATCTCAGAGTTCAGTAATGAAGAGGGTTCTCAAAAGTTTGCCAGGAAGCCACTATGAATCTCTTCTCTACTCACACATTTGGCAGGTTTCTCTCACCAGCATACTCTACCCAAAAACTATGTAGGAAAAGGGATTCTGGAAAATGTAGTTTAGCCTCAAAGATGAATGATAGTAGTGCTGAGTTAACAACAGACTGTGGATGCAGTGTACAACAGCTCAGCATCTGAAGACCCTCATTTGCAACATTTAACTTCCAAATGAAGATATTAGCAATATTGTACTTCCCCATTATATGATTTAACTCTTTCCATACAACCAAACCCAGAAGAAGAAACCCAAAGTTCCACTTTTCCATCTTTGAGTAATTGTTTCTTTATTCTCTGATTCACAGTCCACTTTTGCTATCCTATAAACTAAAACTGAAATATAGAAAAAAGCATGATTTACACATTAATACTCTTAGGTGGCATGGGAATGGGAGAGGAGAAAGAGAAAAATATCAGTACATACACAAATGTCCAAACATAAGAACAAGACAGGAAATATATTTAACTACCAGGTGTTTATTTCTGTAAATGGCCATATGGCCATAAGTGGTATTTATAATTCCCTCCTCTTGCCATACATTCCCTTTTCCCCTTTTCCCCAGCTAGTACCCAAACCAGTTACTTTTTTTCTTTTTTTTTTTTTTTTAGTCTATTAAGGTGGCCTAAATCGTATTCTTGAACTTTCTGTGCCATAAAGGGCCTGCCTGTTTTGGTTGCTATCATTTCCTACTACTTCTATTACAGAACATGAGAGTACTAAGAGATTACCATGAGAATCTCCTGGACCTCAGGTATTACCATTGTGTAGGAGCAAACCAATTACTGTTGATAATCAAGATCAATTGTCACAACCAGTACAGTAACCTCTTTTTTTCTGGCCAAATGGCAGTCTCAGCTTCCTATTTAATGAAACTATTGATTTTCCCCTGGTAGAAGCATTCCTTGCCCTGGGAACCAAGATCTCTAAGACTAGCAGAGCTCAATAGTGTGAAGATAGCCAAAACTCTGTTAGTATATCATTAGGTGTAACAGTTTTAAAAGTGCTTGTTTATACCCTTTGATTTCTGAAACTGCGTATCTACTGGGGGGAAAACTACATTACAAATTAATCACTGGTTCAGAGCATGCCCTGCATCTCAGGTTTTATGCCAGCTCCACAAAGTGGTTTCACTCAGCTGACACAATAACTGAATTTTTGAAGTCCATTCTATGAGGCCAAGCTGCAGGATGATAGGAAACATGGTAGACAGTGAATTCCAAATAATAGCATTAACAACACCATGCTTTCATGAGACATTGCTGCACTTTGTTTGCTTTTAAATGAGTTCCTTGTCAGAAGTACCATTAAGAAGAGTATCATGATCATAAATAACATACTCTGTAAGTCCAGGGATGATCATTACAGCAGAAGCATATGGGCAGTGAGGCAAAATGTATATCCATGAGAAAAAAATCATTGTTCTTAAAAGGACAGAAAATCCAATGTACTACCACCAGGTAGCTGGTCGGTTCCCCCAAATACTAGTGCCGCATATGGACTCAATGTTGGTCTTTGCTATTGGCAAATTGGGCACCCCACAGGGGCCATAGTCCTGTTATTTCATGAAGGTCACATAAACGGAATCATACAACATGTATGCTTTTAAAATTGGCTTTTCTTCATTCAACATAATTTCATCCAAGCTGTTGTATGTATTAACAGGTCATTCCTTCTTATTGTTGAGTACTATTCCCATGGCGTAGATGTATGACAATTTCTCCAACCATCCATCCATTGAAGGATATTTAGGTATTTTCCAGTTTGGAGCTATTACAAACAAAGCTGCTATGAAAATTTATATATCTATTTATTTACCTTTGTTTCTGCTATATTATTAATTTCCCACAGTTTTTTTCCTGTTCTTTGATTGTTTCTTTTTATAGCACCTTCTTTTTGCTTTCTGGGTAAAAGACATTCTTTTATATTAGCAGGTACTAATTATAATTTAAAACAAATATTTTCTTCTATTCTTTGCTCTGCTTCTGTTCCCTAGGAGTTCCTCTGTTTCTTTGATTGTGTAAGACTGTTTCTCCTGTGAACATTTTCCTCATTTTAGATGATCAATGTTGGTTAAACATTTATATTTATTTATTTTTTAGACATTTATATTTAAAAGCGATGTACTAAAAAATGTATTGTAAGGGCTTCTTGACTAATTAACTAGGTCCATAAAGATGTTGAAGATTCCTATAAGACAGCCGGTGTCCATGCCATGGCCAGGTTCTTCAAGATGCACTGTGTTGTGCTATATGTTGGCAAATCGAACTTTAATAAAAAAAAAAAAACTATACAAAAAAAAAAGGGATGCACTGTTAGTTTTACATCAAGCAAGCATCATTTTCAGATGAATTTGAGGAAGTACAATTTTTCTTTTTGTTGAGTCTTTGGGATTTTCGGTACATAAGATCATATCATCTGCAAATAGTGACAATTTCACTTCCTTCTTTCTGATATGAATGTCTTTTATTTCTTTGTCTAGCTGATTGCTCTAGCTAGAATTTCCAGTACTATAATGAATAAGAGAAGTGGGCATCCTTCATGACATCCTTGTGGGATCTTTGTGTTGTTCTTGATCTCAGAGGAAAAAGCTTTATTTTTTACTGTTTAGTATAAGGTTAGCTGTGGGTTCCTTACGTTTAGGTATATTCCTTCTATTAAAAACCAATCTGTTGAGGATTTTTATCCTCAATATAAACGATGTTATATTTTGTAAAATGTTATTTCTGCATTTATTGAGATGATCATATGATTTTTATCTTTCGTTCTACTAATGAAGTATATAACATTTATTGCCTTGTGTATGTTGAACCATCCCTTGCATCCCAGATAAATCCCACTTGATCATGGGATATAATCCATTTCAAGTGTTCTTGAATTTAGTTTGCTAATATTTTGTTGAAAATATTTGCATCTATATTTTTCAGGAATACTGGTCTATGGTTTTCTCTATTTTTTGGTAAGGTCATTATGTGACTTTAATAACAGGGTAATGCTAGCCTTGTAGAGAGTGATATGGAAGTGGCTCCTCTTCTATTTTTTAAAAGAGTTTGAGAAGGATGATATTAATTCTTTAAATATTTGGTAGCATTAGTCAGTGAAGCCATCTGGTCCTGAAGTTTTCTACATTGGGAAGTTTTTTATTACTAATTCAACTTTACTCTATTAAAATCTCTTTACTTATTAGAGGTCTGTTCAGATTTTTTATTTCTTTCATATTCAGTCCTAGTAGGTCATATGTCTAGTAATTTACTGATTTTTTTTCTAGATTATATATTTTGTTGGCATATAATTGTTCATAGTAATCTCTTACAATTCTATATATTTCTTAGTATGTTGTAATTCTCTTTGATTTATGATTTCACTTAAGCTCTCTTTTTGTGTAATTAGCCTAGTTAAAGGTTTGTCAATTTTGTTTATCTTTTTATTTTTTCATTTTTTAAAATATTTTATTTATTTTTTCGTGAGAGACACAGAGACAGAGAGAGAGGCAGAGAGAGAGGCAGAGGGAGAAGCAGGCTCCGTGCAGGGAGCCCGACATGGAACTCAATCCCGGGTCTCCAGGATCATGCCCTGGGCTGAAGGTGGTGGCACTAAACTGCTGAGCCACCCGAGCTGCCCGTTTATCTTTTTTAAAGTATCATCTTTTAGTTTTGTTGATATTTCCTACTCTTTTTCTAGTGTTCCTTTCATTTATTTCAGCTCTGATCCTTATTATTGCTTTTCTTCTCCTAACATTGAGTTGAATTTGCTCTTCTTTTTCTAGTTCCTTGAGCTGTAAAGTTAGGTTTTTTGATGAGATCTTTCTTATTTCCTAATAAATGCATTTATTGCTATAAACATCCATCAAAGGATTGCTTTTGCAGCATCCCAGAGGTTTTGATATGTTGTGTTTTCATTTTTACTTATTTTGAAATTTTTTATTTCCCTTTTGATTCCTTCTTTGGCCCATTGGTTGTTCAGAAGTGTGTTGTTTAGTTTCCACATATTTGTAGATTTACCAGGTGTCTTTTTATTAAGTCTAGTTTAAGAACATTTTGATCAGAAGATACTTAGCATTATTTCAATCTTAAATTTGCTGAGTTATTTTGTGTCCTATTATATGATTTACCTTGGGAAATGTACCATGTGTACTTGAGAAGAATGTGTATTCTTCTGCTGTTGAATGAAATATTCTACATATGTCCATTAGGTCCATTTGGTCATAAGTATGGTTATGCCAATGTTGCCTTCTTGATTATTTGTCTGGATGATATATCCATTGCTGCCAGTGGAATACTGAAGTCCCCCACTATTATTGTATTGCTATCCATTTCTCCCTTCAGATCTGTTAGTATTTGCTTAATATACTTAGGTGCTCCGATGGGTGTGTTTATATGTATGATTGTTATATCTTCTTGATGAATTGATACTTTTGTCATATTATGTTGTGATTTTTCCTTGTATCTCCTGACTTAAAGCCTAGTTTTTCTTTTCTTTTTTTTTTAAGATTTTATTTATTTATTCGTGAAAGACACACACAAACACACACACACAGAGAGAGAGAGAGAGAGAGAGAGAGAGAGAGAGAGAAAGGCAGACAGAGGCAGAGGCAGTGGCAGAGGGAGAGGCAGGCTCCATGCAGGGAGCCCAATGTGGGGACTGATCCTGGGACTCTAAAGGCAGATGCTCAACTGCTGAGCCATCCAGGCATCCCAAGCCTAGTTTTTCTTTTTCTTTTTTTCTTTTTTAATTTTTTTTTTTATTTTTTACTGGTGTTCAATTTGCCAACATATAGAATAACACCCAGTGCTCATCCCATCAAGTGCCCACCTCAGTGCCCGTCACCCAGTCACCCCCACCCCTCACCCACCTCCCTTTCTACCACCCCTTGTTCGTTTCCCAGAGTTAGGACTTTCTCATGTTCTGTCTCCCTTTCTGATATTTCCCACTCATTTTTTTCTCCTTTCCCCTTTATTCCTTTTCACTATTTTTATATTCCCCAAGTGAATGAGATCATGTAATGTTTGTCCTCTCCGACTGACTTATTTCACTCAGCATAATACCCTCCAGTTCCATCCATGTTGAAGCAAATGGTGGGTATTTGTCGTTTCTAATGGCTGAGGAATATTCCATTGTATACATAGACCACAGCTTCTTTATCCATTCATCTTTCAATGGACACTGAGGCTCCTTCCACAGTGTGGCTATTGTGGACATTGCTGCTATAAACATCGGGGTGCAGGTGTCCCGGCGTTTCACTGCATCTGTATCTTTGGGGTAAATCCCCAGCAGTGCAATTGCTGGGTCATAGGGCAGATCTATTTTTAACTCTTTGAGGAACCTCCACACAGTTTTCCAGAGTGGCTGCACCAGATCACATTCCCACCAACAGAAGTGGACCCTCAACTTTATGGTCAACTGATATTTGACAAAGGAGGAAAGACTATCCACTGGAAAAAAAGACAGTCTCTTCAATAAATGGTGCTGGGAAAATTGGACATCCACATGCAGAAGAATGAAACTAGACCATTCTCTTACACCAGACACAAAGATAAACTCAAAATGGATGAAAGATCTAAATATGAGGAAAGATTCCACCAAAATTCTAGAGGAGAACACAGGCAACACCCTTTTTGAACTTGGCCACAGTAACTTCTTGCAAGATACATCCATGAAGGCAAGAGAAACAAAAGCAAAAATGAACTATTGGGACTTCATCAAGATAAGAAGCTTTTGCACAGCAAAAGAAACAGTCCACAAAACTACAAGACAACCTACAGAATGGGAGAAGATATTTGCAAATGACGTATCAGATAAAGGACTAGTATCCAAGATCTATAAAGAACTTATTAAACTCAACAGCAAAGAAACAAACAATCCAAGCTTAGTTTTTCTAACATAAGTAGCTTGCCCTGTTGTCTTTGGGCTTCCACTTGAATGGAATGTCTTTTTTCTATACCTTCACTTTAGGCTTAAGTGTGTTCTTAAACCTGAATTTAGTCTTTGGTAGGCAGTATATTGTTGGTCTTATTTTGTTTTAATCACGCACTCTGTACCTTCTGTTGGTATATTCATATAATTCATAGAGTAATTATTGATATGTAAGAATTTACTGGTGCCATGTTATTTATTGCTTTTTGGTAGTTTTGTATTTTTATTGTTCCATTTCTCTTTCTGCCCACCTTTGTGAACTGATAGTTTTCTGTGGCGATATACTTTCATTCTCCTCTCTTTACCTTTTGTGAGTTTATATGGGTTTTTGTTTTGTAGTTATCATGAGGCTTACATAAAACATTTTATAGATAAAACAGTACATTTTAAGCTGATGGTAACTTAATTTTGATTGCATATGGAAGCTCTTCCCTTATATTCCCACTTTTTATATTTTGATGTCATGATTTACCACTTTTTATGTTGTGTATATTTTAAATATGTGTACAATACAAATTATTGTAGCCATAGTAATTTTTAATTTAATGCTTTTTCCCTTAACCATTATAGTTTAATGGCTAACACAGCATCATATTACAGAATTAGGGTTTAAAAATCTGTAAATTTCCTTTTACCAATGTGTTCTATACTTTTGTGATACCATATACATAAAATGTGATGGCGGAGGAGTAAAAATTCATTGCTTTTAGAATGGGTTCAAAGTTAAATGACCACCAACCTAATATAGGCTGCAATGTTCATAGGATATTATATATAAACCTAATGGTAACCACAAATTAAAAATCTATAATAGGTATGCAAAAAAATAAAGAGAAAGACACCCAAGAATATCACTAAAGAAGGCCATCAAACCACAAGAGAGGCGATCAAGAGAAAAAAGGAACAGAGAACTACAAAAATAACCATTAAATGTAATAAAATGGCAGTAAGTACATACCTATCAATAATTACTTTGAAGGTAAATGGATTAACCACTCCAATCAAAAGACACAGGGTGATGGAAGGATTAAAAAGCAAAACTATCAATATGTTTCCTACAAGAGACTCACATACCTAAAGACACATGCAAATTGGAAGCGAAGGGATGGGAAACATTTATCACGCAAATGGAAGTGAAAAAAGTGCTGGGGTAAAAATATCTACATCAGAAAAAAATGGACTTTAAAACCAAGAATGTAACAGGAGACAAAGAAAGACACTACACAGTCATAAAGGAAACAATTAGGTAAGAAAATATAACAATTGTAAATATTTATGCATCCAACATGGAAGCACCCAAGTACATAAAACCACTGTTAACAAACATAAAAGAAGAAATTAATAGTAATACAATAATAGTGACAGACTTTAATACCCCACTTATATCAATAATTAGATCATCCAGACAGAAAATCAACAAGAAAAGAATGGCTTTGCATACACACTGGACCAAATGAATCTAACAAATATATTCAGGATATTCTATCCAAAAATAGTAAAATACACAGTTTTTTCAAGTGCACATGGAGCATTCCCCAGAATAGATCACATTAGGCCACAAAACAAGTTTCAATAAATTAAAAAAGATTGGAATCATGACATGTATCTTTTTCAACCACAATGCTATGAAACTACAAATCAACCACAAGAAAAAAATCTGGAAAGAACAAAATACATAGAGGTTGAATAACAAGCTACTAAACAATGAATTGGTCAACCAAGAAATCAAAGAGGAAAAAAATATTTAGAGACAAATGAAAATTCAGATTATAAAAATTATACCTCAAGAGGTGAGAAATTTTCAAATAAACAACTCAACCTTACACATAAAGAAGCTAGAAAAAGAAAAAAAAAAAAAAAAGAACCAAACCCAAAACCAGCAGAAGAGAGAAAATAATAAAGATTAGAGTGGAAATCAATGCATACTAAAAAACAATAAAACAGATCTATGAAACCAGGATCTGGTTCTTTGAGAGGATGAACCAAATTGACAAATCATTAGGCAGACTCATTACCAAGAGAGAGAGAACTCAAATAAATAAAAATCAGAAATGAAAGAGAAGTAACAACCAACACCATAGAAATGCAATGGATTATAAGAGATTATTATGAAAAACTATATGCCAACAAATTGGGAAACCTAGAATAAATAGATAAATTCCAAGAACCATATAACCTTCTAAACCTGAAACATGAAGAAACAGAGAATTTGAACACACCAATAAGCAAAGAAATTGAATCAGGAATCAAAAAACTCCAAACAAACAAAAGTCCAGGACCAGATGGCTTCACAGGTGATTTCTACTAAACATTTAAAGAAGAGTTAATATCTATTATTCTCAAAATATTTTTAAAAATAGAACCAAAAAAAAAAATAGAATGGGGGGGCAGCCTGGGTGGCTCAGCGGTTTAGCGATGCCTTCAGCCCAGAGTATGATCTTGGAGACCCAGGATAAAGTCCCGCGTCAGGTTTCCTGCATGGAGCCTGCTTCTCCCTCTGCCTGTGTCTCTGCCTCTCTCTATCTCTCTCTGTGTGTATCTCATGAATAAATAAATAAAATCTTTAAAAAAAAATAGAATGGGAAGGAAAACTTCCAAATTCATTCTATGACACCAGCATTACCCTGATACTAAAACCAGATAAAGACTCCACTAAAGGGATCCCTGGGTGGTGCAGGGGTTTGGCGCCTGCCTTGGCCCAGGGCCCGATCCTGGAGACCCGGGATCGAATCCCACGTCAGGCTCCCGGTGCATGGAGCCTGCTTCTCCCTCTGCCTATGTCTCTGCCTCTCTCTCTCTCTGTGTGTGATTATTATAAATAAATAAAAATTTAAAAAAAAAAGATTCCACTAAAAAAGAAAAGTACAGGCCGATATCCCTAATGAACATAGATACAAAAATCCTTAACAAAATACTAGCAAAATGGATTCAAAAATACATTAAAGAAACTCATTCACCACAATCAAATGGGATTTATTACTGGGTTACAAGGGTGGTTCAATATTTGCAAATCAATCAACATGATACATCACATCAATAAGAGAAAGGATAAGAATCATGATCATTTCAATAGACGCATAAAAAGCATTTGACAAAGCACAATGATAAAAAAAATAGTAGGTTTAGAAGAAACATACCTCAATATAATAAAGGCCATATATGAAAAACCCACAGCTAATATCATCCTAAATGAGGAAAAACTCAGCTCTTTTCCCTACAGTCAGGAATAAGACAAGGATGTCTACCCTCACCACTTTCATTCAACATAGCATTAGAAGGCCTAGTCACAACAATGAAACGAGAAAAAGGAATAAAAGGCATCTAAATTAGTAATGAAGAAATAAGACTTTCACATGTTTCACATTACACTATATATAGAAAACCCCAAAGACTCCACCAAAAAACTTTAGAGCTGTTAAACTAATTCAGTAAAGTCATAAGATACAAAATCAATAAAGAGAAATCTGTTGCATTTCTATATACCCTTAATGAAGCTGAAGAGAGATGAATTAAGGAAACAATTTCACTTACAATTGCATCAAAAACCATGAGATACCTAGGAATAAACCTAACCAAAGAGGTGAAATCCTTGTACTCTGAACACTGTTAAACATTGATGAAAGGAATTGAAGATGTCATAAAGAAATGGGAAAACAGGGGATCCCTGCGTGGCTCAGTGGTTTAGCGCCTGCCTTTGGCCCAGGGTGCGATCTTGGAGTCGCAGGATCGAGTCCCGCGTCAGGCTTCCGGCATGGAGCCTGCTTCTCCCTCTGCCTGTGTCTCTGCCTCTCTCTCTCTCTCTCTCCATGTCTATCATGAATAAATAAATAAATAAATCTTTTAAAAAAAAGAAATGGAAAAACATTCCATATTCATGGATTGGAAGAACAAATATTGTTAACATGTCTATACTACCCAACACAATCTATACATTTAATGCAATCCCTATCAAAATACCAGTGGCATTGTTTGCAGAGCTAGAACAAACAATTCTAAAATATCTGTGGAACCACAGAAGACCCCAAGTACCCAAAGCAATCCTGAAAAAAGAAAAGCAAAGCTGGAAGCATCACAATTTTGGACTTCAAGTTATAATACAAAATTGTAGTCATTAAAAGAGTACTGGAACAAAAAATAGGCTGATCAATGGGACAGAATTGAAAGCCCAGAAATGCACCCACAACTATAGGATCAATTAATCTTTAACAAAGCAGGAAAGAACATCCAACGGGAAAAGTCTCTTCAACAAAGTAGCCATACAGTGTTGGGAAAACTGTATGGCTACATGCAAAGGAATGAAACTAGACCCCTTTCTTATGTGATACACGAAAATAAATTCAGAATGGATTAAAGACCAAAAAATGGATCAACACCAAAAAAACAAATAATCCAGTTAAAAAAAGGAGAAGAGGACATGTATAGACATTTTTCCAAAGAAGACATACAGATGGCCAATAGACATATGTAAAGATGCCCTACATCACTGATCATCAGGGGAATGCAAATCAAAACTATGAGATATGACCTCACAGTTGTCAGAATGACTCAAATAAAAAACACAAGAAACAACAGGTATTGATGAGGATGTGGACAAAGAGGAAGCCTTGTGCACTGTTGATGAGAATACAAACTGGTGCAGCCACTCTAGAAAACAACATGGAAGCTCTTCAATATGTTAAAAATAGAACTACCCACTCTCTTCTCCAGCAAGCCAAGATGCTGAAAGGAAAGAAGGCAAAGGGGAAGAAGGTGGCCCTAGCCCCTGCTGTAGTGAAGAAGCAGGAGGCCAAGAAGAAGGTGGTCAATCAATCCCCTGTTTGAGAAAAGGCCCAAAAACTTTGGCATCGGACAGGACATCTAGCCCAAAAGGGACCTCACCCGCTTTGCAAATGGGTGCACTACATCCGGCTGCAGCAGCAGAGGGTCATTCTCTATAAACGTCTCAAAGTACCTCCCGCCGTTAACCAGTTCACCCAGACCTTGTACTGCCAAACAGCTATTCAACTGCTTAAGCTGACCCACAAATACACACCAGAGACAAAGCAAGAGAAGAAGCAGATGTTGTTGGCCCAGGCCGAGAAGAAAGCTGCTGGCAAAGCAGATGTCCCCACTAAGAGGCCTCCTGTCCTTCGAGCTGGGGCTAACACTGTCATCACCTTGGTGTAAAACAAGAAGGCTCAGCTGGTAGTGCTCACACATGATGTGGATCCCACTGAGCTGGTTGTCTTCCTGCCTCCCCTGTGTCCTAAGGTGGGGGTTCCCTACTGCATTATCAAGGAGAAGGCCAGGCTGGGGCATCTCGTCCACAGGAAGACCTGCAAGACTGTTGCCTTCACACAGGTTAACTCAGAAGACAAGGGAGCTCTGGCTAAGCTGGTAGAAGCCATCAGGACCAATTACAATGACGGATATGATGAGATCCGCTGCCACTGGGGAGGCAGTGTCCTGGGTCTGAAGTTGGTGGCTCACATTGCCAAGCTGGAAAAAGCAAAGGCTAAAGAACTGGCCACCAAGCTGGGCTGAGTGGACACTGTTGAATTTTCTATCCATAAAAGTAATAAAAGTTTCCCTTTCAAAAAAAAAAAATAGAACTACCCTATGAACCAGCAATTGCACTACTGGATATTTATCCAAAAAGTATGACAACACTAATTCAAAGGGATACATACACCTCTATATTTATAAGAGCATTATTTACAGTAGCTAAGATATAGAAATAGCCTAAGTGTCCATCAACTAATGAATGGATAAAGAAGAAATGATATATATACACATACATATGATTTATATATGATATATATATATATATATATATACACACACACACACACATCAGGATATCATTCTGCCATAAAAAGAATGAAATCTTGCCATTTTCAATGACATGGGTGGAGCTAGGAAGTATAATGCTAAGTGAAATAAGTCAGTCAGAGAAAGACAAATACCATGATTTCAGTCATGTGTGGAATTTAAGAAACAAAACAAATGAGCAAAGGAGGAGAGAGACAAATCAAGAAACAGACTCTTTATATAGAGAACAAACTTATGGTTACCAGAGGGTAGGTGGGGGGGGCGGGGATTGGTTACATAGGTGATGGGGATTAAGGAGTACACTTGTGATAAACACCAGGTGATGCATGGAATTACTGAATCACTATACTGTACACCTGAAACTAATATTATACTGTATGTAATTTTAAACTAAAATTAAAATAAAAACTTGAAAGAAAAACATATAGTGGATACACAAAAGATAAAGAGAATGAATCTAAACATACCACTAAAGTAAATCATCAATTTACTAGGGAAGAGAGCAGAAGAATAAAGGAACAGAGGAAGGAACTACAAAATGTCACAAAACAATTGACAAAGTGGCAGTAAAGACATGCTTGTCAATGATCACTTTAAATGTAAATGGACTAAATTGTCCAATCAAAAGAAGGATGAATGAATTAATAAACAAGACCCATCTATATGCTGATTACAAGAGACTGACTTCAGACGTAAGGACACACATACTGAAATTCAAGTATTGTAAAAAGATAGTGCATGCAAATGGAAACTCAAAGAAAGCTGGAGTAGATATACTTATATCAGCCAAATGGACTTTAAATGTAAAACTATAATAAGACACAAAGAAGGGCATTACATAACAATAATGGGGTCAATCTAGTAAGAAGATATAACATTTACAAGTATTTATACACCAAACATGGGAGCACCTAAATATATAAAGGAAACAAAAACAGATCTAAATGTAGAAATAGAAAGCAATATAATATTAATAGGAGACATTAATACTTCATTTACATGAATGTTTATCTAGACAGAAAATCAATAGGGGGGAGGGATCCCTGGGTGGCTCAGTGGTTTAGCGCCTGCCTTTGGCTCAGGGCATGATCCTGGAGTTCCGGGATCGAGTCCCACACCGGGCTCCCTGCATGGAGCCTGCTTCTCTCTCTGCCTGTGTCTCTGCCTCTCTCTCTCTTTCTCTGTGTCTATCATGAATAAATAAATAAAATCGTTAAAAAAAAAAAGAAAATCAATAGGGAAACATAGGCCTTAGATGACATTTTAGGCCACATGGACTCAATATATATATATAGAACATTCCATCTGAAGGCAAAAGAATACATATTTTTCTCAAGTACAAATGTAACATTCATTCTCCATGACAAATCTTATGTTAGGCCACAAAACAAGGCTTAGTAAATTTAAGGAGATTGAAGTCATATCAAGCTTTTCTGACTACAATGGTATGAATTTAAAAATCAATTACAAGAAAAAAACTGGAAAATTCACAAATATTTGTATGTTAAACAACACGATATTGGACAACCAATGGGTCAAAGAAAAAATAAAAAGTGAAATAAAAATTTTTTTTTTATTGAGACAAATGAAAATGAAATGAAAATGGAAATACAATATACCAGAATGTATGAGATGCAGCAAAAGCCATTCTAAGCAGGAAGTCTGTAGTGGTAAACATTTACATTATTTGAGAAAAATCTCAAATAAACAACCTAGCTTTACCCTCAAGGAACTAGGAAAAGAAGAGAAATGTGAGCCCAAAGTTAGTAGAGGGGAGGAAATAACAAAGATCAGATCAGAAATAAATGAGACTAAAAAGATAGTAGAAAAGATCAATGAAACTAACACTGGTTCTTTGAAAACATAAATATAATGACAAATCTTAAGCTAGACTCGTCATGAAAAAGATTACTCAAATGAAAGAGCAAACAGTAACAATTTGTACCATAAAAAACTAAGGATTATAAAAGATTACTGTGAATGAGTATACACCAACAAGTTGAGCAAACCAGAAAAAAGTGTACAAATTCCTAGAAATATACAATCTATGAAAACTGAATTAAGAAGAAAGAGAAATCCTGAACAGGCCTTTTTTTCTTTTTCTTTTTCTTTTTCTTTTTTTTTTTTTTTTCTTTTTTTTTTTTTTTTGAGACTGGAGGAAAGGATTTATTTACTTATTTATTTTTTAATTTTTTTATTGGAGTTCAATTTGCCAACATATAGCATATCACCCAGTGCTCATCCCGCCAAGTGCCCCCCTCAATGCCCATCACCCAGTCACCCCAACCCCCTGCCCACCTCCCCTTCCACTACCCCTTGCTCATTTCCCAGAGTTAGGTGTCTCTCATGTTTTGTCACCCTCACTGATATTTTCACTCATTTTCTCTCCTTTCCCTTTATTCCCTTTCACTAATTTTTATATTCCCCAAATGAATGAGACCATGTAATGTTTGTCCTTCTCCGAATGACTTATTTCACTCACCATAATACCCTCCAGTTCCATCCACATTGAAGCAAATGGTGGTTATTTGTCGTTTCTAATGGCTGAGGAATATTCCATTGTATACATAGACCACAGCTTCTTTATCCATTCATCTGTCGATGGACACCGAGGCTCTTTCCACAGTGTGGCTATTGTGGACGTTGCTGCTATAAACATCGGGGTGCAGGTGTCCCGGCATTTCACTGCATCTGTATCTTTGGGGTAAATCCCCAGCAGTGCAATTGCTGGGTCGTAGGGCAGGTCTATTTTTAACTCTTTGAGGAACCTCCACACAGTTTTCCAGAGTGGCTGCACCAGGTCACATTCCCACCAACAGTGCAAGAGGGTTGCCCTTTCTCCACATCCTCTCCAACATTTGTTGTTTCCTGTCTTGTTCATTTTCCCCATTCTCACTGGTGCGAGGTGGGATCTCATGGTGGTCTTGATGTGTATTTCCCTGATGGCAAGTGATGCGGAGCATTTTCTCATGTGCATGTTGGCCACGTCTATGTCTTCCTCTGTGAAATTTGTTCATGTCTTTTGCCCATTTCATGATTGGATTGTTTGTTTCTTTGCTGTTGAGTTTAATAAGTTCTCTATAGATCTTGGACACTAGCCCTTTATCTGATACGTCATTTGCAAATATCTTCTCCCATCCTGTCCGTTGTCTTGTAGTTTTGTTGACTGTATCCTTTGCTGTGCAAAAGCTTCTTATCTTGATGAAGTCCCAATAGTTCATTTTTGCTTTTGTTTCTTTTGCCTTCGTGGATGTATCTTGCAAGAAGTTACTGTGGCCGAGTTCAAAAAGGGTATTGCCTGTGTTCTCCTCTAGGATGTTGATGGAATCTTGTCTCACATTTAGATCTTTCATCCATTTTGAGTTTATCTTTGTGTCTTGTGTAAGAGAGTGGTCTAGTTTCATTCTTCTGCACTTGGCTGTCCAATTTTCCCAGCACCATCTATTGAAGAGACTTTTTTCCAGTGGATAGTCTTTCCTCCTTTATCGAATATTAGTTGACCATAAAGTTCAGGGTCCACTTCTGGGTTCTCTATTCTGTTCCATTGATCTATGTGTCTGTTTTTGTGCCAGTACCACACTGTCTTGATGACCACAGTTTTGTAGTACAACTGGAAATCTGGCATTGTGATGCCCCCAGCTCTGGTTTTCTTTTTTAATATTCCCCTGGCTATTCGGGATCTTTTCTGATTCCACACAAATATTAAGATGATTTGTTCCAACTCTCTGAAGAAAGTCCATCGTATTTTGATAGGGATTGCATTAAATGTGCAAATTGCCCTGGGTAGAATTGACATTTTCACAATATTAATTCTTCCAATCCATGAGCATGTAATATTTTTCCATCTCTTCGTGTCTTCCTCAATTTCTTTCAGAAGTGTTCTATAGTTTTTAGGGTATAGATCATTTACCTACTTGGTTAGGTTTATTCCTAGGTATCTCATGCTTTTCGATGCAATTGTAAATGGGATTGACTCCTTAATTTCTCTTTCTTCAGTCTCATTGTTAGTGTATAGAAATGCCACTGATTTCTGGGCATTGATTTTGTATCCTGCTGAACAGGCCAATTTCTAGTAAGGAGATTGAATCAGTTATCAAAACCTTCCTAACAAACAAAAATCCAAGAGCAGATGGCTTTACTGGTGAATTCTATAAATCATTTAAAGAAGAATACCTATTATTCTCAAACTCTTTCAAAAAATAGAAGAGGGAACATTCCCAAAGTCTTTTATGAGGACAGCATTATGCTGATATGAAATTAACAACTCAGGAAACAGCAGATGTTGGCAAGGATGTGGAGAAAGGGAAACTCTCTTACACTGTTGCGAATGCAAACTGGTGCAGCCACTCTGGAAAACAGTATGAAGGTTCCTCAAAAATTTAAAAATAGTACTACCCTACAACCCAGCAATTGCACTACTAAGGTATGTATCCAAAGAATACAAACATAGTGATTTGAAGGGGCACCTGTACCCCAATGTTTATAGCAGAAATGCCCACAATATCCAGACTATGGAAAGAGCCCAAATGTCCATCGATAGATGAGTGTATAAAGATGTGGTACATACATACAATAAAATATTACTCAGCCATGAAAAAGTCACCATTCTAATGACATGGATGGAACTAAAGGGTATTATGCTGAGTGAAATAAGTCAGTCAGAGAAAGACAATTATCATATGATCTCACTTGTATATGGAATTTAAAAAAACATATGAACATAGGGGAAGGGAAGGAAAAATAAAATAAAATGGAAACCAAAAGGGAGACCAACCATAAGAGACTCTTTACATAGGAAACAAACTGAGGGTTGATGGAGGGGAGGTGGGTGAGGTCATGGAGTAAGTTGGTGATGGGCATTAAGGAGGGCATGTGATGTAATGAACACTAGGTGTTAAATGCAACTGATGAATCACTAAACTCTTACCTCTGAAACTAATAATACACTATATGTTAATTAATTGAATCTAAATAAAATGAAATGAAATAAAAAAAAGAAAATCCCAAAGATTCAACAACAAAAAGAAAATCCAAAGACTCAACAACAAAAATTCAGTAAAGTTGCAAAATATAATATCAATATACAGAAATCAGTTGCATTTTTATAAACTAAAAATGGAACATCTGAAAAAAATAAAGGAAATCATACCATTCACAATAGCATCAAAAACAATAAAATACCCAGGAATAAACTTAACCAAGGAAAGAAAAATCTATATAATGAAAACTAGGAGGCTTTGTTGAAAGGAACAAAGACAACACAAACAAATGAAAAGACATTCTGTGTTCAAGGATTAAAAGAAACAATATTATTAAAATGTCCATACTATCCAAAGCCATATATATATTCAAAGCAATCCTAGTGAAATTCCAATATCATTTTTCTCAGAATTAGAAAAAAAAAAAACCTGGGCAGCCTGGGTGGCTCAGCGGTTTAGTGCTGCCTTCAGCCCAGGGTGTGATCCTGGAGACCCGGGATCAAATCTCATGTCGGGCTCCCTGCATGGAGCCTGCTTCTCCCTCTGCCTGTGTCTTTGCCTCTCTCTCTCTCTCTCTCTCAAATAAATAAATAAATAAATAAATAAATAAATAAATAAAATCTTTAAAAAAATAGAAAAAAAATCCTAAAAGTTGTATGGAATCACAAAAGATCCTAAAATCAAAGCAGTACTGAAAAAGAACAAACCTAGATATATTACACATCCTGACTTCGAACTATATTACAAAGCTATAGTAATTAAAATAGTATGGTCTTGGCCTTTAAAAAAATGCATAGATCAATGGAAAAGAATAGAAAGCTCAGAATCAAATCCCCACATATACGGTCAACTAATATTTGACAAGGGAGTCAAAAACACTCAAAGGACACTGAGTAATGTATAGAATTGGATCACTACATTGTACTTCTAAAATTAACCTAACGATGTATGTTAATTATACTAAAATTAAAAAATTTTTAAATCATAAATCAGATAAGAAGCTAATATCCAAAATATATAAAGAACTCATACAGCTCAACAACATAGAAACAATCTGATTAAAAGATGGGCACAAAAACTAAATACACATTTCTCCAAAGAAAACATCAATGGCCAGCAGGCATATGAAAAGGTATGCAACATCACTCATCATCAGGAAAATGCAAAATCAAAACCACAATGAGATATCACATCACAGCTGTCAGAATGACTATCATGGAAAAGACATGAAATACAAGTGTTGGCAAGGATGAGGAAAAGGGGGAACCCTGTGCAGTGTTGGTGGGAATGTAAGTTAGTTCGACAACTGTGGGAAACAGTATTAGGTTTCTGCAAAAAAAGCAAAAATAAAACTACCATTTGATCCAGCAAATCCACTTCTAAGTATATACTCAAAATGAGGGGAAAAAAGGATATTAAAGAGATATCTGCACTCCCGTGCAGATAAAAAATCTCCCCGATATTTATTGTAGCATTATTTACAATACAGAAGACAGGAAAGAATGTAAATATTCCACCAATGGATTAATGAATAAAGACGATATGGTCTAACAGGGATACTTCTTATTACACTTCACAGATGCTGCATTTCTTACCAATTGAAGGTTTGTGGCAACCCTGCATCCAGCAAGTCTATCTGCCATTTTTTCCAACAGCATTTGCTCACTTCATGTCTCCATGTTACATTTTGGTAACTCTCACAATATTTCAAACTTTCTCATCTTTGATGTTACTGTTGTAATTATTTTGCGGTGCCATGAACCATGCCCATATAAGACAGTGAAACTTAATCTATAAATGTTTGTGTTCTGATGTTCCACCAACCAGCTATACCCCCATCTCTCTCCCTCTCCTCAGGCCTCCTTATTCCCTGAGACACAACAGTTTTGAAATTAGGCCACTTAATAAACCAAAGATGGTCTTTAAGTCTTCAAGTGAAAGGAAGAGTAGCATGTCCTTCATTTTAAATCATATACTAGAAATAGTTAAACTTAGTTTAACCATTTGAGGTTAGGCATGTCAAAAGTCAAGAGGCTGAAAACTAGGCCTCTTGCATGAAATTTAACCAAGTTGTGAATGCAAGGAAAAGTTCTTGAAAGAAGTTAAAAGTGCCACTCCAGTGAACACATGAAAGATAAGAAAGAGAAACAGCCTTATTGCTAATGGAGAAAGTTTTAGTGGTCTGGATAGAAGATCAAGCCAGCCACAACATTCCCTGAAGCCGAAGCTTAATCCAAACCAAGCCCTCACTCTTCAATGCTGTGAAGGCTGAGAGGGGAGAAAGCTATGGAAGGAAAGTCTGAAGCTAGTGGAGGTTGGTTCATGAGGTTTAAGGCAAGAAGCCATCTCCATGGGCAGCCTGGGTGGGCAGCAGTTAAGCGCCTGCCTTTGGCCCAGGACGTGATCCTGGAGACCTGGGATCGAGTCCCACGACGGGCTCCCTGCATGGAGCCTGCTTCTCCCTCTGCCTGTGTCTCTGCCTCTGTCTCTCTATATGTGTGTGTCTCTCGTAAATAAATAAATAAAATGTTAAAAAAAAAAAAAAAAAGAAGCCATCTTCATGGCATCAATGTGCAGGGTGGAGCAGCAAGGGCTGATGTAGAAGCCGCAGCAAGTTATCTGGAAGATCTAGCTAAGATATTTAGTACAGGTGGCTACTCTGAGCAACAGATTTTCAACGTAGATGAAACATTCTGTTCTACTGTGGGTAAAATGCTATCAAACAGCACCACCTGCTATAGAGAAATTGTTCCTGAAAGGAAGAGTCAATCAATGTGGCAAACTTCATTGTTGTATTCGTTTTTTACTTCAAGAAATTGCCACAGTCACCCCAACCATCAGCAACTACCACCCTGATCAATCAGCAGCCATCAACACTGAGGCAAGACCCTCCACCAGCAAAAATATTACAACTCCCTGAAAGCTCAGATGATGATTAGCTTTTTTTAGCAGTAAATTATTTTTTAGTTAAGATATGTACATTGTTTTTTTAGACATACTGCCATAGCACACTTAGTAGACAACATTATAATGTAAACATAACTTTTTTTAATTTATTTTTTATTGGTGTTCAATTTACCAACATACAGAATAACCCTCAGTGCCCGTCACCCATTCACTCCCACCCCCCGCCCTCCTCCCCTTCTACCACCCCTACTTCGTTTCCCAGAGTTAGCAGTCTTTACGTTCTGTCTCCCTTTCTGATATTTCCCACACATTTCTTCTCCCTTCCCTTATATTCCCTTTCACTATTATTTATATTCCCCACATGAATGAGAACATATAATGTTTGTCCTTCTCCGACTGACTTACTTCACTCAGCATCATACCCTCCAGTTCCATCCACGTTGAAGCAAATGGTAGGTACTTGTCGTTTCTAATGGCTGAGGAATATTCTATTGTACACATAAACCACATCTTCTTTATCCATTCATCTTTCGATGGACACCGAGGCTCCTTCCACAGTTTGGCTATTGTGGACATTGCTGCTAGAGACATCGGGGCGCAGGTGTCCCGGCGTTTCATTGCATCTGTATCTTTGGGGTAAATCCCCAGCAGTGCAATTGCTGGGCCGTAGGGCAGGTCTATTTTTAACTCTTTGAGGAACCTCCACACAGTTTTCCAGAGTGGCTGCACCAGTTCACATTCCCACCAACAGTGTAAGAGGGTTCCCCTTTCTCCGCATCCTCTCCAACATTTGTGGTTTCCTGCCTTGTTAATTTGCCCCATTCTCACTGGTGGGAGGTGGGATCTCACTGTGGTTTTGATTTGTATTTCCCTGATGGCAAGTGATGCAGAACATTTTCTCATGTGCGTGTTGGCCATGTCTATGTCTTCCTCTGTGAGATTTCTCTTCATGTCTTTTGCCCATTTCATGATTGGATTGTTTGTTTCTTTGGTGTTGAGTCTAATAAGTTCTTTATAGATCTTGGATAAACATAACTTTTATATGCACTGGGAAACCAAAACATTTATTTGACTCACTTTATTGCAATATTCACTTAATTGTAATATATCTGTAACTGAACTCTCAATATCTCCAAGGTATGTGTGCATATATAATGAAATATTATTCAATCCATGAGAATGAAGGAAATCCTGCCATTGGTCACAAGGTGGACTTTGAGGACATAATGCTAAGTGAAATAAGTCAGGAAGAGAAAGACAAATACTGTATGATGTCACCTATATGTGGAATCTAAAAAGAAAGCCAATCTGGTAAAAATAGAGAGTAGAAATGTGGTTTCAGGGGCTGGAAGATGAGGTAACAGGAGTGATACTGCTTAAAGATACAAACTTGCAACAAGTAGATAAATTAGCCTTGGAGATCTAATGCACAGAAGAGTGATTATAGACCACAGTACTGCATTATTAACATCAAATACCCTAAGAGCCTAGATCTTAAGTATCCCCACTACAAAAAGAAATAATAATTATATGATGTGACAGACATGTAGCTAAGGCTACAATAAAATCACATTGCAGTACATAAATGTATCAAGCTGACATTTATATACCTTAAATTTACACAATGTTATATGTCAAATATATTTCAATTTTTAAAATTGAATCAGGTTAGATTTAAAAAATATTTTATCTTAATATAAATCACCAATTCTTAGAATATTGTTTCAATATTTTGCCCTTAATCCACTAAAATTTATTTTTTTGAATGGTGAGATATAAAGATTTGATTTTATTTTTGACAAATGGATGGCCAGTTCTTCAATATCACGTATAAATAAAGCACTTTTTTACCACTGGCTTAACATACACAATACACCTGTATATACACAGGTGTGTTTCTAAATTCTTTTGTTCCATTGAACTTTTATGTCTTTTCTTGCACCAATACTATCCTGTTTTAAAGTGTGCTAAAGATATAAATGCATAACTCACTTAAAAATAAATATAAAACATAAAAGATGCTCAGATTCTCTAACAATTGAAGACACGTGAATTAATGAGTTATAGTTTTCCCAGATTTATGATATTTATTTATTTATCTATTTATTTATTTATTTTTAAAGATTTTATTTATTCATGAGAGACACACAAAGAGAGAGAGAGAGAGAGGCAGAGACACAGGCAGAGGGAGAAGCAGGCTCCATGCAGGGAGCCTGACGTGGGACTCGATCCCAGTTCTCCAGGATCGTGCCCTGGACAGAAGGCAGGCACTTAACCGTTGATCCACCCAGGGATCCCCAGATTTGTAATATTTAAAAGATTAATAATACCTCAGTTTGCAAAAGTATAAAGAAATAAATGACCTAACTGATGCTCAATGACAGTAGGAACTGAGAATAACCTTTTTGAAAGGAAATTTAGCATTACATACTTATTTTTAAACCTTGCACTTCAGAAAAACTTAGTCTACAAAAAAATGTTTCACAAAACATTTGTAGTAGCAAGAAATGGTAAATAACTAAGTGTTAATAGGACTGGACAGTAAGGCAAATATGGCATAGCCATACCATGAGCTATGTTGAGTAGATAGTATTCAACACAAAGGGGAATTATTGAATCGGACAAGGAAAAAGTGTCAACATTAGTTAGAAGAAATAAATTCATTGTGTGTCAACTTAGGAGAAAGTGTATAGGTTACCACGACCATGGGAGGAAACAGAGGGAACAGAGAAACAGAAGTGTGAACTCCATGATGTTTGTTTTCTGGCTACAATATAAGGATAAGCCAGGAGTCAGTGGGAGTTCAGACAGGGAGAATTAAAATTTTAGTAAAGGCTCAACTTCATGTGCAACATTCCTTGTTGCCCTGGCAATGGCACCTCCACATTTTGTAAAGACATTGCAGTGAGAAAAATCACATGCAAATAAATCAAGTGGCATCTAGAGGTAACACAACTTGTGGTCTAGTTAGCTCCATTTTGGTAGGAGGCCAAAGTCACAGTTAGGTGACTTTGAATCCCAGATAAAGGATGAGTATTACTCACAACAGGGCTATGCTGAACCTGCATACTTGATTCCTATAATGATAAACGACCATAATTATCAATCATAATAAATAACATGATTAATAAACAATATTACTCAGGACCTGCATTTGTTCTTTAAAATTAAAGCCCTAATAGTCCATATCCAGTGACTGATCCAAGTGGAGGCATAAAGACTCTGCCTTTGTATTCTAACTGGAACAGGTCTGAAGGGGCATTATGTCTTCAGAACCCCAGCAGGGTTGGCTGAGCCTTCCCTGCACCCAATTTGTTCCTTTCTATTCCACAGGCAGTGATCTGAAGTGTACTCCCTCCCTTAATAAACTTTCTAGGTACTATACTCCCCCTCAGAGTGTACTTCTTGGGAAAACCAACCCGGGACACTATTTAACAGAATTGTATAACTTCATTTACAATCACATACATCATTTTATTGTCCGTTGGCTTTAAGTCACACAGATGTGAATCCTAGAAATAGAGTTTGAGATATACTAATAGCAACAACTCTTGTGTCTCTGTTCTTTCCTTAAATTACAGATTTTTCCACATCTGTCTATTCTCTGAGCTGGTTTTGTAATAAGCAAACACATGCAAAGGGTGCTCAGCAAGTTTAACTAAGTTAACAAGACAATCATAAATATATTTTACTAACTTTCATGATTCCATAGTGGCTCATGTGCTTTTAAACATTCTTCATTTCCATTCAATAAAATTTGTATTAATCCTTTGTGGTTGTTATATGAAGTTGGCTTGGTAAAGCTGACTGATTTCTTTGTAATATTTGTAAGGCTTATTTAAATACTTCCTCTATCCTGCTCTTTAAATAGTGTTTGATAGTATTTCCTTACAGAGTTTCTTAACTTAGCCTACAACTAAGAAAACAAAAACAAAAACAAAAAAATACAAAACCCTCATTTGACAAATAACTGTGCTAAGGGCCCCAAGGGGTGAAATAAACTGTCTGAAGATCACACAGCTAGTTAGGGACACAGCCAGGACTAGATTTTATCTAATGCTCTTCATTTATACTCCAATTTCCTTCTGCAAAGCATTATGTAAATTACCTTATAAAAACATAGCATTTGGAGTTAGAGCATTCAGGTTCTTAGCCCAGTTTCAATACTTTTTGCCATATTATCTTGAGCAAGATGATTACTCCTATGAAAGAAATCTCCTCTTCAATGGAGACAATGATATTTTCCTTGCTTGTTATAAAAAACACCAGATATGAAAAATAGCATAACAGATGTTATTTTTAAAAATAAATTTCATTATTAAAGAAGTAGTTTGGGGAATTTTTTTTCTTTATATTACTTAAAAATAATACTATGTTTCTATAAATTTGACTATAATACGAGAATTTTTTAAAGTTTTTATTTAAATTCCAGTTAGTTAACATACAGTGTAATTAATATTAGCTTTAGGTACACAATATAATGATTCAACATTTCCATATATATATATACCTAGGGCTCATCACAAGTGCACTGCTTAATGTCTATCACCCATTTAAACCCATGCCACCACCCACGTCCCTCCTGGCGAGATCAGTGTGTTCTCCATAGTTAAGAGTCTCTTTCTTGGCTTGCCATTCTCACTCTTTTTCTCTTTTCCCTTTGCTCATTTGTTTTGTTTCCTAAATTCCACATATGACTGACATCATATGGTATTTGTCTTTCTCTGACTTACTTCACTTAGCACAATACCCTCTAGCTCCAACCACACTGTTGCAAATGGCAAGATTTCATTCCTTTTTATGGTTAGGCAATATCCCATTGTATATATATACCACATCTTCTATAATCCATTCATCAGTAGATGGACAAGGGCTGTTTCCACAATTTGGTTATTGTAGGTGATGCTGCTATAAACATCAGAGTGCATGCATCCCTTTGAATTAGTATTTTTGTTTTATTTTTTAAAGGGTTTTATTTAGTTAAGAGAGAGAGCACATGAGCAGGGAGGGGAAGATGGGGAGGATGAAAGAATCTGAGGCAGACTCTGCAGTGAGCACAGAGCCCTTTGTGGAGCTCGATCCCATGACCATGAGATCATAAACGGAGTCAAAATCAAGTGTCAGACACTTAACCGACTGAGCCACCCAGGTGCCCCTGTATTTTTGTATTTTTGGGGTAGAGATCCAGTAGTGCACTTTCTGGATTATAGACTAGTTCTATGTCTAACTTCCTGAGGAACCTCCACACTGTTTTCCAGAGTGACTGCACCAGTTTGCATTCCCATCAACAGTGCAAGAGGGTTCCCCTTTCTCCACATCCTAGCCAATACCTGCTATTTGGCTGTTGTTGATTTTAACCATTCTGACAGGTATGAGGTGATATCTCGTAGTTTTGATTTGCATTTCCCTGATGATAAGTGATGTTGAGCATCTTGTCATGTGTCCATTGGTCACTTGCATGTCTTCTTTGAAAAAGTATTCATTCATGTCTTCTCTCCATTTTTTATTTGGATTATTCATGTTTTAAGCGTTGAGTTTTAAACATTCTTTATATATTTTAGATACTAACCCTTTATCCTATATGCCATTTGCAAATATCCTCTTATATTCTTTGTTCAATAATCCTTAGAATGACAATCCTATATAAAATATCATTTTATAATTCCCCTACCGGAGCAGATTACAAGTGAATTTATCTATCATATTCAAAAACATAGTGACTTATGTTATAGCCATATCTCTTGCTTAAAATAAAAATTTGGCATTATCCAGTTTAATCACTTGCATTATACAACAGAATTAACTCTGAATTTTTGACTATACACAAAAATCAAATCCAATGTTGGTGGATGAAGATTTATCACCATTGACAATATTATAAAATACACTTACAGTTCTGAAAGTAATTTCTAAAGAAAAGCACTAAATGTTCCAGAAGACTTCAGAATTCTTAGAAAAAAACAATCTTTAGTTGACATTTATTATTAATATGCTGGTCAATGTCTTCCTGAGGCACATGGCTTATTCTAGATATAGAAATGTTATTTGATTCATTTAAAAATGTGACTCATTGTTTTATAAAATGTGACTAAAAGTAAATTTAAAGGGTTTATGTTACTCATCTTTCAGTTCTAAAGGGAGGCCAAAATGAGTACAGATGCATAATTCAGCTTATACAATAAGGAAATCATCCAGAAGTGGACAAAGCATAAGGGTCAGAAGGGTAGTACCACTCTGCACAATCCAAGGTCATCAATGAATAAAGCTTAAACATTTAATCCAGGCAGTTCTCTGTTTTCAAACTTTTCCCTTGATTTTGCACCAGGCTTGCTGGTGCTATGCTTTGTTGGGTAAGTCCTTCATAGATGTTCTTTCCTGAGAGGAAAAAAAACAAAAACAAAAACAAACAAACAAAAAAAACAGGCTATAAAGAGAACAAAATAACAGAATAGAAGAACTAGAGAAGAGGAAACAGGAATACAAAAGAAGAGCTTTGTATGCAGCTAACCTATATTTCACTTTCTGGATAACATCAATGTATGTAGATGTTAGTCGTAAAACAAATCTGTTTTTATTGCATACAGCTTAGAAACCTACATTATCTAATAAGTTTATCAGGGGATTAATAAATTCTAGTTAATAATAATTAGAACATGTTATATGTAATTCTTCCTAATATACCAAAAATCTAACCTTGAGACTGTAAGTAAGAAGCTGAATGATGCATTCTATTAGCCAATAAATTTATCACTAGTGTCTTTATAAAAAAAAAAGGCATATTTTCCTTCACTAATTGACTCAGATGAAGCAAACTTTGTTCTCCTTCACTAAAATGTTGCTATTATACCTCTCAAGGAGAGCTAATTAAAGATTTTATATTCATGAAAGCACAATGTGACCCAAAAAACTATGAAGTTGATGTTATTGACAGAATTATAAGCATGCCCAACTCAGTTTATAAATGGAGATATTTTTGAAGCCCAGAGGTCTACACATAATTTACCAGTAATTATCTGTTTAATTTACTAGTCCCAGGACATAATATCAGATTTTCTAAGAGAGAATGATAAAGAGCTTACTTGTGACATCCTCTTTACGGTTTTAAAAGAACTATGTGCATATGGGTAGTTTCTACCTATGTACAGAGCACAAGACACACATAGATTCTTATTCTTGTTCATGTTTCTAGTATTTTGATAACAAGTAAAGATTTAACCACAATGCAGAGACAAGAAATCTTTCC
This sequence comes from Canis lupus dingo, assembly GCF_003254725.2. Classification (NCBI taxonomy): domain Eukaryota; kingdom Metazoa; phylum Chordata; class Mammalia; order Carnivora; family Canidae; genus Canis; species Canis lupus. The sequence continues at coordinate 4,312,823 of NC_064277.1, forward strand.
ATCAGTCACAATTTTGAATTTCATTGCGAACCTCAAGTAAAAATTAGAATATTAAAGTTGCTGACAATATTTACAATCCAGTCATTTTTCAAATAGTTTCTAACAAAACAAATGTGGCATTTTTTATATTTGTCTCTGTTTTAGGGAATTTCTCACAGACAGCTTCATTTTTAAAAAGCAATTATTTTATCTGTCACTCTTTTCCTGGCAATTATTTTGGGGTAACCTAAATGTACTAAAAATGTAAACTCTTCTTCAATGGTAGTACTTATAACAAGTATAATTCTTATCCTTTAAGAAGGAACACTGATAATTTTTATTAAAAATGACAACAAAACAACTTTATGTTCAGGGATACACAAATCAAATAAAAACATAATAAATTTGGCTAAGTTATTTGTCAGTTCGTCTCTCTACTTAGTTCAGAATCCCTTAAAGTGGTTGGACTAATGTCACCAGTGGTTTGGAATTAAGACTCCAATTGTTTGAATTATTCCTGTTTCTTATAACTAAAATGATTCTCTTGAACCCTATTTTCCCTTACATTTCCTATGTGAAATAGCACTGCTGTCCTTGCCATTATTCAAGTCAGACATTAGTCTCAACTTTTCCCTCACATTTGTCTCCAAGCCCCTCTGTCTTTAAATCTCTCACAATAGCATCCAGAATACTATTAAAAATGACAAGTAGAGGAACTCCTGGGTGGCTCAGTCAGTTGAGCATTCGACTCTTGATTTTGGGTCATGATCTCAGGGTTGTGAGAGTGAGACCCACATTGGGCTCCACACTGGGCATGGACCCTGCTTGGGATTCTCTCTCTCCATCTCTGTCCTGCTCTCCACCTCTACCTCCACCCAAAAGAAAGACAAGTAGAGGCTAGACCAAAAAGGAGCTTGTAGAGATAAACCTTCATGCTTCTGGCATAGGGAAAAAAAAAAAAAAAACACACACAGTTAAAACTGGGATACTTATGTTTCTTAAAGAAAAGAAGTTCCAAAAAGCCAAAAGGGTTCTTGAAGGAGAAAGCACTGGTTTAGAGAAAACAGTACAGTGCAGAATCATGAAAGTAAAGATGAGGTTTTAAGGAATAGCTAATCAACAGCATCAAATATGGCCCCAAGTGTAAGGAAAATAAACACACAAAAAAAGCTACTGCAGTGGTCTAGAAAATCCCAAAATGTTTTGGGAGAGATTAGCTTCTACAATATGACAGGGATATATGTCAGGATGCAGGAATTGAAAGAAAAGTAATTGGCAGGGAAATGATGAAGACCAATGTTAAGAACTCATCAATGGGGAAAAGCAGGAGAATTGGTTAGAACCTAGAAGTATATGGATAAAGATAGAGGTGTTATAATATTCATCTTTTTAAGCTTCCTCATTATTTCCAACAACTTGTCCATACATTCTTTTGGTTTTCTATTAAGACAATCATATACAACCCCCCCTCTTTTTTCCAGTGGAAGAGAGCATATTCGAAGTAGAAGGGGAGATGCTAATATTTTCCAGAAAGGTAGCTAAATAAGTGCACATTTATCTGTCTCCTTTTCTCAAAATGTATGGAAATTAACTAAAAGAAGAAGAAATCTACATTGATACTAGGGAAAGAACATAATCTTGAATTGAAGATTCTGAAAAATATCTGCAAAATATAAGAGAATTTGAGCCAAGCAAAAAACTGCAAGTTGGAAACCATCTTTTCTAATATTGGGTAAAATGTTAA